>NC_054555.1:17701834-18067387 GCF_017654505.1 Polyodon spathula
ACTGCTTCAACTCATTGACATTTGTGGTTTTCAAGCACAAACTGTTCGTTTCCAGTCCTGCCACAACATCTCAATGGGATTTAGGTCTGGACTTTGACCATTTCAAAACTGTAAATTTCTTGTTCTTCAACCATTCTGATGTAGACTTTCTTGTTTGTTTCGGATCATTGTCTTGCTGCATGACCCAGCTGCACTTCAGCTTCAGCTCACGGACGGATGGCCTGACATTCTTCTGTAGAATTCTCTGATACAGAGCAGATTCATGGTTCCTTTTCAAGTCATCCAGGTCCTAAAGCAGCAAAGCATCCCCAAATCATGACACTACCACGACCATGCTTGACCGTTGGTATGAGTTTCTTACTGTGGAATGCAGTGTTTGGTTTTCGCCAGACATAATGGGGCTCATGTTGGCCAAAAAGTTCCCCTTTTGACTCATCTGTATATAGAACATTGTTCCAGAACTCTTGACGATCATCCAGGTGCTTTCTGGCAAACTTGAGAATAGCATTCATAAGAACATAAGAACATAAGAAAGTTTACAAACGAGAGGAAGCCATTCGGACCATCTTGCTCGTTTGGTTGTTAGTAGCTTATTGATCCCAGAATCTTGTCAAGCAGCTTCTTGAAGGATCCCAGGGTGTCAGCTTCAACAACATTACTGGGGAGTTGATTCCAGACCCTCACAATTCTCTGTGTAAAAAAGTGCCTCCTATTTTCTGTTCTGAATGCCCTTTTGTCTAATCTCCATTTGTGACCCCTGGTCCTTGTTTCTTTTTTCAGGCTGAAAAAGTCCCTTGGGTCGACACTGTCAATACCTTTGAGAATTCTGAATGCTTGAATTAGGTCGACACGTAGTCTTCTTTGTTCAAGACTGAACAGATTCAATTCTTTTAGCCTGTCTGCATATGACATATCTTTTAAGCCTGGAATAATTCTGGTTGCTCTTCTTTGCACTCTTTCTAGAGCAGCAATATCTTTTTTATAGCGAGGTGACCAGAACTGAATACAATATTCAAGATGAGGTCTTACTAGTGCATTGTACAGTTTTAACATTACTTCCCTTGATTTAAATTCAACACTTTTCACAATGTATCCGAGCATCTTGTTAGCCTTTTTTATAGCTTCCCCGCATTGTCTAGATGAAGACATTTCTGAGTCAACAAAAACTCCTAGGTCTTTTTCATAGATTCCTTCTTCAACTTCAGTATATCCCATATGATATTTATAATGCACATTTTTTATTGCCTGCGTGCAGTACCCTACATTTTTCTCTATTAAATGTCATTTGCCATGTGTCTGCCCAGTTCTGAATCTTGTGTGGATCATTTTGAATGACCTTTGCAGCTGTAACAGTGTTTGCAACTCCTCCTACTTTTGTGTCGTCAGCAAATTTAACAAGTTTGCTTACTATACCAGAATCTAAATCATTAATGTTGATTAGGAATAGCAGAGGACCTAATATTGATCCCTGTGGTACACCACTGGTTACCACACTCCATTCTGAAGTTTTTCCTCTAATCAGTACTTTCTGTTTTCTACATGTTAACCACTCCCTAATCCATGTACATGTGTTTCCTTGAATCCCAACTGCGTTCAGTTTGAGAATTAATCTTTTGTGCGGGACTTTGTCAAAAGCTTTCTGGAAATCTAAATAAACCATGTCAAATGCTTTGCAATTATCTATTATCGATGTTGCATCCTCAAAAAAATCAAGCAAATTAGTTAGACACGATCTCCCTTTCCTAAAACCGTGTTGACTGTCTCCCAGGTCCTTGACCGAGGCTCCCGGAAGGCAGCACACTGTTGTAGTAAGGGGGTCCAAACTGCGAATTGAACTTGCTGTGTTTCTCAATATGGAGTCCCCAACAATCATGACCTCCCTTCTTTTTGCTGTCTGGTCACCACTGTCAATAGGATCCTGAATGTTGTTCCTTTCGTTCTCTTGTTGTTGGTTCTGCTCATCAAAATTCTGAAGTGACTCAAATTTGTTGGTTGTTTTGATTTCTGGTGGTTGTGTTTGACAAAGTTTCTTTTTTTCCCTGCTTCTGCCTACCTGAACCCAGCTGTTCTGATCTTCTATCTCCCTGGTGGCTTTTAGTCTGTTAGGGGCGATGCAGACTTCCATGAATTGTGGGTGTGCCAGTTCCTCAAGATCCTGTTGCTGTCTCACTTCTTCCAGCTCCATTTCTAGCATACTTTTATGCAAGTCCTGGATCGCGCGACACTTTATGCACACTTGGTTTAGCTCTGCTGGGTTTTCTCGGATTTCACATATCAAGCAGGTGTCACAGATTACTGGCTTGAAGACCATGTTGAGGGTTTTTTTTTTAAGCATAATTTCTTCTGCAGCTGTCAACCTACTTTCAAACTGCTTCTAAACTGCTCTGCACTTTTCCACGCCTGTACTTCTCCCACTCACTGTCGCTGTTCTTGTGAGCAGTGGTTTCCTTCTTGCTACTCTGCCATGAATTACATTTTTTCCCAGTGTGTTTCAGATGATGGGGTCAAGAACATTGACCTTAGAGACGCCTGTAGATCCCTGGATGTTGTTCTAGGGTTATTTGTGACTTCCTGGATGATTTTAAGCCTTGTTCTTGGAGAAATTTTGGCAGGACAGCCACTCCTGGGAAGATTCACTACTGTCCCAGCCTTTCTCCATTTGGACAATATGGCTCTGATTGTGGTTTCATGGAGCCCCAGAGCCTTAGAAATGACTTTGTAACCCTTTCCAGACTGGTAGGCATCAACAACTTTTTTCCAGACGTCTTCAGAAATTTCTTTTGATTGTGACATGATGTGCCTCTAGAACCTGTGTGCTGACAACTTCACTCTGATGGTAGGGGGCAAAGTTAGTCAGTTTTATATTGGGCAGGGCTCGCCCAAATCAGGCCTGATTGTTAACCAAAGTATTCAAACAGCTGACTGTAATTATGTCTTTAATTGGGTTGAGTTAACTAGGGGGGTGTGGCAAAGTGGCTGGTAAGGAGAACAGGTGTAGCGGTGATGCGGTGCAGCAGTGATAAACAGACAATGGTATTTTAGTAAATAAGTGTTTATTGTGCCTTTTCCAGGTCTGGTGACCGTCAAATAATAAATCCCCGGCAGTTCACAACAATGTGTAAAGCGCGGGGAGGGTGAATAACACAACACAGTCCTGAACAGAAAACAAAGGCACGGTCACCAGTCCTGGGTGAATCCAAACGTGCAGGTGCTCTGTGCAGTGATGCTCCGGATAGTGCTTTCGTGGTGACAGCTCCGGAGGTGTGCTCTAACTGTCTAGTGGTGTGACAAAGACAGACAATTACAGACAGACCGAAATTACACACAACACGTAACACTTATTTCTCTTATATTCTCTGAGAGCTCCTCTCTCAGTCCTTCTCTCCTAGCGTTAAGCCAAACAAAGGAAAAGATCAGCGTTACCCAGGCCCCAATATGTAATCCTGCATGATATCTAGGTAAATGGTTGCAGCTGCCTTATTACTTGCAGCTGCCCCTAGTTTACCTTACAAGTCAATATGGTCTTACAACAGAGTCTCGATGATTTCCAGGCTGACCCACTTCCTGGTCCTGGAAACAAATTGTCAGGCCAGCCCTGCCAGATACTTCTCCTCTCGTTCTTTAGTGCCCTCACAGGTCGGGAGGAAGATTGATCACCAGAACTCAGTGTATTTCTGTCACAGGGGGGCAATATCTTTTTCACACCTGAAGATTGCATGTTTGATTACCTTGCACTCCAAACAAATGAAAGAAGCACCAAACTTTGGTGTCATTTTTTCTCTCAGACTCCCGCTATACTACTACAACCCAAAAAAGATCTGACCAAATTCAATTGGAAAAATGTGCAAAAAAAATGTTGAAAATCAACAGGGGGTAAGCTCGATTATCAGAACCAGGTGTTCAGTACTGCTGTGACAGGTCGTTTTAGGATCCCCTCTCTTCACAGCTGAATAATGACCCCGCTTCTTGTCCAAACAGTAACTGAATCCAACATTTCAGTGTGTTACTGAGCCATGACAAAGATCTATGCTTTCAAATTGGCTTTGCACAAAAGAGTCAACTCTCCTTCGATCCACTGGACCGTATATTGATGCAGAAGCTGTGGAAAAAATAAAACAGAATTTTATAGATAAAATCATTTTCACAATACAGCTATTTGTCTGTATTTAGTAGTTTATTGTGACAGAGTGAATGAATACTAGTCAACAATCTCCCTTCCGACCTGTGAGGGTGCTGTATAACAGGAACAGTGTTGTAGTGAAAAAATTAAGCTTTCCACTCTATTATTGCACACTCCCTTTGCAGGGGAAAGGGGGGGGGGGGGGGGGGGGGGGGGGGGTTGCATACCATGTTGTACCTACTAGGGCTCATCCATCTTGTCTTTCAGTTCCCCTCCCCCATGTCACACTATCTCTGCTAATCTCCGGCCTTTTGGCGTTTAGTTCAGACACCTATCTGTGACTGAGTCGTGTTAGGCTATGCAAAATTGCACGTAGCTGGTTTTGCCAATGGGAAATAAAAGAACTTGAAACTTACACAATACTGTATAGAAACTAAATATAAAAGCATATTAAATCAATTGAACTTGTAAGCACATTAAAACGACTATAAAAACACATTCACACACAATTTAAACATAGTGATATCATGCAAAAACAACTTAATTATAGACCCACATATACATAATGTAAATCTTATATTTAATAACGTAATTAATACCTCATGCAGAAAGCCAATATGAGAGATTGGAGGATACATGACTACACTGGCTACCGAAGGGGCGTGACTGAGGGTATATCAAGGGATGTGGCAAAGCAGTCTGTTCCTATCTTATGGTTACAAAATGACCAGTGAAGGAGTACTGTGTTATAAAGAAACCATAAGTTTTTGTGTGTTGTTTTGTTTCTCTATTAAACTGTTAGGTTTGTTGCTTATAGAAGACTAATATCCAGGAGCTGTAGCTAAACAGCCAGCAATTAAACCTGCACTACTCTTCACCACCGTGCATGTATAAAACTGTAAATCACCACTTTCACTAAAAGCACTCACTCTGGACCTGTGACTGTGTTGTGCCGGTGTGTGTCTTGTTTAGTGTCTATTATTATTTGTTGTATAGAGCCATGTATTATTTCTGGCTGCAAAACAAGCAACCCAGCCAAATAAAGAGCTGTTTAACTGTGAACTGTGTTGTTTCAAATAATTCCTGAGCATGGCATCACTTCTACACCTGGGCCCTCTAACCACTTTGCCACAGCTGTATAAAAACAACAAGACATTATGGATTCTGGAGATCAATACCGACCACAAAAGTGAGGCTGGACTGAGGCAGGGGCATTTAAAACGATAACAAGACTATTCAGTGCACATTACAACACTGGTAGCTGCAGGTTTCATATAATGGGTTGAATGCCATTGTTAGTATTGGTAATACCAGTGTCGTTGTGGGCAAGATTTAACCTCTGAGTAAACTCAACAAAGAAATACATATCCCAACATGCATATCACCAATTAACATTTGCTAGTTTCGTGACATTTGTTGTCAGTTTACGGCACCAATACGTCAGTGCCCCATATAAAAGCAACTCTTAATTCACTCACTGTGGAAGATAACTGCCATTGATTGGTACTCAATTATAAAAAAATAAAAAAAAGTTGTGCAAATAACACATTAATAGGCTTGTTCTGCAAATAAAATCATATGCTCTACACAGCCCTAATAAATACTGCACTACAGAAACGTTGGAAAAGAACCTAAAAAAGCAAGTGCAGTGAATTTCAGTTCAGTTGAATGCCATATAATTTAGGCCAATGTAAAGAGAGACGCACATAGATGTACGTTACTGTTACGAGTGTAAGAACAGGTCAAAATCTAATCAATGATTAAATGCTACCATCTACTATAATTTTTCATCTTATTTTTAAGAAATGTCATTGTATTTAGTTTTATTACAGATATACATTAATAAAACAACTCAAATAAATTTATATAAATATTTAAATGGTCATAAAATTAATGTATATATGGTAATTAAAATAGATATATAGTATAGTATATATATATCTATAGAAATAATTATATGTCTATATATTTATTTTGTTATATATTAAATATATGTTATTTTGTGCATATGTTGTATATAATATCCATCATATATATTATATTACTATATCTACTACAGTATGAAAATATATGATATATATATATATATATACAGTACTGTGCAAAAGTTTTAGGCAGGTGTGAAAAAATGCTGTAAAGTAAGAATGCTTTCAAAAATAGACATGTTAATAGATTATATTTATCAATTAACTAAATGCAAAGTGAGCGAACAGGAGAAAAATCTAAATCAAATCCATATTTGGTGTGACCACCCTTTGCCTTCAAAACAGCATCAATTCTTCTAGGTACACTTGTACAAAGTCAGGGATTTTGTAGGCATATAGTCAGGTGTATGATTAAACAATTATACCAAACAGGTGCTAATGATCATCAATTCAATATGTAGGTTGAAACACAATCATTAACTGAAACAGAAACAGCTGTGTATGAGGAATAAAACTGGGTGAGGAACAGCCAAACTCAGCTAACAAGGTGAGGTTTCTGAAGACAGTTTACTGTCAAAAGTCATACACCATGGCAAGACTGAGCACAGCAACAAGACACAAGGTAGTTATACTGCATCAACAAGGTCTCTCTTAGGCAGAAATTTCAAGGCAGACAGGGGTTTCCAGATGGGCTGTCCAAGCTTTTGAAGAAGCACAAAGAAACGGGCCGTTGAGGACCGTATATGCAGTGGCCGGCCAAGGAAACTTCCTGCAGCAGATGAAAGACACATCATGCTTACTTCCCTTCGCAATCGGAAGATGTCCAGCAATGCCATCATCTCAGAATTGGCAGAAAACAGTGGGACCCTGGTACACCCATCTACTGTCCAGAGAAGTCTGGTCAGAAGTGGCCTTCATGGAAGAATTGTGGCCAAAAAGCCATACCTCCGACGTGGAAACAAGACCAAGCGACTCAACTGTGTATGAAAACACAGGAACTGGGGTGCAGAAAAATAGCAGCAGGTGCTCTGGACTGATGAGTCAAAATTTGAAATATCTGGCTGTAGCAGAAGGCAGTTTGTTCGCTGAAGGTCTGGAGAGCGGTACACCAATGTATGTCTGCAGGCAACTGTGAAGCATGGTGAAGGTTCATTGCAAGTTTTGGGCTGCATTTCTGCAAATGGAGTTGGGGATTTGGTCAGAAATAACGGTCTCCTCAATGATGAGAAGTACAGGCAGATACTTATCCATCATGCAATACCATCAGGGAGGCATCTGATTGGCCCCAAATTTATTCTGCAGCATGACAACAACCCCAAACATACAGTGAAAGTCATTAAGAACTATCTTCAGCATAAAGAAGAACAAGGAATCCTGGAAGTGATGGTATGGCCACCACAGAGCCCTGATCTCAACATCATCGAGTCTGTCTGGGATTACATGAAGAGAGAGAAGCAACTGAGGTTGTTTAAATCCACAGAAGAACTGTGGTTAGTATGGGCCAACCTACCTGCCGAGTTCCTTCAAAAACTGTGTGCAAGTGTACCTAGAAGAATTGGTGCTGTTTTGAATGCAAAGGGTGGTCACACCAAATATTGATTTGATGTACATTTTTTTTTCTGTTCACTCACTTTGCATTTTGTTAATTAATAAATATAAACTATTAACATGTCTATTTTTGAAAGCATTCTTATTTTACAGCATTTTTTCACACTGGCCATTGCCTAAAACTTTTGCACACACACACTTTCGTAATCAATATGATATATATAATTTATTATATATAATATAGTATATATTATTATATAGTATATATATATATATATATATATATATATATAATACAGTGCCTTGCAAAAGTATTCAGACCCCTGACCAATACTATCATATACTGAATTACAAATGGTACATTGAAATTTTGTTCTGTTTGATATTTTATTTTAAAACACTTAAACTCAAAATCAATTATTGTAAGGTGACATTGGTTTTATGTTGGGAAATATTTTTAAGAAAAATAAAAAACAGTAACATCTCTTGCTTGCATAAGTATTCAACCCACACACATTAATATGCAATAACAGCTTCAAGTCTTTTGGGTGTAAGTATGTACCAGCAGCTACACACAGATTTGCTCCAGGTTATTTAGGTTGGTTGGACGACGCTTGTGGACCGAAATTTTCAAATAGTGCCACAGATTCTCAATGGGATTGAGATCAGGACTTTGACTGGGCCACTGTAGGACATTCACCTTTTTGTTCTTAAGCCACTCCAATGTTGCTCTGGCCTTGTGCTTGGGATCATTGTCCTGCTGAAAGGTAAATTTCCTCCCATGCTTCAGTTTTTTAGTGGACTGAAGCAGATTCTCTTGCAGCATGTTCCTGTATTTTGCTCCATCCATTCTTCCTTCAATTGTAACAAGATGCCCAGTCCCTGCTGATGAGAAGCATCCCCACAGCATGATGCTGCCACCACCATACTTCACTGTAGGGATGGTGTGTCTTGAGGCATGGGCAGTGTTAGGTTTGCGCCACACATAGTGCTTTAAGTTTTGGCCAAAAAGCTCTATCTTGGTCTCATCTGACCACAAAACCTTTTCCCACATCGCAGCTGGGTCACTCTCATGCTTTCTGGCAAACTCCAGATGTGCTTTCAGATGGTACTTTTTGAGTAACGGCTTCTTTCTTGCCACCCTCGCATACAAGCCAGTGTTCTGCAGAGCTCTTGATATGGTTGACTGGTGCACCATTACTCAACTCCCAGCCACTGAACTCTGTAGCTCCTTCAAAGTGATTGTTGGCCTCTCTGTGTCTTCTCTCACAAGTCTCCTTCTTGTTTGAGCGTTGAGTTTTGAGGGACAGCCTTTTCTTGGCAGTGCCTGGGTGGTGTGATGCAGCTTCCACTTCCTGATTATTGATCCAACTGTGCTCACTGGGATATCCAAACATTTGGATATTATTTTGTACCCTTTCCCTAATCATGCATTTGTATTACTTTATCTCTAGCTTCTGTAGAATGCTCTTTGGTCTTCATTTTCCTTCAGATTCACAGCCTTACCAATCATCCTTCAACAGTGGGGTTTTTATCCAGAAAATGTGACAGCAACTCTAATGGTTCACAGGTGGAGCTCAATGGTAAGGTAATTGTGTCCTCGTTAGGACAATTTCTTTCACCGGTGCTTCCACAGCACAGAGGTGGAATACTTATGCAAGCAAGATATTTCAGTTTTTTATTTTTCTTAAAAAATATTTCCCAACATAAAACCAATTTCACCTTGCAATAAGTGAGTCTGAGTTTCAGTGTTTAAAAATAAAATATCAAACAGAACGAAATTTCAATGTACCATTTGTAATTCGGTAATATGAGAGAATTGGTCAGGAGTCTGAATACTTTTGCAAGGCACTGTGTGTGTGTGTGTATATATATATATATATATATATATATATATATATATAATATATATATAAATATAATATATAGCTATATATATATATATTTATATATCTATCTGCTTTTAAAAAACATTTTGACATAAAAAGACCTCACACAGAAAAAATATAATTACCATAATGTCTCATTAGTGGCAGTAACGGTAACATACAGTCCCCCACTCTCAGTATCTAAGTACTAAGCAAAGCAGATTCATTCATTCAAATCCATTCAAAACCAAAACAGCATCTGCTCCAGTGCAAAGTTTCCACCACTTGAAGTAAAACAAAAAATTAGAATACTAATACAAACTATAAGCAAACAAGCCATATTTTCCCAAAAAGGATAATGCTTGGTGAAGGTATGTTTCGACTCTCATTCCAGGCCACTGATTTTGTCACTGTCAGCTGCATGCATCCCGTTATTCTTTACAGCGTTGTATAATTGTTATGTGTGGTTTAGTCATTTTAGAAACAAAAGTCTCTTCTCTTCCAACAGAATTTTAATTCCCAAACGATTCATTTCAAATTATACATTTCAGCAAGTTCTAGTCAGAGCTTAAAAGTATTTTTTGTATAAATATTCTAATTTTAAAATGACACTTTATGTTTGCTTTATAATGATTTTTCGTTGTATTTAGTTTTATATTTGCACTTTATTTTATTTAGTTTTATATGCTGCTTTTTGTTTTAGTTCATACTGCTTCATATTTGTGAAAAACACAAGGCTCTAGTTATACATGATGTGCGCCACATTTTTACATCTTCCACTGTAGCCTTTTGTCAGGTTTGTGAGGTGTGGAAACAAAGACAATGTCCAAACAGTATTCTCCCTAAAATGTCTGTGTTTTATTACAGCATTGACTCTTTTTCTCTTTATTACAGGCCTGTAGGGGGTGCTGTTTTCCCTACTTCAGAGGTTTCAATCAATTACAGCATACTTGTTGGTAAGATTTTGTAAACAGCTGAACGGATTATCATCGATTCAAAGGCATTCTTGAATTGGAATTCTTGATTACTGGTGATTACTGGCTTGATTGCCGGTGATAAACAGTGCCTATCTTGTTGGCATTGTAATGCCCAGAGATTTATGGTAAAGCATATTAAACAACATTAAAATGATGATAAATGATGATAACTGCATAGTAAAAATATTGTCCAGGATGGATACAGAGTTTGCTGCCTTTCTAATAGCTGCATACACCCTGCAGGGATAGTAATATCTAATATATGTCAAAGACAAAGACAATGTGGAACTGTTTTAGCTACCCCTATGATACAAAGCTCTCACTGGCTGTGAACATGCATTTCATTCCACACTGAAGGACACTGTAGTGAAACCAAAGACCTTGGTGCCCATTGGGTTCCTCCCCCCGACACAATGGGAGACTTCAGAAGCCGAGACCTCACTCCAATTAAGAGAGCAGCTGTTCTAGGGGCTGTGTGCTTGAAACTTGGCACTGCAGTTTTGCTGCAGTATGTGGGTGATTTACATTGGCCTCTGTTGACATGAAGTTAGAAAGAAAGAAGACACAATGCAGAACTAGGAAAGACCGCATATAGGCTCCTGGTTTTAGGGGTCAAAATGATGTCAAAATGCCAATGATCTAAACCAGTTATACAGTACCTCTGTTCAGGTATTCGTCCATTAAAGGTATCATAGATCTTACCTATTTTGGACTTCCATTAGCCACAGAGGTCTCAAATATGCAGTAAAGAAACACACATTGTACCAAACATGCATTTTCATTAGAAAATAGAAACCCGGTAATACACAACATTAAAGACAATTCCCAGTTCACTTTCCTTGCCTTTCAGGATGTCTGGTACTGCTTTACTTCCTTTTTCATATCGCCTCAGCCGTGCTTTCTGGGTCAAAGCATGGCTGAAAGCATGTCAGTCAACAGGGGAAGCAGCTGATTGGTTATTTATAGGAAAGAAGCCAGTGAAGGGGTGGGGACAATTTCACCTTCCAGGTTAAATGGCCCAGGAAGTGCAAGACTGTCCAAAAGCATGGTTTTCAAACAAAGATTTCTTTAACCTAGCATAGTACCGGATATTGTGTTTTAAAATGAAAATACTGTATGTTTGCTAAAACATGTGTTCTTTCACAAATGCACATATTACACCTAGAAAATAATGGAATTCCATGGCAGAGAAAATGTATGCAACAATTCTTTGAATTATTTAATTGCCAGCCTCTCAAAGCTGATGTGGAATAGCCCTGAAGGACCAAAGTTGTGCACACCTGATCTAAACAGCGGTGGATCCAAGTACAGTAGAACCTCATTTATCCACAGCTTAATTATCTTCAGCTTGCACCCCATTCACCCAGAGCTTAATTATCTGAGGCTCCCTCACGAGTTTTCTCTCTGAAATACAGTACATTATTGCCAATGTAGACTTACTGCCCACAATGTGCGCACACACACACATAACATTGCATGAGCCAGTCACAAGCAATGACACCTTATTTATCTGCAGATTTCACACATCCATGAGCCTACGTCAACCCCCCTGGCACGCGAATAAACTTCCACTCTTCTACTGTAACACCAACTCAATATTAATCCAGCTGGGGGAACTACTGACCCTTATTAATATTACTACACACAATGAAAATACAGTGACAGTTATGCATGTTAGAGGTGGTACTAAATACAACTACATAGTACCAGGAAAGATCATCAACTTCTATAGTTTTATTTTGCATCTAATCAATGGACTAAAGAGTTGTTTTCAGTCTTTCCTCTTGCCAGCTGTTAGCTGCTAGTACCCTGTATGTTCACTTTGTGAACATACAGGGTAGAATACACTATATGAATACTCAGAATACAATATGATCATGGTACTAGACTGGTTTCGTTTGAGATAACCTTAACTCTTTATTTACAGTGCTGAGAAAAAGTTTGTGAACCCCAATGATAATTATGGAAATTCAATAGTTTTACCATGATAGCCACCTTCAATCTTTTCTTAAACATCCAATAGAGTTTATAATAACCAATTCCATGTCTTTTGAAACAAAATGATGTATTAATTAGACAAACAAGGAGTAATTAAGATTCAGGGTATGTGAAAAAGTTAATGAACCCCTGGTTTTATCAGCTCAATTAAGGGGATAATTAGAATCAGGTGTTTAAATAATTAAGTAGATCTTCAGGGGCGAGATTGGGAGGCCCCACCCTATATAAAGACAAGAAACTGTGTGAGTTTGGTCTTCACCATACAGGTATGTGGAAACACATCATGCCACGATCAATTGAAATCTCTGAGGATCTCAGAAAAACAGTTACTGATGCTCATCAGTCTAGAAAAGGTTACAAAACCATTTCTAAGGATTTGGGGCTCCACCAAACCACTGTCAGACAGATAGTCACTCTACCCAGGAGCGGTCGTCCTACCAAAATCTCTCCAAGAACAAACCGGAAAGTCGTGAAGGAAGTCACAAAGAACCCCAGAGTAACATCCAAGGATCTACATGCGACTCTCACCTTGGCTAATATGAGTGTTCATGATTCAACTATCAGAAAAAGCTGAACAAGAAGGGTGTTCATGGAAGGATAGCCAGAGAAAACCACTGCTCTCTAAAAATAACATTGCTGCCCGTTTGAAGTTCACCAAAGAGCACATAGATGATCCACAAGACTTCTGGAACAATGTTCTCTGGACAGAAGAGTCAAAGGTAGAATTTTTTGGAGAAAATTTATGTTTGGCAAAAACCAAACACTGCGTTCGAACAGAAGAACCTCATTCCAACCGTCAAGCATGGTGGTGGGAGTGTGATGGTTTGGGGTTTCTTTGCTGCCTCAGGACTTGGACAGCTTTCCATCATTGACACAACCATGAATTCTGCATTGTATCAGAAGAGTCAAGAGGAGAATGTCAGGCCATCCATCCATGAGCTGAAGCTGAACCGAAAGTGGGCATGCAGCAAGACAATGATCCTAAACATGCAAGGAGATCTACAAAAGAATGGCTACAGAAGAAGAAATTCCGTATTTTAGAATGGCCTAGTCAAAGTCTGGATATGAACCCCATCGAAATGTTGTGGCAGGATCTGAATCGGGCTGTCCATGCAAGGAAGCCCTCAAATGTCACCGAGTTGAAGCAGTTCTGTAAGGAGGAATGGGCCAACATTCCTCAAAACCGACTGAGAGACTTACCAACAGTTACAGGAAAAGCTTAGTTGAAGTCGTTGCTGCTCAATGGGGTGCCACCAGTTACTGAGTCTAAAGACACATACTTTTTCACACATGGATATTGAATGTTGAATCATTTGTGTGTAAATAAATGTTGAAAAAAGTATCATGTTTTGTGTCATTAGGTTATATTGATCTATTATTAGGACTTAGATTAGATTAAGATCTAATAACATTTTAGGTTTGAAATATGTAAAAGATGTGAAAAGGTTCACAAACTTTTTCTTGGCACTTATGTATCCTTCCTTAACCCTGTAATGTTTACAATGTTCTGTGTATGTGCAAGGTCCTTTATTTGCAGCAATTTCTACAACACCATTCTGGTTTTTACAAAAGCTATTTGATCATGTAGTACTCATTTCCAATCAGGCCCACTTAAGCACATAAAAAGCATATTAACACCAGTAATACTGCATGTCATCCTGTATGTCTTCTGATAAACACTCATAACGGCATGAAGATGTGCAATACCTGTATATGTTTTGTAAAAACTTCAACCATACGTATCTGCAATAAAACCCTTTGAACTGAATTGAAAATCAATGTCTTTCCTCATCAGTGAGTTCACTACCAATCTTTTCTGGTGTTGTGTGTTTTTGAGTTTGTCCCTGATGAAGAAAGCTGAACAGCTTGCCTCCCTCCTGCCAAGAAATCTTTAAGAGCCAGCCATGCGAAACTGGAGAAGCTCAGCCTTGATTTGGCCTCCCCAGCTCATCAGCATACACAACTTTTGAATGAATTTTTGTTTATTTATTTATTTTAATCTTATATATTTATTGAAATGAATTAGTTCATTCTTTTCTGCTGAGTCCCGCTGGCATAATCGTATTATGTCTATTTATCCATTTACTTAATTTTATTCTACTATATGTCACATTGTCTAATTTTAGCTGTTCTGATACTAAACAGTTTACATCATTTGTGTGTGTGGGGGGGGGGGGGGGTACTTATCTAACTGAGACATTTCAGTTTATTTTTATTTTTATTTTTCATTAACTGTTGTTTCACAATAGAAATTATCTTGCCTCTTCAAAATATTGAGTAGGTTGTGTAAATCAAAGGGAAAAAATTATATTTAAATGCATCAAGATTTCAGGTTGTAACACAACAAACAATGAAAAGGTCCAAGGGGGGTGAATACTTCTTAGGCACTGTAGTTATTACAATGGCTGTCCGATGTTATTTTTGCCAAACACTCACAACCTCAATGAGACCTCCCCTTTAAGAAAGCTCAAACAAAGTACAACCAAAATGATCCCAGCCTTTAAACTCACTATGTACAGAATGGCGTGGGGGTGCGTTATGCATTCATTCCTTTGATTCAGGTTCTATTATAAAACAGTGCAGTTTCTTAATTACTGTATAATACACAGTATGCGCAATAAGCCCAATGTTAAAAATATCAGTGATGTATTGTCCCATATGGAAAGAGCTTATATTTCATATATATTAAAAACAATATATGTTACACTTACAGTGGCACTCGGAATTATTCACCCTCTTGGACTTTTCCACATTTTATTGTGTTACAAGATGGAATCAAAATGGATTTAATTAGGAGTTTTTGCCTCTGATCAACACAAAAACAGACCATAATGTCAAAGTGAAAAATAAAATCTACAAATTGTTCTAAATTAATTACAAGTGTAAAGCAGAAAATAATTGATTGCAAAAGTATTCACCCCCTTTGCTATGACACACCTAAATAAGCTCTGGTGCAACCAATTGTCTTTAGAAGTCACATAATTAGTTGAATGGAGTCCACCTTTGTGCAATTAAGGTGTTTCACATGATTTCAGGAAAAATACAGCTGTCTCTGGGAGGTCCCACAGTTGGTTAGTACATTTCCTAACAAAAACTACATCATGAAGACGAAGGATCATTCAAAACAAATCCAGAATAAGGTTCTCCAAAAGCACCAATCAGGGGTAGGATATAAGTACATTTCCAAGGCATTGAATATCCCCTGGAGCACAGTAAAGTCCATTATTAAGAAACTGAGAGAATATGGCATAACTGTGAATCTGTCTAGAACAGGCCGTCCTCAAAAACTGAGTATCCAGGCGAGAAGGGCACTAGTCAGGGAGGCCACCAAGAGGCCTATGGCAACTCTAAAGGAGTTACAGTCTTCCACGGCTGAGCTGGGAGACATTGTGCATATGGCAACAATAGCCAGGGTGCTTCACAAAACTGGCCTTTATGGGAGAATGGCAAAAAGAAAGCCATTGTTGAAAAAACTCACATCAAATCACATCAGAGACCAAGTGGAAGAAGATTCTATGGTTTGATGGGACAAAAATAGAGCTTTTTGGCCTCAACAATAAGCGTTATGTTTGGCGCAAGCCTAACACCGCACATTATCCTGAGAACACCATCCCTACCGTGAAGCTTGGTGGTGGCAGCATCATGCTATGGGGATGCTTCTTTGCATCAGAGCCAGGAAAGCTTGTGAAGATAGAGGGCAAAATGGATGCAGCAAAGTACAGAGAAATCCTGGAGGAAAACCTGCTGAAGTCTACAAGAGACCTGGGACTTGGGAGAAGATTCATCTTCCAGCATACAATGACCCCAAACATACAGCCAAAGCCACACTGGGGTGGCTTAAAAACAAAAAAGTCAATGTCCTGGAGTGGCCCAGTCAAAGCCCAGACCTCAATCCATTGGAGAATATGTGGAAAGAGTTGAAAACTGCTGTTCACCAAATGTCCCCACCCAACTTGACGGAGCATGAGCAATTTGCAAAAAAGAATGGACAAATATTGCAGTGATCAGATGTACAAAGCTGGTAGAGACTTATCCAACTAGACTCATGGCTGTAATTGCTGCATTAACGCCGGTAAAGACAAAACACACAAAAAGACACGACTCGTACCCGTGTGTGATCTGAGGATTCATTTTAGGTAAAACTAAGGTACAACACCTGTGAAAATGTGGAAAAGTCCAAGGGGGGTGAATACTTTTGAGAGCCATTGTATATGCTGTTATTTTCCTTCATTTGGTTTCTGTGTACACATATACGTTCATATATTAATTATACACAAATTGGTTATGAAATTGGCCTGACTTTATAGTATTTTCAACGTAATAATTTTATGTGTTAGTATAAGTAACATATATTGCTTTCCATGTATGTTTTTTATACTCCAAATATGTGTATGTGACAAGGTGAGGAGCCCTGTACATAAGTATTGTTTTGTGTTTATTTTATGGTACACCACCCACTCGATATATCACGGGTGTCAGGGTCCAATACAAATCCACTATATATAGAGGGCCGCGATATAGCGAGAGACCCATAGAAAAACAAATAGGTTAATAACACATACTGTACAACCACTTGTGGGCGTCAGTGTCTAATATAAATCCTCTATGCAACCTGCTTGTTCTCATTTTTTGAATAAAAGCAGCACACCGTTTTAATTTGTACTGTGGAGGGTAATTGCTTCTCATCAACTTAAATCTCCAATTAATTTCATAAATCTTTCTCTCCTTTCTTAAATTTCCAAACTGCTGCATTGAAAGAATCCTTTCCAAACATGAAAGGAACATGTTGCTAGGAAGCTGACGTCAGTGCCCTGTGACTTTTGCTAGAGCATTGCTTAAAAAATGTTTCAGCAAGTACTTAATTTGATTTGTGTTATTGTGCAATGCGTGTGTATATGATTACAGTACAATATTAATAATTTGTTTTTAATTGTTCTGTATATTTTAGTTTGTGATGTGCAGTACAAAATAAAACGAACAGTATTTATTTATTTATTTTTTTTAATTTAAACATCTCCAATTTTTTACCTTGGTTTTCTCCCCAATTTAGTGCGATCCCCAGATTATAGGGCACATCCTGCACTCCAAAGCACGAGAGCACTCCACAAACAGTGATTCTAAGTGAAATTGTCTATGTATATTGCAGCTAAGGCATGCACAGTTAGACTGTAAAAATGGGGATCCAAATCCAGGACCGTGATATAGCCGAATCCGCAGTATAGCGAGGGGCGATATAATGAGGGGTAGGTGCATTTAAAACAAATGTATTGTTTATTTATTTTAGAAAGGTTATTCTTGTATTTACTTTGTATATGATGTATTTACTGTATTTATGTATTTTTAAATATGACTGCGAGAAAACATGTTATTGTTTTACAGCATGGATTGAAAGCCCAAAAGCCTTGAGCAGAAGATGGCTATCTCCGATATTATTAAGTGATGAATTTGTTACCTGCATATAAGCTTGAAGCTCTCTGCACTCTGTGTGGGAGTTTGGAAGGAGGGACAAGAGCGCGAAAGAATCAAAACGAAACTGAAAGTAAAACCAACCATTCTTGGAACAGTGACAGCAACTATCCAGCCTGACCTAGGAATGTTATTTTTGTTTTTTGTCATTTGTTTTGTTCACACTTTTTATTTGGCTCTGTGAGAAAATAAATAACTGAAAATAAAATGGAGCAACAGTGCCTTTGCACCACAGTACTTGCTTGTCTGTTTTTCTTTCTGTTGCTGGCCTGACGTCACCACTTCAGCGATACCTGTCACAGTGTCTTTATGCTTTAAATATATGTTTTTTATAATTTACATGTGCTTATATATATATATATATATATATATATATATATATATATATAAAATACAATTTCAATGTGTGTTTTTTATACTGCAAATATATCATTTTTATAATCTCAGACCTGTCAACTCCTTTGGACCCTATTTTGGACCCTTAAGTCAAGGCGAGCAAGGCGACCGCTAGGGCCCCCACCGTTTAGGGGGCCCCGTGCTCAACCAGTCTGCCATGAGATTTAATGCTGCGAGATTTAATGTGTTTGTTACGAGCAAATTTGGTTTACTTCATATAGCACTAGTAACATTAAAAACTGGCACCAGGAGAGATATTTTTAGTTGATTTTTTATTGTATATTTGTATTTAGACACAAAGATTGCACAGCACTTCATGTGCAAGTAAAATGTAATAATATGTGAGCGCAGGGAATTGCACTTTATTAATTCACGAGCAGTTGTACCGTGACTCCAATTGAATGATTAATTAGCAATCGAGTCTCGATACAGCTGCATAAAAGCAGCATGTTTTCACTAACTCGGAGTTGTGTGTTCAGTGAGTGGAGAACGGGATTGGGGACGGAGGTAATTGTAATAAATATAATAATAGAAGCTCACCGTGTTTTGTCTGTATAGTCCGTTTTGTTTGTCTTTTTGTTTTGGCTACGATAGCCGTTTCCTGTGTCTTGTTTGTCTTACAACATTTTATTTTGTGTCTGTTCATTATTAAATGCTGAGTGAGACCATTCGCTCAGCTTCACCAGACTCCACCTCTGTTGTTTATTTCCTGCTTCCTCGTTTCTGGTCTGACGTCACCCACTGCAGCCGTCTATGTGACACACCAACTTTGAGTGAAGACAGCAGTCCATCTGAAAAAAAAGAAAAATAAGTGCACTAGTAGGAGTAGAAATATAACAGTAGATGAGGAACAGCTAAATGAAATAGAAGAAAACAAAGATTAATAAAATCTACAGCATGGGCTGGTTAATAACATATTTAAAAATATGGACATTCATTTTAAAGTCCAAAAAATATCAACAAATTTAAGGGCATTTTAAGCCAGTGACAGAAATTCAACTGGGGACCAGTATTCAGTCTCCAGTTTGGTAACGCTGAGCTGAACTAAATACATATTTTAACATCTCTGCTGACAGTGAGTTTACCTCTTTGCAGTCCATTTATCAGTGCTTGTCAGGAGCGTCAGGTCCAATTTATTTTCACATGCGCCGTTTATTTTACACATGCTGTTTAAAACAGATTTAAATGCATTGCATTGCAAAAGGACACTCAGTACTGTATCTACAGCCATTCCCCACCCCTTGTTCGCTGTATTTTTCACTCGTTTTATCACCAAACTCCTCAATAATGCGATCCAAGTCATTATTTTATTACTATAACATCTCCAAAAAGCTCTGTAAATAATATTCTTTGAATGCTGGATGCAGAAGCAGCTACCTCCTTTGTTTATGTCTGTGTTATCTCTGTAGTGGATGGGGCTATGAGATATGTTCTTTTTTCAGGTTTATTCAGCTCCTGTCGTTCTCACTCGGCCATTGAAAGGTTTTCTCAGCTTATTCCGGAGAAAAAACCACTAGAGACCTGTGCTTTACGTCTTTTTGACGATGTCGGACAGGGACAAGAAAAGGAAAATTGTAATGTCGGACCTAGTCCAACATAACACTGCAAAGGGATAAAACCAGCAATAATGTATTCCCGTTAGTCAGGAAAACTCTTAGAAAAGCATGTAAAGACAAGGCCAGACATCACCCCCCGAATTATCGGCCTGGATTTCAAGTGTCTGCTGGAAATGGACACACTGTCCCCCCCTGACACCACGGTTGGATTGGTGGGTAAAGTCTGGTTTGATCATCAACTTAATCTGGCACGACTTGGATGGGAGGGTGTTTAACAACTAACAAAAACATCTTTTAAGATCCAAAAGGAGGAAAACGTACTAGAATATGTGTACCTCGCATCACAAACTCACATCAAGATCCGGCTCCAATCTCCATCGTAGCTGCTCCCCTTACTTTCACAGCTTGTGCTCAGTCCCCTAGTTTCTAGTGAGATGACACTTTAGATGTAGAAATTCACAATAAACAAACTTGTACAATTTATTTTTAATAAGCGAACAATTAATTAAATTTGTACAAATTAAATATTACACTGCGGATGTATACACAATAAAAGTTTCTGATTTTGTAATAATTAAAAATGTGTTTTAATTATTCTAATTATTTTTCATCCCCCAAATGACAGGTAGCCATGTTATTAGCAGTATAAACTACTTTAGACCATACGGTTCTAATGATATACATCACTTCTGGGTGGTTTATCACCACCCCAGGCGTGGTCAATATCATGGTTTATACCTTGCATACAGCACGATTGTTTCTAATACGGTTTATCAGTCTATTTAATTAGATTTTTAATTTTTTACCCAGTAAAATACCCTATTTCTGAATGGAATAATAATATAATAAAATGACAATTAAATTATATCTACCCACATCCAAAAAAATGTAACATATTACAGGCTGTTATGAGTCTTGCCATAGATGAGATTTTTTTTTTTTTTTTTTTTTACAAATTATTACAAATATAGGTATGATTAGCTATGCGGAAAATTTTGTTACAAATTACAAAACACTAAAAATTACTTGAAGGGGTGGGGGGTGGAATTGATCAAGACGTGTTTGTGGTCAACGATGATTCAAAAAAGTTTGGCCAATTTGGCCATACTGTCAAATGAGAACAGAGTTGCCAAGAATTTAGAATACTCAGATTTGACATAGGACCTTGTTGATGCTAAAGCTAGGAAAATGTCTTTAAGAACATAAGAACATAAGAAAGTTTACAAACGAGAGGAGGCCATTCGGCCCATCTTGCTCGTTTGGTTGTTAGTAGCTTATTGATCCCAAAATCTCATCAAGCAGCTTCTTGAAGGATCCCAGGGTGTCAGCTTCAATAACATTACTGGGGAGTTGATTCCAGACCCTCACAATTCTCTGTGTAAAAAAGTGTCTCCTATTTTCTGTTCTGAATGCCCCTTTTTCTAATCTCCATTTGTGACCCCTGGTCCTTGTTTCTTTTTTCAGGCTGAAAAAGTCCCTTGGGTCGACACTGTCAATACCTTTTAGAATTTTGAATGCTTGAATTAGGTCGCCACGTAGTGGTGTTCAAGACTGAACAGATACAATTCTTTTAGCCTGTCTGCATATGACATGCCTTTTAAGCCCGGAATAATTCTGGTTGCTCTTCTTTGCACTCTTTCTAGAGCAGCAATATCTTTTTTATAGCGAGGTGACCAGAACTGCACACAATATTCAAGATGAGGTCTTACCAGTGCATTGTACAGTTTTAACATTACTTCCCTTGATTTAAATTCAACACTTTTCACAATGTATCCGAGCATCTTGTTAGCCTTTTTTATAGCTTCCCCACATTGTCTAGATGAAGACATTTCTGATTCAACAAAAACTCCTAGGTCTTTTTCATAGATTCCTTCTCCAATTTCAGTATCTCCCATATGATATTTATAATGTACATTTTTATTTCCTGCGTGCAGTACCTTACACTTTTCTCTATTAAATGTCATTTGCCATGTGTCTGCCCAGTTCTGAATCTTGTCTAGATCATTTTGAATGACCTTTGCTGCTGCAACAGTGTTTGCCACTCCTCCTACTTTTTGTGTCGTCTGCAAATTTAACAAGTTTGCTTACTATACCAGAATCTAAATCATTAATGTAGATTAGGAATAGCAGAGGACCTAATACTGATCCCTGTGGTACACCACTGGTTACCACACTCCATTCTGAGGTTTTTCCTCTAATCAGTACTTTCTGTTTTCTACATGTTAACCACTCCCTAATCCATGTACATGTGTTTCCTTGAATCCCTACTGCGTTCAGTTTGAGAATTAATCTTTTGTGCAGGACTTTGTCAAAAGCTTTCTGGAAATCTAAATAAACCATGTCATATGCTTTGCAATTATCCATTATCGATGTTGCATCCTCAAAAAAATCAATCAAGTTAGTTAGACACGATCTCCCTTTCCTAAAACCATATTGACTGTCTCCCAGGACCCTGTTACCATATAGGTAATTTTCCATTTTGGATCTTATTATAGTTTCCATAAGTTTGCATATAATAGAAGTCAGGCTTACTGGTCTGTAGTTACCTGGTTCAGTTTTGTTTCCCTTTTTGTGGATCGGTATTACGTTTGCAATTTTCCAGTCTGTTGGTACCACCCCTGTGTCAAGAGACTGCTGCATGATCTTGGTTAGCGGTTTGTAAATTACTTCTTTCATTTATTTGAGTACTACTGGGAGGATATCATCGGGCATTACAATATTTTTTCAATAGGCCTATTGGCGCATGGTCATGTTAGAAAAAGTAAATACATTGTATGTTTGAAGTAGACTGGAATTCTGAGTGCTTTAAAGTTGTGAGATAGATTGAATTGTATTCAACAAATACACCATTGGGGGGAAAAGGCCCTTTTATTACCTCTTGAGCTATAGCATCCCCTACTGTACGTAGTGACAGGGGAATGTTGCTGATGCAGTGCCAAGCTTTTTTTTTCCCCCTGGTTATGTTTAACTAGGGCCTAAGAATATTGCTCAGTCATATATTCATTTCTATTTAGGACACCTGTGTAATTTGAAGGTGAGATAATAATAATATGGCAAGCAAGGGAGTAGATAACATCTGAATACATCTACACACACAGTATCATTGTAAAATATAGAACTGCACTGTCTTTATGGCTAAATAGGAATCTTAACCCTGAAAAGGTCACATACTCATTATGCATAAGGACAAATGTTTTAATTGTATTTATTGTACATACAGATCACAAATGAACATTTCACTTTTTTTTAACATGTAAAGTTTTTCAAAAGTTATTAATTGTATCCAACAGTGTACATTGCCCTAAAACGCATCCCAGCTGAAGTTCTGTAAATTTCGTATATTTTAAAAAAGTGCTTTAAATAAGAAATCTAAAACATGACATTTGTTTTTCCTTTTAGACCTCCTACATAGCCTATTTAGATTTAAAGTAACATTTCTGAAACAAAGCCATACAAAGTTTTTTTTTTTCCTTCTTTACTTTAGATATCTGTTTTTATTATTTACATCATCAGCACTTTCAATGTGTAGTGCAAAATGCATCAATATAACTTTACAATTTTATTGTTAGTGGAAGTTTTTGAATGTTCAGCCGCACATGACATTTTTCACACCACTGTGGATTGCCGGCTGGTCTTTCACATGCGGTGTATCCTTGGAGATAAGTACAATTAAACTTGATGTAAACTAAATAAATAAGCATATTTTTTATTGGCTTTAATATCACCCTGTCTACTGATTGCTTAAAAATAGAATCTGAAATGTA
This sequence comes from Polyodon spathula, assembly GCF_017654505.1. Lineage (NCBI taxonomy): Eukaryota > Metazoa > Chordata > Actinopteri > Acipenseriformes > Polyodontidae > Polyodon > Polyodon spathula. The sequence continues at coordinate 17,725,453 of NC_054555.1, forward strand.
TTGCACTTGTAGCATGTGAAAAAATATGTAAAAAAATCAACTTATCACTCTGTTCTCCCAATATGGACCGGAAGCAGCTATGACATGGTCAATCATTCCTGATGAGTAGATAACTGAGAAGCAGATGCTAGAGATTTTGTGTGGACACTAAATGGAATGTATCTTGTGGGATCCAATGCCCAGTTTGTGTTCAAACAAAGACAGATGCCTGAGAGAGTGTACTAAGGAGGGAGTATCCTGTGTTGCACAAAATCACTTTAATGCATCTGGTACAGTAAAAGCTCGTCCAAAAGGAGCCTGACTTTGAATCATGGTTAAAGACAGAACTTATGAAATATCACACTTATTTTATCTAGTGGATTATTCTTCTCTTTATATTCACTTTCTGTATCATTTTCTGGGGACTTTTTAAATTTGAAAGCACCACTATTGTCTCTATAGAGCCCTCAAATATGTCTTCCCTCTACATGCTGGTAGACCAGATTGTAACTATTAACCTGTCATCTGCAACACTGCCCCCAGATCTTGTTTTTGGGATTGAAATACACTATCTGAAAGACTTTGGAACATATTAAAACATGCAGAGATTCTCCAAACCCCCAGCTTACTAAATATGTAGTATCACTGAAGAAATCCTCTTCCCATATCAAACACATACAAAAAACTGTGGTAGCGGTCTTGGCTGTTACCATCGTAGAAATCCATTTGTGGATTAAAATGAAGAACAAATGCCTCACCCATCTATTGTATATGCTCTCACTCTATTGTATATGATGCCTCACTCAACTAATATATATGATGTGCCACTCACCTATTGTGCAGTATATAATGTGTCATTCATCTATTTTATATGATGCCTCACCCATCTATTGAATTTGATGCCTGGCTCATCTATTGTATATGATGTGTCACTCACCTATTGTATAGGTCACTCTTCTATCGTATATGATGTCTCACTCATCTAATGCAGTGGTTTTCAACCTGTGGTACGCATACCTTTACTGGTACGTGTCAGATTTGCCATTGGTATGCACCGACAGTTCTTTAAGACGATATGATTCCTCAAAACACAATGCTCCCTCAGTCGCACCATCATCATGTATCAATAGGTTTGTACCACTGAGTCACAGAGAAATTAGAAATGATGCTGCAGGGCTCCAGACTGCAACTAAAATGGTTACAAATGCAACAACAAAAAAACAAACATTTTGACAGCTGTTTCTTAGGGGTTAGACAAAAAAAATGCTGCAGTGCCCATTTTTACGAATGCAAAATTATGTTGGTCTGTATAAAAACAAAAAATGCATAACACATGTTTTAATAAACTGAAGTGCGAGAATGGAGGTAACAATCTGATTGAGAGTTGCTGTATCAACACAGTAGAATACAGGAACCCCAGTTTCAAGCAAAAATTTGTGGGATGGGGTAAAAGCAGGAATGAGACAGAACGGCGAGAAACAGTACTTTATTGAATTTAATTGCTTTAAAAAAAAAAACAGCATAAAAAATTACACAGTTTTAGCAATCAGAACCGATTAATAACGCAATGTCATTAACCTGTTCCGGCCCAGAAACCTCTTTTTATAACCAAAAAGCTCCCGGAACACTGGGATCCGAAGGTGCAAAGACGACGAAAATTATACAAGTAATACAACCGAGAACAATATAACACTGTAACAATCACTCTGCACAACTGAGAAGCAGTTGTACTGTCCTCCCTAAGGAGAGGCCCAATATCTATAAGTCAGCAAGAGTGACAGAAGCAAAAGCAGGGACATCAGAGGTGTCAATTTCACGAACAAATGGTTTATTGTTGTAAACTATAATGTAATAAATGAAATATAATGCCAACAACTTATTGCAGATAACACTTAGTGGAAGGTACAGGCGAGTAAGAAAGTAATGAATTAAACAAACATCCAAACAAAATAACACTAAAGCGAAACGAATACGGTGTCCGGTGGGCCTCCAATAAACCCACACACACAAACACCACACCAATACAAAACAAACACGCCAACAGGCAAAAGAGACAAAGGTGAATGAATAAGTATATGGGGAAAACAATTACAAAGACAGTCTTGATGGCAATGGATGATAAATGAAATTTAGGCCTAACAAGTCCAGTGAAGTAATGCAGATGAAATCCAAAGTAACAAAAGAACAAACCAAAACTACAGGATCCAAAATATCAAAGTAAAGTAGAAAAAACCAGCAAACAGAAAAGGAATAATCTCACCAACAAATAATGAAGTCCCAAACAGAGTCCTGTACTGATGAGGATGGATGAAGGTTGATGAAAAAATAACGACCGTATTAATGGAGAGTCTGTTGAGTAGTTCCGGGTTGAGCGGTGAACAGCCGTTTGAAAAGTATACGGAGGATCAGAAACAAAAACGGAGACTGAACACACTACCAAAAAACAAACCCTCAAGAGACCTTACACAGCAACTAAACTTAAACAAATAACAGTATAAACAAAAAAGAAGGTTTAGACAAAGTACACAATTTTGAAAAGAGAAAATGGATGCACCAGTAGTAATCTAAAATAAAGTTACTCTGTTAATTAAGTAATATGCTGTTTGTTTGTAAATTGATTCCTCAAGAGAAAATGGAGTCCTCCTTGACCTAGCCAGCCACCTTTAATACCGGTACTGGCTTCCAAGGAGCTCTGAGATTGGAGGAGTGGATATCTGAATGAGCCAATGGGGGGAGAGGAAGAACAGAGGGTGAAAGCAAAGAACTATGGGAAATTGAGTTGAACCTAGTCAGGCTACTGTCCCTAATTAAAGAGACAGGTGGGTGAAACTTACACCCACATATGTAGCAACAGTGCTACAACACTATTGAAAAAACCCACTGAACCGACCTTCATTTCCCATTGCGTGGCTTCTGAAGTTGCATGGAAATGGTACATACAATGCAACTAAGTGGTAACAACATAACACTGCTGGAAAAAAACACCATACTGACCTTTATTTCCCATTCCATGCAATAAACAGCTGTATAAACAAAAGTGCCCGGAACATGGGCAGTGGCAGAGAAAGAGAAAGAGAAAGAGGGGCCCTGGTGCAGAACCTTATTGTGGGCCCCCCCTCCCCAAACGTTAATTTAACCCTTATTTATAAACATCAAACATACTAAATCAAGTGTTCAATAATTAACTATATTTAATTGTCAGAATGTTAGTATGTATGAAACAGTACTTAATAAGAATGTTTTCTACTCGCCTACTTTAATTTTATTTTGCGTATATCTAACAGGTTTAATCATTAGTTCTACAAGGAATCAGCAATTCTGCGATCGCAGAAATTATTACAGAATTCACAATTCTGCACAGATATTTGCATTCTGTGCAAAAAACAGCTGTATAAACAAAACCGCCCAGAACACGGGGTTCTGAAGCTGCACAGAGTATGAAAATGATACACCCAATACAACTAAGTGAGAACAACAACACTGCTGAAAAAAAAAAACACCAAACCCGCCTTTAACTGCCCATTCTGGACAATAAAACTGTGTATTTATTTTGGTTTTATATGATCTTCAATATATGTAAGGTATAAACCACGACGGGCTGTGCGGTTCCCATGCTATATACCACGCATGGGGTGGTGATAAGGCCCGAGGCGTCATTAATTTTACTTTAACAGAACCGTATTTTTAACATCATTTTTCTCTTTTCTTTATAGTGGAATATAATGAGGTCTTCTTTGTGCTTTGCAGGGAAGGAGGTGATAAAATAACAGTATTTTCACAAGTAGAACAATTGCAAAGGTCTGGAATTGCTGGTAGCCCCTAACTGTAACAGTTATAGGTGATTAAAAAAATAATAACACGTGTATGTAGCTTTTTGGTGGTTTTACAATGAGAAAAAATGTCTTTAAATGTATTCAACATATTCATATATGACATATATTTGATACAAAATGGATACAGTGCAAAGGCAAGCAAACACAATTATATAGTTTACAACATGTACAACAAAAAATTAACAAAGCAAAACAGTTTAGATTTTAATATTACACAGGAGACTCAAATATAGAAACCTTGATACTTTTCCCCTTTTCTTCAAAAAAAGAAATTTGTTTTCACATTGTGTCATATGCATAGATAAATAAATAAAACAGAATAAATGAATAAACAAACAAATGAATAACTATAATACAATACATAAATAATCAAATAAAATTCAAATTTCAATTCAATGTTTTTGTCAATTTTTGCAACAAAAGGGCATGCTTGTAAATTGGCTATTCTTGTATATTCTTGTCAACACTTTGGACATTTGTATTGACCACTGGGGGGAAGAGTCAGCCCAAGGCAAAACAGATGGTACCAGTCCTGACATACTCCCTGGCACAGAATCATGGTGACCTCCTTGGGTTTTTTTACATAGGTTTCCCATGAAGCATATGTACCATGTTGTAGTGTAATATTCTTCTAATGCTGTAGATAAGAATTCCACAGTGGACGATGATCCCTTGGGTGCGTTTCTGGAAATGGGCATATTGAAATCACTCCTGACTTGCTGCTTCATTTCCCTCTTTGTTCTGCAATTTTTTCCTGCATTAAACTACATTGCGTGAGAAATGTTCTTTCTCTGATTAATTCTGTAGCGATCCACTGCCGTAGAGGAACCGTGTCAACAGGGAATGGCACCAGTGATCCACTACACAAAATATGTGCAAACAGGCATACAAATATTCCATAGCTGGACGAATCATGCTGAACTGGTAGGTTACCTGGCGCATGAATAATTCACTCAGACCAATTGATCTTTGAATCCATCTGCACATCTATTAATGTTTGCAGTATATGAATGTAGTTGGTGGGAAGGTCATGTTTTGAATCTAGGTAGAGAATCATCTTCCACTTCATAAAAACAAGCAACAGTATCCAAAGACAACTGTGTACATTTGTGGGGATGATCCAGATGTCTTTTTCTGTAATGTCTGATTTTATGCCAAACTTGTGGACACTTGAAGTGTATCCTTGTAACTCAATCGAGCGAATGATAAATGAGTTGACAACACTTGCATCAATGTTCGTTTCAGTGACGTTCTTTAGGGAAGCCCTAGTAAGCAAGAAGCTCTCAATGACAGTGTCACTAGCCAGTTATTGTTCAAGAGAAACTTCATGTCTTCAACATTAATGTAAATGTTCTGTACTCGTGTACTCTTCATGCATGGATAACCTGTTAGGAATTCTCATGGAACTTGTATTACTATGGTTGTGGTTTTAGGAGAGCTTGAAAACTGTTATTAAGGAGGATGCACTTGTTTCCTTAGGAACAAATGTATTTGGACTCAACCACTTCTCATATATTTCCACTGATTGATGTCTTTCTGTGCAGCATCAATTCTGGGGTCACACATCAGAAGGGAATCCGCTGCTGCTGATGTCTGCAGTTTATCAGCAGCATCCACAGTTTATTTTTCTCCCAGATTTGCCTGTTCTTGCATTCATCTTGAGTTTTTTTAGAGAGTATGCAACCTTTTTCGTGGGTTGCTTTTTACCTACTGACTTCTGTGCTGCCAGTATGTGGCAGCATGTTTGAGAACACATTTCAAATGGGAATAATTAGCAGCCGGACTGTGCTTGTAGAAATACTCGGTTTTGTTTCACAATCAAATCAGTTAGACCTTCCATGGTTTGTGATTTGCGATCTCCTTTTGAGCCAAGCACATATTCTGTATTACACTTCTCCTGTTTTATTAAGCCCACACTCTCCTCTACAGGCACGTAATCAGTTGGGAATTCATAGTATTAGGATTTATTTTTCTGTCGGCATGCTTGGGTGAGAGATAATAATTTCCTATGTCACACTGTCCTCTCAAAACTTATTTCAGGTAGAATGTTTGTAGAAGGAGTTAAGCCAACACCATTTCATCCATGTTCACTTCCTTCAGCTTAGCCTCTTTAGCACAGTATTCATGCTTTCTGATACATTTGTTGTAATTCCACTGGTTTTCTTATCCCTCGTTCTTGCAACAGCCATCTGCCAGTCTTTATCAAGATGTCCTTTCTGGGTTTCTAATCAAAGTAATTGAGAAAGGATGCACTCCATTTTACCTTTTGGTTTTCCAACAAATCCAGAAATTCCTCTTCACTCTCACAGTCTATCAAAACACTGTTGGTGTAAACTTCCATGTCAACTTTCCCTCCTTCATGAGCTGAAACCCAGAATTTGACGTCTTTTATAATGTAAACCAAATAAACCAAACCACGTGTACAACTTGGAATAGCATTTCCAATCGTTTTTACAATAGCTGCTTCTCTGTCGTTTGCTAGAAATGAATGAAATGAAAAGAACGTCTCATGGGCATGTGTTGTGCGCTTGTTATATTAAGGGGGGCACATAAAAGTCACCAAGCTGAAACATTGTGTCATATAAAAGAAGTGTACTTGAATTCAACTTTGTCACCTCCTCAAAAATACCTATAACTTCTGGAAGAGCCCAAGTTACAGCGAATTTCAGGGACTAGGGAACACTGACAGACAAATCCTTCCAGGGCATAGTGAAGCTCATACACACCATATAAATCATTGTGACTGATACTCCCTTTCTGTTCTTCATGCTTTGGAAGGGTGGTGGGTAATACACTGACACACGAGACAGAACAGTTGTACTTGGAACACCACCCAGGTGCCCAGTTTTATTTTCGGCACTTTCACTGTTTTACCCGCAGAGGGCACTGTTGTCCGTGGGCTGCCTATCAACAATGATAAACAACACCACGGTAATACCAAAGCTGGTAAGTTGAATTAACTGCGGGTGCACTCACAGGTGCTCTAAATAATACAGAGAACAAAAGGTGAAAAGAACAAGGAAAAATAAAACAGTAATAAAACTACAAATAAAAGGTGCTGCACTTGGCAGCTTTATCCCGGTCGCCGCTACCCGCACGACCCGGATCACCATCCTACTCTAGCGGCTCCCTGCCTGCTCTAAACTCTAAATAATTCGGGATTCTGCCCAAGGGTTCCCCGCTGTCACTCTTTGGCTTGTTCTCTGCTCCCAGCTGGTTTCTCCGTCCTCGACTAGCGCTTCCGCACACACATCGCGTCTACAAAGGCAGACCTGAGGAAACAGCAGAGCATTTTTTTATAGGGCTAGCAATTTCCCAAGACTCGCCTCTCAGCCATTCAGAGAGGGGGAAAGTCCACACACCCACTTTCCCACCTCCCCATGTCACTGCCATGACTCACAGGCGGTTGTTGGACAACTGCCGCCCTCTTCCTGCAGTACTGTGAACACTCCAGCAGAGTCAGCACAGATCTCCCCTGTACACTTTAATTTATTTTTTATTTGTTGGGTATTTTTGGACAGCGTCACTCTCATATGGGCAGAGAAAGCATCAGATGCTGCTATTTTTCTCGCTGGTAAATTGTAGTCGGACCCAAATGTTTCCTAAATGGCCAACTCTCCCCTTAAAATCCCCAAAGTCTCGCTCAAAGTCCCGGGCCAAGAACAAGGACTTTAAGGGGTTCATGGGAGGCAATGTTGCCAGTAGCCAGGTTGCTACTGGCAATGCTGTCAGCGTCGTGCTGACAGAGGGGCAAGTTTCTTCTCCTGCTGTACCACTGGCAGAGCAAATGCTGCCAAGGGTAAGACTGTCAGCAGACGTGCTGACAGCTCCCAGGCCGACTCCTTCAGCTGGGACAATTCCAGCAGCAGAAAGGCAGCTGGGGTTGGTGGTCTCCAGAACCCCCCCCCCCCCCCCCCCCCCTTTTTTTCGTAGCCAGTAGCTCCCTCTTGTGGGGCTCCAGCCACAGTACCTCCTGCAGCGAAAATGACCTGACCTCCCCCACTATCTCCAGCAACAAAACTCCTGCTGGGGTTGGTGGTCTCCGGACCTCCTACCGCCTCATCACAACCAGAGGTTCCCTCGCAGACAGCTTACGGACTGGCAGCAGAGCCATTAATGGCTTCCAGGCTGGATCCTCCAGATCCAGCACATCCCCAGGACTCTCGCAGTCCCCCCATCTGGGTGCTGGAGACTCTGCTACATCGGCTGCTGTTCTGTTTATAGCTGCCACCAGGTAGCAGACGACCAACATCATACCTTCCTCCAGGGTGTTTGGTGTGTGTTCCGTGTCATAAGCCTCCCATCGCTTCCTGTCTCAGAACCACAGGACCCTGAATGTTATGGGCATAGACGGGGTCTCCAGCCCAGCATTGTCCTGGATCCAGTCCCTCAGCCTGATGGCGTCTTCTGCCATTGTCTTTTTATATATATATATATATATATATATATATATATATATATATATATATATATATATATATATATATATATATATATATATATATATATATATACATTTTTTCTCAGTCTCAGCAGAGGGACCGGACCGGACTGAGTCTTGGAGGCAACTGTACCAAGACTGGTTCTGCCCACTTGTCTGAACGACATCTGTAGGGTGTCGTCAGGCCAGAAAGTACACTCTGCATGACCGTACTGGCAGGTGAAAAAGTGAGACTTAATATTATAATAATAATAATATAATAATAATAATAATAATATTATAATAATATAATATTAAATAGCTTTTCCATTATAGTTTCACAATTAACCCTACTGTAAAGAGACGAGAGGGTAAATTTGCTTCTTTTCTTTTCCTTTAAGCTAGGGCAGCTACTTCTCTTTATTGCCTGGTATTGGAACAGGGTGGATTTGTTTGTATTTGTATGTACTTTTGTTTTGAATTTTCACTTATAAATATTGATATTTTGCACTTAGTTTATTTTTTTTACATGCACATTTTTATTATTTAGAATTGAACATGTTATTCTTGTGTATGCATATCCTCCCCTGCATATTGTCGATTATGTATATTTTCTTGTAAAATTGAATCAGCAGTGGAAGTGTAGTGGGAAAAGACTGTTCCCCAGACTGTAGTAGTCCTCGTGTGTTTGGATAATTTTTTATTTTATGTCGTAACTTCTTTTTTCTTTCCTTTAAAAAGCTGGCCGGGAAAAGATTCACAATGTTTCCCTTTGTGTGTTAGACAAGACCCTGAGAGTTACGATTGGAGGGGATGGCTGTAAAGAATCAACTGAGCGATTAAGAGACAATGTATGTGTGAAGTTGGAAAGCACTCGTTTGTGAGATATGCATTTTGGGTATCCATAGCGGTGAGATGTCTGTAGCTGACGGCCCTTTTTCTGAGGAACTCGGTTTAAAAAAAAAAAAAAAAGCTCTGCTACCATCCCTGACTCCAAGGGCAAGCCTGCCTTATTTTTGTTTTGTTACTTTCATGTTGAGCACTGTTTGCTTTGTTTTAATATCTGTGTTTAATTTGGGAACCTCCCGACTTGTTTAGTGCTGTGTGTGTGTGTGTGTGTGTGTGTGTGTGTGTGTGTGTGTGTCTGAATACGAGAGAAATGAAACAATGTATTCTTGATCTAAATGAGTTGCTGATATATTAAACTATGTAAAAGTGTAATTCCTGAGAAAGAAGGCCTGAACCCTTGAAACAACGTATCGAATTGAATGAAGTATTCGGCTGAAACACTAACTAACAGACAGCACTAGTTTGCGCAATATGAGAATTGAAACGAAATTGTGTTTTAAATAAATGGTTATTTTATATCCCTGGCACTTTTATTATGTTTGTGTTGTACTTTGGCAAGATAATAAAATGACCTGGTGCTAACAACCTAAAATCTTTAACCAACGTAGACGGCTCTCATAAATTATATTTTAAACCCATCTTAGCCCTCGCTACAGTATGACCTTTATTGCTACTAACTAGCGGAATGTTTAATCACCAACAAGGTATTTACTGCTGAAGTCTAATTGAATATATGGCTTTCAAATGTGTAGCCATGCACAAAACCTGTGTATTAACCAGTATTAGAAGGCTATATAGATTAGAACCCCTGGGGGTTCTTTGGGAGTGTTAGGGTTTCTTATTAATCCTTCAAGATTTCAATGTTTATTTATGGTTGTTAAAAAGTTCTTTGTATACTGTTTGGAACCCCTGAAATACGGTTTCTTGGAATAAAATAATGTTTTAGAACATTCCCGGAAGGTATTAGTAATAATCAGACACTTAATGCAAGTGTAGCCCATCAATCAACAAAACCTTTACTATTTAACTTCCAATACAGTATCAAACAATATTAAGCCAGAGCAGTCAAAGCAATTAGTTATTACCCATTCTGAATGGGAAGTTGTGCACAGTCTGGCATCTCTGTGTCAAGCAGTTTTGTCTGTTAATTTTTCATTATTATTAATTAGTCATTTTAGCAGATGCTTTTATCCATAGGGGGTGAACTATGCATCACAGTCACTTATAATAGAACCTTGGTTTTATGTCTCAAGGACAGAGCACAAGGAGATTAAATGATTTGCTCTGGATCACACACATCACAATTGGGATTTGAACTGGGAACCAAATGGTATGACTCCTTTGTCTTTAACCACTGGGCCACCTTACCCAAGCTCCATTGAATATCTAGCTAATTTGCCTTTTTAACTCTCAGCTCTCACTCTCTATGTCATTTTTAGCTAAGTCCATGACAATTTGTCCAATAATTACATGGTAGTCTTGTGGCAAAGTGGTTAATAGTGTGCAGATGCAGGTGATCAAAGAACAGACAGACAATTGTAATCCAGGTGCAAAAGGTTTGTTTAACCGTTCTGGCTTTTACCCCATCACAAAAGTTGTGATGGTGACCAAACATCTGTGAGTACTGTTGTGTAAAAATGTAGCTTAAAATTAACAGTTGCATTTTCAAAAAGCAGAACAAGAACAGGAACAAATAAAAATACACTTTAAGCCCAGTGCCTGATCGTGAAACAAACAGTAAATAATAATACTGGTAAGTAATACAATGACCTGTATTACTTACATTTATAATCTCTGGACTGGTCCCGAAATAATAGTCCCGTTATTGCAGGGGTTCTCAAACTTTGTCATAGTGAGGCTCCCTGAGCTATAAAAAAAATGACTGTACCCCCCTGTTTACTAAAACAATACAACAAACTGGAAATCCTACTGTATGTTGCAACATAATGAATAAAAGTTAGAAGGGATTTGATCAATGTAGATCAATATGAGTTTCAGAATTAATCTTAAGTTCAAAAACAATAAAGACGGAAGCAGCTGAAATAAAACTTCACAAACATTTTAAGAAATATGACACCACACAATGATAGATTAATTCAGTATAATATCCATCACTCCTACCTTATCAGTGGGAGGGGTGTGTTTGTTTCCTCATGGTACAAAGTTGTGGAATTCAGGGTTGCAGTGTAGAAAAGAAGAGACATAAGTCATCTTTAACAGAAAGCCAGGAGCGCTAATTTGATTGCAGTTAATGCTGATAATCCGGACTTGCATGGGTAGGTGGATGAAAACTGAATGAGGGCTTTCAGATCCTGGTCTGCTAATTCACGAAACTGAGATCCCACTGATAACTCAAAGTCTGCAACTGGCATTTGTGAAAATCTGTGCTGCAGTTCCTTGACGCTTGACAGGTCGATAAGGCTTTCCTCTTCTTTTGAAGACAGCATATCTGTGGGGTTCGGCTTAAAGGTGAAAGGGTTCCTGATCCACTGATCACATTTGTCTTTTCCCACTTCAGGAAAGTATTCACGAAACTGCTCCTGCAGGCCCTGAACAGTTACGTCCTTGATACTGTCAACTGACAGATCAGCTCTGTTCCACAACGTCCTCCAGTGTTGAAAACATGCAAACAGATCCCTGCAGCATACGTGAAGACCACAGCTCAAGTGTTAGTGAATGCTGCTATCCGATCTGTAGCAATGAAAACATTTACATCTCATCCCTGAAGTATCACATTCAGAGAATTCAGTTGTTCAAAAATGTCAGACAGATATAACAACAAGGATATCCAACAGGTGTCACAGACATGCTGTACAAGTGGAGAGTTATTGTCTGCAAGAAAAATATGTACTTCCTCGTGCAGTTCACATAGTCTTGTCAGCACCTTGCATCTCGACAGCCAACAGACTTCTGCGTGTAACAAAAACTGTGTGAAGTTTGCCCCCACTTCTTCGCATAGAACGGCAAAAATCCTTGAATTAACCAGGCGCGACTTTATAAAGTTTACAATTTTCACTGCAACAGAAGGAACATTGTAAGCTCCTCTGGTATCTTCTTAGCAGCCAATGCTTGTCTGTGGATCATACAATGACTCCAGGTTGCTGTGGGGGCCACTTCTTGTACCCTTGTTACAAGCCCGCTATGCCGTCCTGTCATAGACTCATTCGCTGCAAATTCCAAAACAACATCCCAATCAAGGCCAGTGTCTTGGACAAAACCATTAAATAGTTTAAAAAGCTCTTCACCAGTTGCTTGTGTTGGAAGTGGATGGCAAAAGAGAAATTCCTCTTTTAATTCTGTTGCTGTAGCAAAACAAATATACACCAGTAGCTGTGCAGCGTTGGATATATCGGTAGACTCATCTATCTGAATTGAAAAATATGGGCTCTGACAAACATTTTCTAGGAGTTGATCTTTTACATCAGTGGCCATCTCCTCAATGAAGCATGAAACTGTGTCGTTTGAAAGTGGGATCAACTCTAGCTGTGATGCTGCTTTCTCTCCTATCATCACCACGCACATATCATTTGCAGCTGGAAGTAGTAGTTTCTCACCTATGTTGTGTGGCTTACCAGCTTTGGCAACGTGTAAAGCCACATGGTCAGAAGCCTCCGTAGCCTTCATGTTAACAGTGCTGTAGACTTCAACACCTTTTTTTTCTCCTGTTAATCCATTGAGCTTCCTCTGAAAAATCTCCACATGTTTAGATACTAATGTATAAACATTCTTTAAACACAGGTTTATTTCAGCAGTGGTTACTGCTTCTCTCATGGTCCTTCAGGTTCAAGTTCACAAACCAAGAGAAGGAACTTATTATGATTCTCCACCCCCCTATTATATGCTGTGACGCAAGACCCCTTGGTAAAGGAATGCAGCTGCCTTTACAATCTGCGGCTGCTTTATTGTTTTCCTTCCAGGTCGATACATTCTTGAATGGAGTCTCACCTTTTTCCAGACTGACCGACTTCCTGACCTGGGGAAAGAACTGTCAGGCCAGCCCATCAAAAAAAAAAAAAAAAATTGCTAGTACCCTCACAGGTCGGGAGGCAGATTTACAATCAAGGTTCATTGTATTTCTGTCACAAGCCTATAATAATCTGTGCACAGAGGCACATTTACTAATGTAACAGGAGGAGGGAGGAGGAGCTAAAACTTTTAGTGCTTAATCAGTAAAAACAAGATCTGGTCAATAACATGATATTCTCTATCGTCACTGAATTTGTAGGCAAATGTAGTCTTCCAATCCACTACAGTATTAAAGTACTAATCAATGACTCTTTGCAGGTGTTTCTGTCAAGGCTCAAAAGTGTAGTGTGTAAAGTCTACTAGACAGTGAAAATAAACAAACATCCACTCGGCTGAAAACCCATTCTTGAATTTGCAGTAGGTCAATTCATATTAACCCATTGCATGTAGGGAATGGGCAATTAAAAGGTCGGTTATCACTTTGGACAGTTTTTGTAAGTATTTTACTCACTGTATTATGTGTCAGCTGTATTTTTTGCTCATCCCCTATGCAGCTTCTGGGCAGCTTTATTAAATCAAGCTGTTTATTGCACAGAATGGGAAATGAAAGATGGGTTCGATATTTTTTTTTTCAGCAGTGTTATGATGTTCTCAATTAGTTGTATTGTGTGTATTATTTTAATACCCAGTGCAGCTTCAGAACACAGTGTTCCGGGCAGTTTTATTAATAGTTAAATGCTTTATAATGTGGAATGGGCAATTATAGTCGGTTCGGTGGGTTTTTATAATAGTGTTATGTTGTTCTCACTTAGTTGTATTGTGTGTATAACTTTCATACTCTGTGCAGCTTCGGAACCCCATGTTCTAGGAGCTTTTGGTGATAAAAAGAGGGATCTGGGCCGGAAAGGGTTAAAGCATTATTACTCAGTAAAATATTCTCCTCACATGTGTGTAAGTTTCTATGCTGCTTTTTAATGCAATTGAATTAATTAAAGTAATGTTCCAGGCTGTTCCATCTAGTTCTGGCTTTTACCCCATCACAAAAGTTGTGATGGTGACCAAACATCTGTGAGTACTGTTGTGTAAAAATGTAGCAGAACAAGAACAGGAACAAATAAAAATACACTTCAGGTTTGTGTATTGCACATGTACCATTAACAAAATGCAGTGGAAATTTAAAATAAAGAAAATAATTAACGAAGGGCTGTAATGCAGCAAAAAGCACAAGAATTAAACAAACAAGGAAGTGAAAAGGTTACCATATCAAGTTATTTCGCTGAAACCAACGTTATCTTTCGCTAGTCAAATCGTAGAGTGCTTGTAGCAGGGGGAGATCTGTACTGACTTTGCTGGTGTGTTCATAGTGCTGCAGAAAGAGAGCAGCAGTCATCCAATACCCACCTGTGAGTCATGACAGTGACACGGGGAGGGGGGAAAGGGGATGTGTGGACTTTCCCTCTCTGAGTGGCTGGGAAGCAGGTCTTGGGGAGATTGTTAGCCCTATAAGATAACTCTCTACTGTTTCCTCAGGTCTGCCCTTTTAGGACATACTGGGAAGGACGGAAGCTCGGGTCACGAGCCGAGACAGAGAGAAGCTGGGACCGAAACCCAAAAGATCAAAAAGATAAAGAAACATAGTAATAGCAGGGAAACCGTGGGCAGACCCCCTGTGTATTTTTATAGAAGGCTGAGGAACACTCAGGGTTGGACAGAGACTCAGGCTGTGCAGGTAGCGATGGCTGGGGTAACACTGTTGAAGTGCAGCACCTTTTATTTATAGTTTTGATTACTGTGTTTTCTTTTCCTTTTTCCTTTCGCCTTTGATTTTTGGATTATTGTGCGTCCGCGCTTGAACTGTACCATCTGTGGTATTGCCGTGTCTCTGCTTTTACCATCTTTGGTAGGCAGAACACGGTGAACAGCACCCTCTGCGGGCTAAAAAGTAAAAATGCACCCTGAAAATAAAACTGGGAACCTGTGTTCTGAGTCAACACAAATGGATTTTTGCCATCTGTTGTGTGTTTCACCCCAGATATAATAGATTTCATTATATTGTTTACCGTCAGGAGTTTATGATTTAATTGCACAATATTCCATAGTTAGATGATGAGCTGATAATATCTCTATGCAGGCACAGTAATCTAAGAGCACCATTACCATTATGTAAAACAGAATGTAGCGTGAGTTTTGTACTAAAGCAGGGTCAGCTGTTGTTTATTTCTCAAACTGACCATTTAAAAAATGTGAAAGCACAACACACAGATATACGGGACTGCAATTAGGAAGGATACTGTGTACTGCAGCTTACCTGATTGCAGTAAACAAAAAAAACAAAAAAAAAAAAAAAAACGCCATTTACTAAATGTAGCTCTCAGATTATATGACAATGTGCTTGCTGTGGTTTATTTAATATGTAGATATAGCAGAACAAATTCACTGCAATTTGAACTCTTTTTACTGAAAAATAAACTGTATGTAAATCAGAAGAGCTGTATGTGTTACATGCTGTCAGATCAGGACTTCACCAACAGCAGCATGCTATTCTCCATATTACAACTGTACACAATTAAAGGTGCGATCACTAATTCAATACACAACACTTGAAAAATATTTAAAATATAAACATGCTGAGTTCATTGCGGTCATCAGCTGCACAGATTAACCATTCAGCAGAATGAGGCAACAAACATGTGAGTACAGACCCAACAAACCTGGTTGTAATGGGGCAGGTCTCGGTTTTACGACAGGAGTTTAAGATTGCACATAGTTACTGGTACATCTGATGGTCGCTGTTGGAAACACTGATACTTGAGATGAAAATGCTGAAAACCACTGATCTATTGTATATGAGAGAACATAAGAACATAAGAAAGTTTACAAACGAGAGGAGGCCATTTGGCCCATCTTGCTCGTTTGGTTGTTGGTAGCTTATTGATCCCAGAATCTCATCAAGCAGCTTCTTGAAGGATCCCAGGGTATCAGCTTCAACAACATTACTGGGGAGTTGATTCCAGACCCTCACAATTCTCTGTGTAAAAAAGTGCCTCCTATTTTCTGTTCTGAATGCCCCTTTTTCTAAACTCCATTTGTGACCCCTGGTCCTTGTTTCTTTTTTCAGGCTGAAAAAGTCCCTTGAGTCGACACTGTCAATACCTTTTAGAATTTTGAATGCTTGAATTAGGTCGCCACGTAGTCTTCTTTGTTCAAGACTGAACAGATTCAATTCTTTTAGCCTGTCTGCATATGACATGCCTTTTAAGCCCGGAATAATTCTGGTCGCTCTTCTTTGCACCCTTTCTAGAGCAGCAATATCTTTTTTATAGCAAGGTGACCATAACTGAACACAATATTCAAGATTTACTAGTGCATTGTACAGTTTTAACATTACTTCCCTTGATTTAAATTCAACACTTTTCACAATGTATCAGCATCTTGTTAGCCTTTTTTATAGCTTCCCCACATTGCCTAGATGAAGACATTTCTGAGTCAACAAAAACTCCTAGGTCTTTTTCATAGATTCCTTCTCCAATTTCAATATCTCCCATATGATATTTATAATGTACATTTTTATTTCCTGCGTGCAGTACCTTACACTTTTCTCTATTAAATGTCATTTGCCATGTGTCTGCCCAGTTCTGAATCTTGCCTAGATCATTTTGAATGACCTTTGCTGCTGCAACAGTGTTTGCCACTCCTCCTACTTTTGTGTCGTCTGCAAATTTAACAAGTTTGCTTACTATACCAGAATCTAAATCATTATGTAGATTAGGAATAGCAGAGGACCTAATACTGATCCCTGTGGTACACCACTGGTTACCACACTCCATTCTGAGGTTTTTCCTCTAATCAGTACTTTCTGTTTTCTACATGTTAACCACTCCCTAATCCATGTACATGCGTTTCCTTGAATCCCAACTGCGTTCAGTTTGAGAATTAATCTTTTGTGCGGGACTTTGTCAAAAGCTTTCTGGAAATCTAAATAAACCATATCATATGCTTTGCAATTATCCATTATCGATGTTGCATCCTCAAAAAAATCAAGCAAGTTAGTTAGACACGATCTCCCTTTCCTAAAACCATGTTGACTGTCTCCCAGTACCCTGTTACCATATAGGTAATTTTCCATTTTGGATCTTATTATAGTTTCCATAAGTTTGCATATAATAGAAGTCAGGCTTACTGGTCTGTAGTTACCTGGTTCAGTTTTGTTTCCCTTTTTGTGGATCGGTATTACGTTTGCAATTTTCCAGTCTGTCGGTACCACCCCTGTGTCAAGAGACTGCGCATGATCTTGGTTAGCGGTTTGTAAATTACTTCATTTCTTTGAGTACTACTGGGAGGATGATCCGGCCCAATTTGTTTATTTTAAGAGCTCCTAGAACACTTCTGCCTCACTAAAGTTATTTAAAACTATAGGAACTGGATGACATGTGGGGCATGTTGTCAGTATCTTCCTTTGTAAAAACTTGTGAAAAGTAATCATTTAACATATTTGCTATTTTTTTTTTTCTTCCTCTACGATTTTGCCACTCAAACATTTAATCTATGTGTATATGATGTGTCACTCATCTTTTGTAAATGATGTGTCACTGATCTATTGTATATGAGGTGTCACTCATCTATTATATATGATGTGTCACTCATCTTTTGTATATGATGTGTCACTCATCTATTATATATGATGTGTCACTCATCTTTTGTATATGATGTGTCACTCATCTATTATATATGATGTGTCACTCATCTTTTGTATATAATGTGTCACTCATCTATTGTATATGAGGTGTCACTCATCTATTATATATGATGTATCACTCATTGTGGCAGTCTGGCTGAGTGGTGACGTAGAACCAGGAAACAAACAGACCGGATGGGTGAAATTGTGAATGAAAGCGCTGCTGAGCGGTTTATTATTAAGCAGAAAAAAAGGTTGTAACAAAACAGCACACGACACTTGAGGCCCAAATAAACAGACAAACAAAATGAATAGACACTAACAAACAGGGTGGACGAACGCTAAACAAACACACTGAGTAAAAGCAACTTATATTTACTTTCTTACTTTGTTTCTTTTTGTTCTCTCCTCTCCACACCCGTTCTCCACTCATTGAACACACAACCCCAAGTGACTGCTTCATGCATCTATATATATATAATTCAATATATATTGGTAATATGATTCAATTACCAATTAATTATTCACTTGAATCCCAGCATGTGAACTAATCTGTGCGCTCCCTTGCTCACATATCAATACAATTATACTTTGCACGTGAAGTGATTTATGCCTAAATACAAATTACACTTTATAACACTCGTGCTCATAACCCACTTTATACCCCATGCACTTTACAATACACCAACATTAGCATAAACACGCAGCATGTAACACAAAAATACGCACAGGGGCGGGACACATTGCTGCACTCATCTATTGTATATGATGTGTCACTCATCTATTGTATATGATGTCACTCATCTATTGTATATGATGACTCACTCATTTATCGTATATGATGTCACTCATTTGTTATATATGATGTCACCCATTTATCGTATATGATGTCACTCATCTATTGTATATGCTGCAGGGCAGCTGCAGGTAAGTCATGCGGGGTTGCACACTTATTTTAAAATCAAATTACTGTCCCTTTAAGGCAGGGTCAGACAATCTATTATCCGATTATCCTCATTCTCATCCGTTCCATGATAGGCACCTTTACTTAAACAGGTTCAAAACAAAACAGATAGTAGCAGTTAAAAGATGCGCTCTCGTAACATAAACTCTTTGAAGGGAGTTCATGTCTTGGCTGTGGCTAAAAACAGACCGATGAATCCGGCTTAGGTAAAAAAAAAAAAAATAAGCATTCAAAGCAATAGCAACAGGCGTTTTGCCAACTTGCGTTACAATAAGAGGATTATTCAGATTGGAAATCACAAAGCAGTGGCACCAGTCGAAAAGTCTTTTTGATGTTCAGTGGGTGTGGGTGTGTGTGTCTGTGTGTGTGTGTGTGGTGGTGGGGGGATTGTGTGTGTGTGGGGTGTGTGTGCATGTGTGTGTGTGTGTGTGGGGGGGGGGGGGGTGTAGACGAGTCTGGTTCTTTTTTATAGTGGTTAACACATTTGCTTACAGTGTGCAGGGTTACCAGTTCGCACAGAGCCTTGTATTTTCCTTTAATTATCGTTCATTGTAACATTGCTTTCATAAAAGTATAAACAACAGATGTATTAGCCTACTGTAGACAATAAGCGGTAAGCCATAACAAAGAAAAGAGTTTGGAAAGTGCTTAGGTTTACATTGACAGGAGTGTCGTAGATATGCATTAGCAGGCGCTCCATTGTCACGACACTACAGTATTATAGTAGAGGCTAAGCACTTTGGCATCTACAGACTGCATCTCAATGCAGGGACAATGTGGTAGCTGAAAGATGAAAGTAAACTTATATTATTTAATTCCTCATAATATGTATTCCTTTTGCCTAGAGGATAGAGCGTGGCAAAAACATGCATTTCATCAGCGGCATTGCTAGACCACAGGACACAAGCTTTCCATTAACAGAAAAGCTTCTGTAATCGTAGGGTAGATGCACACTGGAGTCTTTGTTGTCCTTCCCCACCCTTCAGGCTATAGTGTATATGATAGCTACAACTGTTCACAATACTTCACATGTGTGCAATGCAGTGTGACTTATCCAGCGAGGGATAATTATAAATAGATTTCAGTTTTGTTTTCCACCCCACAATAGCTTCTCAAGGGCTATCACTGTAGATCCTCTTCACTCCCACTCTCAAAGTCACATATATGCTGTTCACTATATAAAACAAAATATTATTTCAGGTAGGTTTTGCTGTTTGTGGTGTAGGATGTGGTTGGACTAGAGCATATTGCATTATGTTTACATATTTATGATGTCTGTTATTACTTTATAAGGCCAACAAATATATCAGGTCTGTATACTAAGTGTTTCCTGTGAAATGTTATCGGTATATAAAAACACCAGAAACCTGTTGATAAAACCTCTTCATAACTGAACTGAAGTATAACACATGAGGGTACATGTGTCTCTTACTTAACAACAGGGCTTGTATCTGATCAAAATAAAAAACATACAAAACATGCCTAAAAAGGGACAAAATAAAGAATAAACTTGTATTGAATGGCTAAGTTAAAGAAGAGACCATTGAGGCTTGTCTTTCCCTGCCTTCACTCTTAAGTTCAAGGGTTGTTCCTTAGTAGAATGCTACAATGGAAGGTACAGGTGCTACGCTAGCTTTAATTGTGTCTTGTGTAACTAAGCTATGTTTCTGTTGTCTGATAAAAATATTAATTCAAAAGTAGACGCTGGGTGTGTATTTGTAGTTATTTTGTGCAGATTATTATACATTTGATACTTCTTTTTTTTTTAATAAAGAAAAAAAATATTGGAAATTCTTATTCTCATTATTTTTATGTTGGAATCAGTACATTAACTCACAATGTACAACATTTTTGCACATTTTGTACTTACTTTCCTTTGACATGTTGGAATCAGTACAAATTTATCATGACTTTACATGTCAGACGTTTTTGCACTTGGTGCATCTCTCTCTCTCTCTCTCTCTCTCTCTCTCTCTCTCTCTCTCTCTCTCTCTCTCTCTCTCTCTCTCTCTCAGTGCATGCTTGGAGTGTGTGGACAGAGTTGCTGAATGAGCTGCTGTGAGGAAAGTCTGTGCTCTGTTTTGTTTGTTTAATTTCTTTCTGACTTTTTTACTGTTCTACAAAATATCATTTTAAAGTGCTGAGTGTTGTTTTCAGAAGAGGGCTGACTTTTTGTCAGCCTTTCCAATTCATAAATTCAGGGGAAAAGGAAAACGTACCCGTAGGCATGGAG
Organism: Polyodon spathula; assembly: GCF_017654505.1. Classification (NCBI taxonomy): domain Eukaryota; kingdom Metazoa; phylum Chordata; class Actinopteri; order Acipenseriformes; family Polyodontidae; genus Polyodon; species Polyodon spathula. The sequence goes on from NC_054555.1 coordinate 17,746,372, forward strand.
TTAAGATCGCCCCTGAGCAATTTTGCCCCCTGGAAACGCATATGTTGGCAGTATAGGAGGTTGTGAAATGTGAAAACATTAGACCAGCCGCCCAAATAAACGGTGCAATTGTGTTTTTTCTCTCCAGCACAGAGCTGGGAAATGTCTTAGTAGAACAGGGTATAGTATTGAAAGGCACTTTTACACCTGTGCTACCCCTTGCTGCTCCAGCAAGAAAGATAACGTTATCAAATGTTTCCCAGTTTTTAAAGAATGAAACTTTAGAGAGGGAACTAGCCAGGCACGGGCAAATTGCATCCGGGATCGAGAGAATCCCGCTGGGGTGTAAAGCTGCGCAGCTGAAACACATTGTTCAGAAGGTAGCTATAAATGATTCCAAATAATATAAATGAAGATCTAAATCTGAAGTTTAAAATTGTAAATTATCATTATGCTATATTTGTTACTTCGGACTTCATGAAGTGTTTCAGGTGCAGAAGTGAGGGACATGTTGTCAAAAACTGTCCTGAGAAAGATAAGGAAAATGAGCGGGGAGAGGCTGAGCCAGAGGCTGAGGCTGGCCCAAGTGCTAAAGGGAGAAACGCAGCTCCTGAGGTCGGTCTGCAGCAGCATCCCAAACTGCAGGCAGAGTGGGGTGGCGAAGCAGCCGCTGAGAGTCTGGCTGGTGGTCAGACCAGTAGCTCAGAGGTTCAAGGAGAAGAGGTAGGTGAGAGTAGCGCTGTAGGAGCACAGCCAGTGGTAAACACAAAGGCTGATGGGCACAATGAAGCTGAGGGATCCCAGGAGCCGACTGGCTCACAGGCAGAAACAGAGCAGGTAAACAGTGGATAGGGAAAGACAGAAATGGAGGTGGAATTTAAAATGCGAAAGAAACAAAAAGAGAAGTAGGAAATCAATTGATGAAACAGTGACCAAAAAAAACAACAAATCAAGGTTCTGCCACCAATAGTATTGATCAGACGGCACAGAAAGAAAAACCCCTAAAAGCCAGATAACTCTGAGGGGAAGCTGACCACATAGCGCCGCAGAGCCAGCATGGTCGGGGCAAACAGCGGGGAATCCTCCTGGTCTGAGGATAGCGATGGCGTGGGGGGGATTTACAGATTCTTCTGTCGCTTCTGCGGCAAGTCAGGATTTTGGGGGAGGGTACAGCCTTAAGAGAATTAAGGATTTTTTTAGAGAAAACAAACGGTAAGAGAAATGTAGTTTTTCAAGACCATTTCCCTGATATAAAGTTGTTTGTTAATTCAGTTAACACTTAATGAAGAAATACTCAGGCATTGAAAATTTTAGCGATCAGGATGGGTGGAGGATTAATAATATTTTAAATAAGATAAGGTGTAGTCAAAAAACAGCAATTTAAATGGATGTCCATTTTTTTATCATCTGTTTTTCTGTTATCTTTTTCTGTTTTTTCTCCCTTTTTAATATCAGTGGGTGAACTAAAATTAGGCAGCTTGAATATTAACGGGTGCAGAGACAAAAATACAAGAGCTGCTGTGCTTCAACATTTAAAACAAAAATAGATTGATGTTGCCTTTTAAGAAGAAACACAGTGATTTTAATAATTAGACAGAGTGGATTAAGGAGTTTAATCCATGCCTCTTCTTGGAGTGCAGAAATTGTGGTTTTACTTTCAGAAGGTTTTAAACCCCATTCTTTCATTGTTGATGACATCATTCAGGGACGGCCAATTGTAGTGACAGCTGTCGTCGAACAAAAAAAACAAAAAGTTTGTATTAATGTTTATGTGCCTACAGATAGAAGGGAGAGTGGAGTTTTTATCAACTTTAAATACTACAATGTCCAATTTTAACTCTGAAGATGATCTTCTTTCTTGGAGGGGATTTTAATTTGACTACAAATGATAAGTTAGACAGGAACCACATGGAGCCTCACACCCAGTCTGCCAGGGAGATGCTCAGGACTGTGGAAAAGTGAGAGTTAGTAGATGTGTGGAGGGATTTTAATGGTGATAAAAAGACTGTATACATGGTTGCAGTTTTGGATAACACCCTCTCCCTAGCTAGATTCAACCAGTTTTATTGTTTTAAACACCATTTTAGTATTTATACATCTTGTTTTATAACCCCCTGTGGCAATGTTGCCCTGCCCGTGTGTATTTCTGTGTTATATGTTGCATGTAGTGTGTTAATGTTGGTGTATTGTAGTTGGTACACGGGATATAATACAGGTTTTTCATGTGCAGTTGTACCGAGACTCCAATTGAATGATTGATTAGCAATCGAGTCTCGGTATAGCTGCATAAAAGCAGCATGTTTTCATTCACTCTGGGTTTTGTGTTTGGTGAGTGTAGAATGGGTGTGGAAAGGAGGTAAAAACTAAAAGAAACAAAGTAAATAACAATTGCTATTACGTGCTGGAGAACCAGTACGGTACTTGTTTGTGTCTGTTCGTCCACTCGTTTGTCTGTCTGTATAAATCGCACAGCAGCACATTCATTTCACTCACCATATCCCCTTGCAGTGCTGTGTGTGTTTGTTTCTGGTCTGACATCACTACACATGCCATCCTGTTACACGTGGTGTCAGAACTGGGACAACACTGCCTCCTGGACTCAGGCCAGAGCAGGTACTGCATGGGGATTTTTTTTCCTGGATTAATAAATAAATAAATAAATGCCTCCTAAGAGTCCAGCTTCGGTGGTAGAAGCCCCGCCAGAGTGAAAGCCGCATCAGCCCCCTCCAAGTGAGGGAGAGCCATAGCAGTGCCCTTCAAGTGAGCGAGAGCCATACCAGTCCCATGCAAGTGAGGGACAGCCACATCAGCCCCCTGCAAGTGAGGGAGAGCCGCACCAGCTCCCTGCAAGTGAGGGAGAGCTGTACCTGTACCCTGCCACATTGGTAGACTACATGCCTCTCCCACCTCTGTTGCCAGGAGACTACATGCTGCTCCCACCTCTGTCACCAGGAGACTACATGCCACTCCCACCTCTGTCGCCAGGAGACTACATGCTGCCTTGCACCTCCAGGAGCAGAGCAGCAGGAGCTGCCTCTGCCTCCGCCAACTCCACCAGCAGAGGGAGAATGCCTGCTGGGTCCCTGTCCACCAGCAGAGGGTGAAAACCTGTTGGGTCTCCGTCCACAAGCAGAGGGTGAATGCCTGTTGGGTCCCTTTCGACCAGCAGAGGATGAATGTCTGCTGGTATCACTTTCCCCACCAGCAGAGGATGAATGCCTGCTGGTATCCCTTCCCCCACCATCAAGAGGAGAGTAGCTGGAGCTGCCTCTGCTTCCATTACCATCAGGGGGAGAGGAGCAGGAGGTGCCTCTCCCTTCACCAGAAGGAGGACCAGGACCATAGCCTGCTGAGGGAAGCATAGTGAATAAGTGCCTGGCCACAGTGGCAGAGAAAAGGGCCAAAACCCGCTCCCCAGCTTAATCTGACTCCATCACCACCCGGGGATGCCTGCCTCGTTTTGCCCAAGGATGCCTGCCTCGCTTCGTCTAAGGATGCCTGCTGCTCTGTATCGCCTGGGGTTGCCTCTGTCTCCACATTGTCAGGGTACGAGGGGAAAGGTGAGCTCCGGCTGCCGCCTATATGGCCAGGGGCTCCCCTCCCGAGTTCGCCTCACGAGGGTCCGCTGCTGCCTTCGCCAGGTCACTGGATCTTCTTCGCTAGCGGTCGCCATCAGCTCTTCTTGGCCGCAGGGGTCAGTGTGACTGGAGCCCCATCAGAGGGCCTGCTGTGAAGAAGGGGGGAGAGGTGAGGAGACCACCTCCCCCCACAGCAATTTCACTGCAGAAGTTCTTGTGGCTGGAGTCCCACAGGAGGGAGCTGCTGGCTGAGAAGGGGGAAAGGTCAGGAGACCATCTTCCTCAACAGCCTTTCCACTGCCCATTGTGGGAGTGGACCACCATGCTGTCAGCTGTGCTACTACCGGCAGGGGAGCTGACAACATTTTCAGCCATGGGCCCAGTGAAGCCTCCCTTCCTGGCCCAAAACTTTGACAAGGACTTTTGGGATTTTAAGGGGGGAGGTGGCCATTGAGGTCTTGTGTGTTACGCACAAGGGGAGGATGGGGGGGGGGGGGGGGCAATGTTGTCGGGTGGGGGTCACTGTGTGTATTCAATGTAATGTATATGTATATGTGTGTGTGTTAATATTGGTGTATTGTAGTTGGTACATGGGATATAATATGGGTTATGCACACAAGTGTTTAAAATGTATATTTGTATTTAGGCACGAGGATTACATAGCACTTCATATGCAGGAAAAATTTAATAATATGTGAGCACGGGGAATTGCACTAAGTAAAATCACGTGCAATTGTACAGCTGCATAAAAGCAGCATGTTTTCACTCACTCGGGGTTGTGTGTTAGGTGAGTGGAGAACGGGTGTGGAGAGGAGGTAAAAACTAAAAGAAACTACTATGTAGTCTCTATGTGCTAGAGAAACAGCACGGTACTACTCATTTGTCTGTCTGTTTATTGTCTGTTTGTTTAGGCTACTGTGCTGTTTTATTTTACAAAGTGTTTTGTTTATTTATATGATGTCACCACACATGCCATCCTGTTACACCCCCACAGGAATATCAGACCGTTGTCTTGTAATTTGTAATGTTTTAATTCCAGCCCTAAAACCAAGGAGTTCTTATTGGCATTTTAACACACTTTTAATACATGATGTTCATTTTAAGTGTTTTACTAAGAGTGTTTTAGTATTTTTTGGCAGAGGTGAAGAGAAAAGATTCATTCTTTTAGTTCACTAAGGCAGTGGTGGGATGTGGGGAAAATGCAGATCCGCCAGTTCTGTCAGCAGTACACTGTGAATGTCTCAAAGAGCATCAATGAGTCAATGAGAGCCCTAGAGATTGCTCAAACTGAACGCAGTTGGGATTCAAGGAAACACATGTACATGGATTAGGGAGTGGTTAACATGTAGAAAACAGAAAGTACTGATTAGAGGAAAAACCTCAGAATGGAGTGTGGTAACCAGCGGTGTACCACAGGGATCAGTATTAGGTCCTCTGCTATTCCTAATCTACATTAATGATTTAGATTCTGGTATAGTAAGCAAACTTGTTAAATTTGCAGACGACACAAAAGTAGGAGGAGTGGCAAACACTGTTGCAGCAGCAAAGGTCATTCAAAATGATCTAGACAAGATTCAGAACTGGGCAGATACATGGCAAATGACATTTAATAGAGAAAAGTGTAAGGTACTGCACGCAGGAAATAAAAATGTACATTATAAATATCATATGGGAGATATTGAAATTGGAGAAGGAATCTATGAAAAAGACCTAGGAGTTTTTGTTGACTCAGAAATGTCTTCATCTAGGCAATGTGGGGAAGCTATAAAAAAGGCTAACAAGATACTCGGATACATTGTGAAAAGTGTTGAATTTAAATCAAGGGAAGTAATGTTAAAACTGTACAATGCACTTGTAAGACCTCATCTTGAATATTGTGTGCAGTTCTGGTCACCTCGCTATAAAAAAGATATTGCTGCTCTAGAAAGAGTGCAAAGAAGAGCGACCAGAATTATTCCGGGTTTAAAAGGCATGTCATATGCAGACAGGCTAAAAGAATTGAATCTGTTCAGTCTTGAACAAAGAAGACTACGTGGCGACCTAATTCAAGCATTCAAAATTCTAAAAGGTATTGACAGTGTTGACCCAAGGGACTTTTTCAGCCTGAAAAAAGAAACAAGGACCAGGGGTCACAAATGGAGTTTAGAAAAAGGGGCATTCAGAACAGAAAATAGGAGACACTTTTTTACACAGAGAATTGTGAGGGTCTGGAATCAACTCCCCAGTAATGTTGTTGAAGCTGACACCCTGGGATCCTTCAAGAAGCTGCTTGATGAGATTTTGGGATCAATAAGCTACTAACAACCAAACGAGCAAGATGGGCCGAATGGCCTCCTCTCGTTTGTAAACTTTCTTATGTTCTTATGTTCTTATGTATTGTGGCTCACCAGCATGACCTGGAGTCCATTACAAATCAGGCAGATTGATGTCCTCAAAGCCAAAAAGGCATCATTATATGACTTGTTAGACACAAAAGTACAGGGGGAGCTCATTCAATCCAGGCTCTAGAATGTGACACAGGTGAATGCTCCCACCTGGTATTTCTTTGGTCTGGAGAAGAAACGGGGTCAGAGCAAGCTGATCCACTGCCTGCGCTCAGCATCAGGGCAGGACCAGCAATCCGAGGGGGAGTGGTAGAGTTTTACTCTCAGCTGTTCTCCAGTGAGGACAATGCAGGACAATGTGGAAGGCACACAGAGGTTACACAGAGATCTACCACAGGTACCTGAAGAGGAGAAGGGCAGCCTGGAGAGGGCGCTCATGCTGCAGGAGCTCTCGGTTGCTCTGCAAGAGCTGAGCAACGGCAAGCCCCCGGCATCAATGGGCTCCCAGTGGAATTTTATAAACGTTCTGGGGCCTGCTGGGTGAGGGCTTGTTGGCAGTATTCAAAGAATGTCTGGCCCAAGGCAAGCTGTCCCTCAGCTGCAGGAGAGCAGTTGTCACACTGCTGGCAAAAAAGGAGGACCTCTGAACTGGAGACCTGTCGCTTTGCTGTGTGCCAAATATAAAATCCTGTCCAAGGCAATGTACAAGAGACTGAAAGAGGTGCTGGGGTATGTCATCCACGTTGATCAAACGTACTGTGTACCAAATAGACCAATATATGATAATATTTTTCTGATTCTGGTTATTTTGGACGTCTCTAGGCTATTGGGTCTCAATACTGGACTGATTTCTCTAGACCAGGAAAAGGCTTTTGACAGACCAGTATCTGTGCAGTACAATGAAGGCATTGGTTTCAACCTTGGTTTCTTAGCCATGATTCAGGTGATGTAAGGTGACATTCAGAGTGTGCTGAAAATTAATGGTGGCTTAAGTGTTCCTTTTAAAGTGCAGACGGGAATCAGACAGGGCTGCTCTATGTCGGGGATGCTGTACCCTATTGCAATTCAGCCACTGCTGCACAAGTTGAGGAGAGTCATAAACGGACTGTCTCTCCCACTGTCCCAGCGCTCCTATTTGAGTCTCCGCATAAGCTGATGACATTTTGGTGATAGTGAGGAGGAAAGAGGATGTCAGGGGTCTAATCACTGCTTCAAGAGACTGTGGGGCTGTGTCATCTGGAGAAAATAAACTGGGCAAAGAGCAGTGCTTTGCTTATAAGAATGGACAGAGTGCAGACCCCTGACCCTCCCAGCAGGATTACAATGGAGTGGGGTAGGCTTCAGATACTTGGGTGTGTAGCTGGGGGACGAGGTCAGCATGCAAAAGAACTGGGAGGGGGTGCTGGAGGAGGTGCAGGGGCTGCTGGGCAGGTGGCACTGGCTGCTCCCAAAGCTGTCATAAAGAGGAAGGGCTCTCATTAGTAACAATCTGGTGGCCCAAGGAGGAGGGGGGACAGGGGCTGATTGATTCCGTCTGCAGTCATTGCTAAAGCTGCTGTATGGTCCTGACATTGTGCCCTGGAGAACGCTGACCTGCACCCTGCTGGGAGAGATGGGGGCGCTCCAGCTCGATATAAGTTTGTTTCAGATTGATACCAACAGGCTGAATGCATCAAGGCTGCCCATTTTCCACCAGAGCTTGCTAGGGGCCTGGAGTCTGCTAAGGGCATGGTCAAGAGGTCCCCCTCATCCTGCACTGGTTTCTAGAGATGCCCATTATATATAACTCAAGCCTAGAATCTGAGGTCTGCAGCCTTCCTGCTTACACTCAGCTAATGGTAAGAGTTGGAGTTACACAGCTGCACCACCTGCTGGGCCTGCCACAGTGCTGCTGGTGGAGTCCGGAGAGCCTGGCCGCGGTGCTGGGGTTGAGCTTGCCGCACTCTGTAGACAGGTTCCTGAATAAGATCTGTGCTGCTCTACCTTCGGGGTTTTTTTTTTTGTGGATCATCAGATCCCTCAGCCACAGCCCCCAGTTCCAAGACTGCTCGTGTCCCCGGCACTGAACCAAAACGGCAGCCCCCTGGGACCTCTGCTGGCTAACAGAACTCCCTCTGGACATTGTCAAAGGTAAGATCCTGTACAGTTCATGTGTGAAGGCCCAGCACCAAGCACAGCTCAGGCAGCTCCCCGACACACACTGGAGAGACAGACTGGGGGGTGGGGGGTGACTATAGCAATATGTACAAACGACCATTCAACAAAAAAGGACAGGGGATCTGCAGTGGCGGGTGTTACACACCATCATCGCTGTTAACTCTTTTATTAGTGTTATTAACCCTTCAGTGTCTGATTCCTGTCCATTCTGTACCCAAAGAGAAAATGTCTTTCATTGTTTTGCATTATGCACCCATTTACAAGCACTTTTTACATTTGTAGAGGTACTTTTTAAAGATCTTAGCCTACATTTTAATGAAACAGTCTTTATTTTTGGTGTTCGATTTACAAAAAAGAATAAGTCCATTGATCAAATAGCAAATCTTATCTGAAGACAGGCTAAAATGGCAATATATAAGAGCAGGAAAAACATGGTTGAAGGTTATTTAAGACATGATTTTCTTATTATTTAATCATATCTGTGTGAGAATTGACTGTAATTTTTATACACTAATGCATAATCTTGAATGGTTTGAAATGATCTGGTGTATAAATGGAACATTATGTGAATTAGAAGATGAAGAGCTGTGTTGAGTTAATGTGTTTATCGTTTTGCTGCACTTTGTGGTTCAGGGAAGAAAAAAACAAACACTGTAATTGAATCACTTTTTGTATCTTGTATTTCAATTTTTTTTATCAATAAAGTACAAGTAAAAATCTAAAATCTCTCTCTCTCTCTCTCTCTCTCTCTCTCTCTCTCTCTCTTGTTTGTGGGTAGTGGGAGGAGCTTGAGGGTTGGTGAGTACAGAAGTGCTGTGAGTAGGAGCTCTGGAGGACTTTTAGGTTTTTTTTTTTTCTCAATAAGTGAGTTTAAAAAAAAATATAAGTGTTTTGTTTTTTTTATTTTTTTCCCTGAGCTGACTTTTTGTCAGCTTGTGGCCTATATATGGGGTCACAAGTAGAGGGGTTTGGGTCTATGACCTGCAGACATGGGTTTAAATGTATTCCTGATGATGCAGTGTCTGTTGAAGAGTGTCTGCTTGCTGTGGGTAAATAGATTGGGGCTGAAAATATTAAGTCAGCCTCTCGAATGAACAAGGCCATAGAACAAATGGTTAATAAAATTGTACAGAGTGGGCTCTGGGTGAGAGAATCGTTTGTGTCTGCTTTACCTTTATCTACCACTTCCAAAAAGATTATGATATCTACTGTGCCTCCATTTATTAAGAATGAAGTACTAGAGAGAGAGTTGTGCCAGTAAGGCAAAAATTATGGCCCCAATAAAAATGGTCCCGTTGAGGTGTAAAAACCCTGATTTTAAACACGTCATGTCTTTTAGGAGACAAACTTTTCTGCTAATGAAAAGACAGGAAGATGTTTTAGACCTTTCAGTAAAGATCACAGTAGAAAGCAAGGACTATATTATTTATATTAGTTCAGAATCAATGAGATGTTTCCACTGTGGGGGATATGGTCACTTAAAAAGGGCTTGTAATAGGAAAGAACCTGTTGACGGTGCGGACAAGGATGGTGGAGCCGAGATTGTTCAAGGGGCACAGGAGGAGTCGGGGCTGAAGAAGTCGGAACCAATGCCGCGGAAAAAAAGATTTGACGGGGCAGATACTGATAACCAGGTGCTGCCGGCGGCAGAGTCAGCGGGAGTAGTAGCTGCCAACGAAGAGATACAAAATGGAGAAGAGCCGTTTACATTAGTGGCAAAAAAAATCACGAAAGGGCTTGTAGCAGGGAGAGATCTGTGCTGACTCTGCTGGCGTGTTCACGGGCTGCAGGAAGAGGGCAGCAGTCGCCCAACAACCGCCTGTGAGTCATGGCAGTGACACGGGGAGGTGGGAAAGTGGGTGTGTGGACTTTCCCCCTCTCTGAATGGCTGAGAGGCGAGTCTTGGGTGATTGTTGGTCCTATAAATAACACTCTGCTGTCTCCTCAGCTCTGCCCTTATAGACTCGCTGAGAGTGCGGAAACGCTGGTCACGAACCGAGAACCAGCCGGGAGAGAAAAAGACACGGAAGTGTCACAGTGAGACAATGAGAGCGGACCCCTTAAAAATATAACAGAGCAGGCTAGGTAGCCGGCAGTGTAGGACAGAGATCCGGGTCACACGGGCAGCGGCGACCGGGATATTGTTGCAGAGTGCAGCACCTTTTATTTGTAGTTTTGTTATTGTGTTATTTTGTGTCCTTTGTTATTTTTGCCTTCTGTTTTCGTTGTTATTTCTTTGAGCACCTGCAAGGCGCCGGTATTGTGTACCATCGCTTGGTATGCCCGTGGTTCTGTTTACCATCGTTGGTAAATCAGACCACGGACCCACTGCGCCATCTGCGGGAAAAACTGAAAAACAGCACCCCTGTGCGGTGTTGCCAAATCCACCTGTCTGTCTCCTGTGTCAGTGAATTACCCACCACCCTTCCACAGGGCCATATATTGGAGACCTCCCTGTGAGCGATGAGAGGGAGTCAGTATGGGGCCCTGTGTCCGTCTCACATGGCACTCCACTCAGGGCTGCGGGGAGAGGGAGCTCCAAGTCTAAGATCCCCGGCGGCGATGGTTCTCTACCCTCTGTCACAGTGGATCAGGGCTTGAGGACTGGCGGTCGAGATGGACCCAGATCTCAGTCTGGGTCTGTGCTGGTTCCCGGTTCGGGGAGGGAGGTGAGTGGCAGCACCGTGTCTCAGCCCGTCATGGCTACCGTTTCTTTCCTGGCTGACTCCTTGCCTCAGCAAGAGGGAGAAAGAGTTGCTGTTGCAGACTGGGACACAATGGAGGAAGCAGAGTTTTCTGTCGGCGAAGATCTTGAAGATGACGGGGGGGTGTCCGACTCCTTGCTGCTTTCGAGCATCTCGGTGAGTCACCATAGCAAAAAAAATTTATATACACTGAAACAAATAAGTGATTTTTTAGACATCACAAAGGGGAAAAGGGCTGTAAACGTACCGTCGTACTTTTCTAATTTAAAGTTGTTTGTGGTTTCTAGTAATGTATTGATGAAAAAGTCTACAATGGAGGAACTCGATCAGAAAAAAATGCTTCAGACTTTCAAAGTTCATTAGTGGCACGAAACGTTTGTTACTGCAACGCTCAAGGAAAACCAGGTTTTAATTTGGCTAGCTTTTCTAATAGAACTTTTTCAAAATGTGTTGTTTTTTCTGTTTTATATTTAACAATCTCAATGACATTATTTCAGATTGGATCTCTTAATGCCAGTGGGTATTGGGACATAAAGAAAAGAGCGCTTTTGTTTGAGTTTATTGAACAGAAGGGAGCGAGTGTTTGTTTTTTACAAGAGACGCACACTGATTCAGAGAACCAGAATCACTGAGTTAGGGATTGGAAGGGGGAGGTTATCCTGAGCCATGGTACTAATGTTAGTGCGGGGGTGGCAATTTTATTTTCTCCAGGGATTACAGTCAAACCAAGTTTAATAGAGGAAATTGTACCGGAACACCTTTTAAGAGTGGAGAGGAAAATTGGGAATATTCTGTTTAACTTTTTAAACATATACACTCCTAATATAGGAAAGTTTCAGGCACTTTCTATTTGTAGCTCTGAGAGCGTTGTGGTATTGGGAGGTGATTTTAACTGTACTCTAAATCATGTAGTTGATAGGAAGCATGAAGAGCCTCACTTGCAGTCAGGGGTGGAGCTTTCCAAGGTTTTAACTGCTTGTAAATTGGAGGATGTATGGAGGATGCTCAACCCCACAGACAGACAATATTCATGGTTAAAGGTGAATTCAAATCAAATTTCTGTAGCAAGATTAGACCAGATTTACACCTCACAGCTGTATTAATAGGATTGTTAGGAGCAGTATTTCTCCAAATAGTTTTTATTGCCTCTACCCACATATCACAATTCTTATTGGCATTTTAATTGTAAATTACTTCAGGATGCCAATTTTAAACAGTTGTTTTTTTTTTTTTCTTTTTGGGAGAGTTGGAGACGAGAGATTGTGTTTTATGATTCATTGAGACAATGGTGGGATATTGGCAAAGTTCAGATTAAGATTTTCTGGCAGCAATATACAGCTAATAGCACTAAAGCTTTGAAGCAAGCTATGAGTGTGTTGGAGAAAGAGATCTTAGATCTACAGATGAGTCTGGATGGAGAGAGCAGGACCGGGCTAGGACAGAGATTGAAAGAAAAGAAGCAGTGTCTGGGCAGTCTGCTGGAGCAGCGGGTGCAGGGGGCGCTGGTCAGGACCCGGTTAACACAGATGAAGAATATGGATGCTTCCACTAGTTTCTTTTTGGGGTTAGAGAAGAAATCTGCTGAGAAAAAACAGCTACACTGTTTAAAACTGCCAGGCGGAGTGGAAATTGCCAATCCAGAGGAAATCCACAGAGCTGCGGTGCGTTTCTACACCCAGCTGTACCAGGGCGAGGAGTGTGAAGAGCTGGCAGCCGAGGAGTTGCACCAGGGCCTTCGCAGGCTGTCAGACACTGGGAAACTCAACTTGGACTCCCCCCTGTCTTTACAAGAGCTTACAGTCGCCATCCAGCAGAGCAATGGGAAATCTCCAGGATTCAATGGATTGCCTATAGAATTTTATAAGTGTTTTTGGACAGTGATTGGAGAGGATTTCTTTAAAGTACTGTTGGAAAGCACTGAAGGAAAAGAACTTCCATTGAGCTGCCACAGAGCTGTTGTAACTTTGCTGCCAAAAAAACGAGATAAAAAACTGGCGTCCTGTAGCTCTCTTGTGTTCCAACTATAATTTTTTTTCCAAAGTATTAACAAATCGTTTAAAAGATCACTTGGATGCATTAATCCATCTGGACCAAACGTACTGTATCCCGGACAGATGTATTTTTGATAACTTGTGCTTAATCAGAGATATTTTAACTGTAGCAAAACTTTTTAATATTAATATTGGGCTTTTTCCTTTAGATCAGGAAAAGGCTTTTGACCGAGTTGATCATAATTATCTTTTTAAAACATTGCAAGTGTTTGGTTTTGGAGACAGGTTAATTTTATATGTGAAACTGTTATATAACAATGTGTTTAGTGTGTTGAAAATCAATAATGTTCTCAGTAGCCTTTCTCAGTACATCGAGGAATCTGGCAGGGTTGTGCACTCTCAGGGCTGCTGTACTCGTTGTCTATAGAGCCTCTGTTATATGAGCTGAAGAAACATCTGAGTGGGCTTGCAGTGCCAGCTCTCCAGTAGTGAAACTCACAGCATATGCTGATGACATCACAGTTCTGATAAAGAATGGTCAGGATATGAAAGCTCTCCCAACATGCTTGAATAAGTTTGAGAAGGCGTCTTCAGCTCATATTAATTGGGATAAATGTGAAAGTCTGTTATCTGGAAATTGGCGGGGCACGGGGCCACCTCAACTTCCACAATAGCTGCAGTGGAACCGTACAAGGATGAAGACACTGGGGGTGTTTTTTGGGAATTATGATTTTATGAAAAGAAACTGGGAGGGAATGATAGAGAAAGTGAAGGGGAAGCTGCACAAGTGGGCATGGCTGCTGCCCCAGCTCTCTTTCAGGGTGTGTGTCTTGGTTTTAAACAACCTGGTGGCCTCAGTGCTTTGGTATAGGTTGGTCTGTTTAGATCCACCACAAGGGATTTTAGAGGCTATTTAGAAATGCTTAATTGATTTTTTTTGGGGTGGTTTTCATGAATCTGGTCAGCAGAGTGGCAGCATTTCAGTTGCAGGCAGCAAAGAAGCTGCTTCACTCTCCAGACAGTGTGGGCTGGAGATTCTTTACTTTTTCCATCCTCCATACAGCAGGAAGGATGAGTTTTGACCAGCACCTGTTTTTATTGGAGAGCAGCAGATTGAGGTCTTTTAACTTGCCTTCTTACTATGAGAGTGTGTTTAATGCTCAGAGCATTTTCAGAGCCTCACAAATAGAAGATTCTTTGTGTGATTTTTGGTTAATGGAAGAACCCTTTTTTTAACCCGCTGTTCCCCTGTCAGACTTTTTCCTCAAACAGCTTTTTCTCTACCTTTACAGGGGCTGGAGTTACAAGGCTGGGGCATTTGATGGATCTTAACATTTTCCAGTGGAGGACTGGGGAGCAGATAACTGTACAGGTGGGCTTTTGCTCAGTCCAAGTCATTCATAGGCTCCTGAAGGAGTTGAGAGACTCATTTTCTCCGGGGTTTGCACTCTTGATAAATTGTTTTTTAACAAAAGCTTCAGTTGCCAGAGGAGCCGGTCGTGTTCCCTGATCTGGCTGTGACTCCCTGGGTCTGTGAGGGGAGGGAAGAGCAGGATGGGAAGCTGCTATCATTCAGGAATTTTAAAAAACTTTGTTTTAGTATTATGGAGAAAAACAGCTGTATGGAGTATGCCTTAAGGTGTATGTTTTTAATCAGCTTAGGGATTTGCTGGACACTGTCTGGAGGGGACACCTGTCTGTCCCCAGTTCTATCGCTCCTGTTTGGAGGTCCTTTTATAAACCCCCTATTCCAAAGCGCTCAGGGGATTTGCAGTGGAGGATCCTACACAAGATCATCGCCAGCAACTCCTTTGTGAATAAGATTGATCCCCAAATAGTAGAACAGTGTCCCTTCTGTGAGGAGAGGGACACTGTTTTTCACACATTCACTGAGTGTATGAGACTCAGGCCCCTGTTTGATTTGATTCAGAACATATTGGTCACTTTGGGTTTGAGTTCTCGCAGTTGATTTTTGTTTTTGGTTTCAGATATTCAGCCAATAGAAGAGCCACTTGCTGCTTGGCAAATTTTATTGTAGGCGAAGAGAAACTGGCCATACTGAAGTCTCATAAAGCTAGGAGGGGCGGGGCTGGAGCGAGTAATGTGTTGAGTATTTGGAGGCTGTTGGTGGTCAGAAGTATAAAAATTGATTTTGCTTTTTACAAACTGACCATGGATTAAGAGAATTTTAAAATGAAGTGGGGGATTAACAATGCCCTCTGTGAGGTCAGCGAGGAGGAGGAATTACTTCTCAATGTGTAAAAATTGGTACTAAAGAGCTTTTGTGGTATAAGCATTTGGATTTTGTTAGTGGAGGGAATACTTTTTTATTAAAAAAAAAAAAAATAGATTTTTGTAGTGTTTAGTGTTTTTAATAAAAAGCTTTTCTTAGTTAGATTTTGATTGATCCCCAGAGCCAGAGAGATGGCCTGTTTGTTTTTATTTTTTTATTTATAATCAAAGGTTTTTTGTGTTTTTTGTAAATGATTGATTTAATAAAGGAGTACTAAAAGTCAAAAAAGTCTCTCTCTCTCTCTCTCTCTCTCTCTCTCTCTCTCTCTCTCTCTCTCTCTCTCTCTCTCTCTCTATATCTATATCTATATATATATATATATATATATATATATATATATATATATATATATATATATATATATATATATATATATATATATAAAGTAAATATGGACTAGAGAGGAGGGCTATAGTGGAAAATTACTGACGAGGGGCATTTAATGTTCACTTTGAGTCTGCAGTACATATTTAATATATGAATCGGTGAAAATAATAAGAGAGGCAAGGTTGGCTAGTAAATATGACTTTGTAGTACTGTAAAACCATAAATATTTGCAAGCCTTTTTCATATATGAAAAGAGAAGTAAACATTTTTGGCACAAATATCTTCGTGCTGTAGATGTAATGAAGTAATATTACTACCAGGGCAACAGGTTGAGCAAAATAGGTTTTATGAGTGTGATTTGCCATATATTTTGGTCGCAAATATTTATGGCTTTACACTATTTTGTTTAAATTTAGCTGATACGTAAATAACTAAACAACATAAATAAATAACAGAAAATGTTTTTTTTCTTTCTTTTGTAGTATGTTTTGTAATTCATTTTCTGTTAGGTCATAGAATCACCATTTTTATCTTGTTGTTTAGGAGTGGAGGTGGAAGGTGTTCCTTTGAAAAGGGGTGGGAATGACAGTGATGTGACGCAATCATATGACAGACTGGGACTATTGCTGGAGGTGTAAGGATGTGAAGGCAATGGCTAAATCTATTTTTGCTCCTACGATGAGGCTTTAACCAACCACAGGCATATATATTTCTAAGCATTGACTATATACAGTTGGCTCTGTGTAATGCTGTATACATCATTTCATTGGGATACAGTATTTTCAAATGATGAATGGATATTGCTTTTCAGAGCAAGAAAGGCTGCATAGCACAGTGCAGTCTGTGCAGTGAGTACGTGATTAAACTGTAAAGACCAGCTGCGTAGCGCAGTGCAGTCAGTGCAGTGATTACACTGTGCAGACAGGCTGCATAGCACAGTGCAGTCAGTGCATTGATTACACTGTGCAGACTGTATATACATTTATCTATCTTTATATGACATAACAATTTGTTGCATACTAATCTTTAATTTCGGTCATGCATGTTCCTATTTTGCTTATATTTAAAAACATATTAAGAATATATGTACATCAATATATGGATATGCGATGCATATATGTAACATTTTAAACTGTTACATTGCATATATTTATTATATATTGAAAATGTGTTCTTTCTGTATGGGAAGGTTCTACGCATTTTACAAGGATAGTGTCCTAGATTTTGTCAAATGGACAAATGTGACTGATATGAAATGATTAACATAGTTTTTCTTAGGAACATCAATAAAGCAACACAATTTCAAATTCTCCTCATCCAATTTGTTTGTTGCATAGATTTATATTTTCTTAGAACAGCTAAAAGTTCATGGAAATGGGCTCTATCACAGGTCATATAAAATAAAAGTTTGCAGATATCTACTTAGTTAGAAATTAGATATGATTAATTCAAACACCAGGACAGGTACTTGGAAGCTTCCGCCCTTTTTTTGGGCCATCCAAACAAACATCACACAAGATCCATTCCTAAAGAAACATCACACAAGATCCATTCCTAAAGAAACAACACACAAGATCCATTCCTAAACAAACAACCCTGAACCACAAAAAATTCAGGATTATATGTATCACTTGGTGTCCTATTGTATATATATATATATATATATATATATATATATATATATATATATATATATATATAGCTCAAAGAGCCAGCTTTTATATATATATATATATATATATATATATATATATATATATATATATATATATATATATATATATATACACACAGTGCCTACAGAAAGTCTACACCTCCTTTCAAAATTTTTACCTTTGTTGCCTTATGGACTGGAATTAAAATGCACTAGAATTGTTTTTTTTTTTTTTTCATTGATCTACAAATATATAAAATATTCTAGAAATTTGTAATAAGTTAATCAACAATAAAAACTGAAATAGCTTGGTTGGATTAGTGTTCATCCCCCCTTGTAATTGCATTCCTAAATTAACACAGGTGTAACCAATCACCTTCAAAATCACACAAGTGTGTTAAATTCTAGTGATTCACATGATTTCAGGATAAATTCAGCAGTGCCTGTAGGTTCCCTCTGCTGTGTATGCATTTCAAAGCAAAGATGCAAGCATTAGCACCAAGGCGCTTTCAAAAGAACTCCGGGACAAAGTTGTTGAAAGGCACAGATCAGGGGATGGGTATAAAAAATATCAAAGGCCTTGAATATCCCTTGGAGCATGGTCAAGATGATTATTAAGAAGTGGAAGCTGTATGTCACCACCAAGACCCTGCCTAGATCAGGCCGTCCCTCCAAACTGGATGACCAAGCAAGAAGGAGACTGATCAGAGAGTCTACCAAGAGACTAATGACAACTTTGCACTACAGGCTTTTATGGCCAAGACTGGTCAAAGTGTGCATGTGACAACAATATCCCAAGCACTCCACAAATCTGGCCTGTACGGTAGGGTGGCAAGAAGGAAGCCATTACTCAAGAAAGCACACCTTGAATCCTGTTTGAAATATGCAAAAAAACACTCAGGGGATTCTGCAGCCATGTGGCAAAAAGTTTTGTGGTCTGACTAAACTAAAATGGAACTTTTTGGCCTAAATGCAAAGTGTTATGTTTGGCGCAAACCTAACACAGCACATCACCCAAAGACCACTAACAATACTGTGAAGCATGGTGCTGGCAGCATGATGTTATGGGGATGTTTATCATCAGCAGGGACTGGAGCACTTGTCAGGAGAGAAGGGAAAATTAATGGACAAAGTACAGAGAAGTCCTTGAGGAAAACCTGATGCCCTCTGCAAGAAAGCTGAAACTGGGACAGAAGTTCCCCTTTCAGCATGACAACGATAAAAAGCACACAGACACAGCTACACTGGAGTGACTAAGGAACAAAAAGGTAAATGTCTTTGACTGGCCCAGTCAGAGCCCTGATCTAAATCCAATCGAAAATTTGTGTGACTTGAAGATTAGTGTACATCAATGCTCCCCAAGGAACTTGACAGAGCTTGAACAGTTTTATAAAGAATGGTCAAATATTGTCAAATCTAGGTGTGCAAATTTGGTAGAGACCTATCCTAACAGACTCACAGCTATGAATTGTGCCAAATACGCTTCCACCATGTATGAAACTGAGATAACAAAATGTGAAAAAAGTGTAGACTTTCTATAGGCACTATATATATATATATATATATATATATATATATATATATATATATATATATATATATATATATATATATATATATATATATATATATATAATATATTGTGATGCATTCTGACCGTTTCAGCCGGAGTCCGTGTTGTTCTTTCAAACAGGTGTCTGTCTCTTTAATTATTACACGATACAATGGAAGTGCTCTTTAAACACCGTGGCATACGTTTATTAGCAAACTGATGTTTCAAACAAACAAAAACACAAAACAAAAACAAAACCTAGCCCTTCTTTAGGCGCTAACTAAACTGGTTAATAGTAGTTCTAGCTAATGCAGGGCAGGGTAAGCCTGTTCCCCTGTTTAAATTAATTCCATAAATCACCTAATCCAAATCACATTCAAGCACTTTTGTCAGAACCCGTACCTTTGTTTCGTTAACAGAAAACTCTTTCTTTGTCCGACACACCTTTCCACTGTTCAGTTTCTTTTCTCTCTCTCTCTCTTGAACACACCAACTGAAAACCTTTTTAACCCCAACTTGATCACTCGCATCTGATCAGCATTTGCCCATTAACTATACAATTAAGCAATTGTTACATTAACTATACAATTAAGCAATTGTTACATTTGTCATCATACAATGTGTGTGGCTATCCCCAGGGTCCAAAAGCCTCCAAATTGACGTTTGGTACATACACATCATCACAATATATATATATATATATATATATATATATATATACACACACACACACACACACACACACAGCTCTGGAAAAAAATTAAGAGACCACTGCAAAATTATCAGTTTCTCTGGTTTTCCTATTTATAGGTATGTGTTTGGGTAAAATGAACATTTTTGTTTTATTCTATAAACTACTGACAACATTTCTCCCAAATTACAAATAAAAATATTGTCATTTAGAGCATTTATTTGCAGAAAATGACAACTGGTCAAAATAACAAAAAAGATGCAGTGTTGTCAGACCTCGAATAATGCAAAGAAAATAAGTTCAGATTCATTTTTAAACAACACAATACTAATGTTTTAACTTAGGAAGAGTTCAGAAATCAATATTTGGTGGAATAACCCTGATTTTCAAGCACAGCTTTCATGCGTCTTGGCATGCTCTCCACCAGTCTTATATATATATATATATATATATATATATATATATATATATATATATATATATATATATATATATATATATAAACACACTTTTATAATTAAGAGCTATGCACAATATTCTGCATGTTACTAGACAATCATTAATGCCACATTTTTACTTTAAATATGTTATAGAAGGGCTATAGTAAGACCTTGCAAGATATTGCTTATCACATACTCCCTAACGCTTCATGCCTACACCCTGGGAACAGCAGAGAAAGAAGAGAACAAAAGCACTGAGAAGAACTGGAAGAACAGGCAAAGTGACTTCTTTTTTACAGGGAAGTAAAAGACATTCATCGTGCACAACTGCATCACTTTTTAAAATGCTGGCTTTAAAACAGAGCACAGCTCTATGATTTGCTCTATGTTTTACAGGATGCTGGTTGTTAGTTAATCCCAAAGCTATTCGAGCCCAGCTCCATTTCCTGAGTAATTTATTGTTCTGCCTCACATTTGAAAGAGAGGGTTGTTACTCAGAACACATGGAATGCCATGACGTCATTAGCCAGAACAGCTACAGAAGAATGAAAATACATCTGCTCTGCATTCTCTCCGGATAGCAACTCTGCTGATGTGTTCAGGTTGTTGTCTGGACTGCTGTGATTTCCGTAAGTAAGCATCTAACACTTGCACGTTGACTATTTTCACAAGAGCTTGTCGGTTGTGTGTTTGTGTGTTTGACAGTGATCGTGAAAGAGAAGGCTCTTCTTAGTGCTATAAGCACAAAGATTAGTGAGAATTAAAAAGTAACTTAACTGTAGTTGGCAGCTTCCCTCTTGTTTGACTGACAGGATTGTTACCCCCTTGTGTTGTCTTGTTTGTTATACAAAGAAATTCACACCAACTGCTTTAAAAGAGAAGAATGTGTTTAATAAGTTGCAAATACTAGGCCAATAAGTGCTAATGTATGGGCGTGGGTGTCTTGTGAAAGATGCTTGTATTTTATTGTACTGTTTGTTACCTTCAGACTGTGGTGACATGTTGTGTTTGCTTGTGTGTCTGAGTGTGTGTGAAGTGGATGGGTGGGGGGCTGTGTGACTGAATTGGCACACAAAACAGGCCACACAATTTCCTGTCTAGGTTTCTGTCTGTCTTTAAGCTTTCATATGATAATCTTCTATAGAGAAATGATAAAAGCACTGGGACACAGATACAAACAGATTCAGGAATAAAGTAGGTAAAAATGCATACATTTGTTTAAAAAAAATTGCACAAAGTTTATTTTTGCAAAGCTTAATCCTTGTCCTTTCATATATATATATATAATATATTTTATTATATATAATATTATATATATATATATATATGTTTCAATATATTTAAATACCTATGGAAACAAACTTGTTTTCGATTAAATATATAGTGTCTAATATATTCGTCAGATGTATTCACAACAACAAGTATGATAATTTAGGAATCATTTCACAGAAGATTGACTAAAGTTGTCTTTATACTAAAAACAAATGTTAGAATTAAGGCAAGGTTTGAAGCCCAGATAAAAAGCCCCAAAGTTGAGTTTGAGACAGAGGCTGACCTTGAGTTCTATAACAGTGAAAGCACAACATGGGAAAGCATGTACAGTGTATGGTAAAACAGCCAGTACCTCATGTCTGCGCACAGAAAGCTGCAAAAGAACTGTGCATATGCACTGTTGTACAAACTGCATGCAATGCCTCAATTCCAGCTTTATAATAGTTATACTATGGAGAGTGGATATCACTGCTGAGCAGTTACATTCATTTCTACTACAGGGTACTTATTATACTATGGAGAGTGGATATCACTGCTGAGTGTTTCCATTCACTTCTACTACAGGGTACTTATTATAAAGATATCATTGTCACATGTGGGTTTCCATTGCATCATGCTCCCTTCTTGCCAAAACAACACAAAACACAAGCTACAGATTATAATTTTTGTTTCTAATTTTATCTTCTTTAGGTTCCCAATCAATTCCAAACTCAGAATCTGAGGCTAAGAGGAATGAAAACACTTCTGAAAGCTTTAAAGAAACCTGACTGGCCTCCTAAAATTTTACAGGATCCCCTTTAAAGAAAGGCCACACCACTGTTCTAAAAATGTTGCAGCAGATTTTAAAGGAGATGTACATAGACCCTGATGTTCTGGAGGCTCTGAATGAGGAACAGAAAAAGATCTTGTTTTTGAAGATGAGGCAGGAACAGGTGAGGCGGTGGACAGAAAGAGAAGAGAACTTCGAAAAGGAAAGAGAATGCCTAAACAGCCAGAAGCCAAAACAAGGTAAAGAGACTTCCAGTAGCTTTTCTCTGCTGTCAGATCTCCCGCTGTTAATTTATACAGTTGTTTTAAATGCTAGCTACAAAGAATTCCAGGTATGTACTAGATCATGCGTGGGATTGTGTGGATCTGCAGGATGTGTGGGATTGTGTAGATCTGCGGGATGCGTGGGAAAGACTAGACTGCATCACATGCTTCTGTGAAACATTTTGATTGCTTTCTGTAGTTTGCATTTTCCGCATTAGCCGGTAATTTGTTAAGAGGAAAAAACAATGCTTATTCCAAACAAGAAATGGCAAATTATCAGAAATGTGTATACTAGCTGATTACCTTTAACAACACCCATTCCAAAATAAGATATGGCAAATTATCAGAAATGTGTATACTAGCTGATTACCTTTAACAACACCCATTCCAAAATAAGATATGGCAAATTATCAGAAATGTGTATACTAGCTGATTATCTTTAACAACACTCACTGCAAAACAAGGTTGTTTGTTTTAAAAATATATATTATTTAAAAACTTTGAAGACCAGCGTGGACTCAGACAACAGTCTTTAAAATACAGCTGTGACTTTGTCATCCATACCTGGACTGTCATAACATATAAAAGTGAATTTCCTTCTAAAAAGCATTTAAATGATAATAAGAGTCTAAAAACACAGCAGTATCCTGTACAGTTTACTATAGTGAATTGTAATGCACAATTAGAGTATGTATTATATGGGAGAGATTCAATATTATGTAAGTAGACACTGCTTTCACGACAGCACACACTACAGCAGTGATTCTGGTTATGTGTGCGTGAGTACTGTCACTGTATTATGCTGTGGGTGTCATTAGTAAAAACTTCCTTTTTATGCTTCATGGATGGAAGATCTGACTTTCTTGGTAGAATATAGATTTCCTCTCTTCAGAATTGGTATATATTCTTTTTGACTAAAGTTTGTCTTTTACTACTAAACAATGTTCAGAATTCAAAGGTTTGAAGCCCAGATAAAAAGCCCCAAAGTTGAGTTTGAGACAGAGGCTGACCTTGAGTTCTATAACAGTGAAAGCACAACATGGGAAAGCATGTACAGTGTATGGTAAAACAGCCAGTACCTCATGTCTGCGCACAGAAAGCTGCAAAAGAACTGTGCATATGCACTGTTGTACAAACTGCATGCAATGCCTCAATTCCAGCTTTATAATAGTTATACTATGGAGAGTGGATATCACTGCTGAGCAGTTACATTCATTTCTACTACAGGGTACTTATTATACTATGGAGAGTGGATATCACTGCTGAGTGTTTCCATTCACTTCTACTACAGGGTACTTATTATAAAGATATCATTGTCACATGTGGGTTTCCATTGCATCATGCTCCCTTCTTGCCAAAACAACACAAAACACAAGCTACAGATTATAATTTTTGTTTCTAATTTTATCTTCTTTAGGTTCCCAATCAATTCCAAACTCAGAATCTGAGGCTAAGAGGAATGAAAACACTTCTGAAAGCTTTAAAGAAACCTGACTGGCCTCCTAAAATTTTACAGGATCCCCTTTAAAGAAAGGCCACACCACTGTTCTAAAAATGTTGCAGCAGATTTTAAAGGAGATGTACATAGACCCTGATGTTCTGGAGGCTCTGAATGAGGAACAGAAAAAGATCTTGTTTTTGAAGATGAGGCAGGAACAGGTGAGGCGGTGGACAGAAAGAGAAGAGAACTTCGAAAAGGAAAGAGAATGCCTAAACAGCCAGAAGCCAAAACAAGGTAAAGAGACTTCCAGTAGCTTTTCTCTGCTGTCAGATCTCCCGCTGTTAATTTATACAGTTGTTTTAAATGCTAGCTACAAAGAATTCCAGGTATGTACTAGATCATGCGTGGGATTGTGTGGATCTGCAGGATGTGTGGGATTGTGTAGATCTGCGGGATGCGTGGGAAAGACTAGACTGCATCACATGCTTCTGTGAAACATTTTGATTGCTTTCTGTAGTTTGCATTTTCCGCATTAGCCGGTAATTTGTTAAGAGGAAAAAACAATGCTTATTCCAAACAAGAAATGGCAAATTATCAGAAATGTGTATACTAACTGATTACCTTTAACAACACCCATTCCAAAATAAGATATGGCAAATTATCAGAAATGTGTATACTAGCTGATTACCTTTAACAACACCCATTCCAAAATAAGATATGGCAAATTATCAGAAATGTGTATACTAGCTGATTATCTTTAACAACACTCACTGCAAAACAAGGTTGTTTGTTTTAAAAATATATATTATTTAAAAACTTTGAAGACCAGCGTGGACTCAGACAACAGTCTTTAAAATACAGCTGTGACTTTGTCATCCATACCTGGACTGTCATAACATATAAAAGTGAATTTCCTTCTAAAAAGCATTTAAATGATAATAAGAGTCTAAAAACACAGCAGTATCCTGTACAGTTTACTATAGTGAATTGTAATGCACAATTAGAGTATGTATTATATGGGAGAGATTCAATATTATGTAAGTAGACACTGCTTTCACGACAGCACACACTACAGCAGTGATTCTGGTTATGTGTGCGTGAGTACTGTCACTGTATTATGCTGTGGGTGTCATTAGTAAAAACTTCCTTTTTATGCTTCATGGATGGAAGATCTGACTTTCTTGGTAGAATATAGATTTCCTCTCTTCAGAATTGGTATATATTATGGCACTTCCACCTAAGCAATAGAAGATTATTAGGATGAAATGCAACAAAACATGACATAAGAAAGTACAGAATACAGGACAGGAACCGTGCACCACTGGCAGGGTCAAACTCAATCTGGGGTGCCTGTTTACTCTACTACACTATATATTGTTGACAGTCTGTTTGTCTCCATTCCTTCAGGTAGTTTCTGCTGATGGGACCCACGTTTCCACCTCTTCCAGTCAGCTAGGTGTCTCACTCACAACACTAGACACACCGGTTTATTGTTTGTTAAACATTAACTATAATAATCAAACACTTATGATTTTGCTTAACAATTTATTGCAAGCAAAGCATAGTAAAGCATTGTAAAACCCAGAGGTATGGTAAAGCATATAAAAAAAAAGAATGACAAGGCATGGTAATCTGTGGTAAATGTATAGTATAACCATGGGAAAACTGCACAGTTACTGTGATAAGCTTTTATAAGGCTGTCTTGTGCATAAGTGCTGATAGACAAACACTTTGTTAGAGGGCCTGCCTTCTGTTTTGTCAACATGTTTGTTTCTATTAAAAATGAAAGCGTTCAATGGTTTTCAAAAGGCACTACCCTTTCAAAAAGAGAACCATATTCTGACAAATACAGGACCTGAGCAAATTAAAACAGGACTGATTTGGAAAACATGAAAACAATGTACCAGTTTACTGGGCAGGACGACCGATATACTATAATAAGCAGCACTCAGTGTGTTAGCCATTTGTAGCTAAGTGCTTCACTTTCTGAAGTAGATGTGTGAGTGTTCTTCAGCTCGCTTTAGTGATAAGATATTGTACTCATCAGCTGGGAGACTATGTGTCCCAGCATGTTAGTCAGCTGATATGAGCATTCTCAGACTTTTTATGGACTTATAAGGTAATAAAGTTATGTCAGGAAGGGCCCACTGTACCCAAGTCAGCATTCAAAACAAAAGCACAAACCCTTGGCAGCATTCCTGACCTGACTGTCTCAGCTTACTGGCTCCAGGAGTAGAGGCCCACAGAGATACCAAGCATTTGCAGCACTTTGCATGTTTTCAGTAACAAGTGAATAGCATCTTTAAAGGGGTGCTTTATACCCTCTGTCTGCTCAATTTGTTATTATGTGGGTTTAATATTATTCTCTTTTGCTATTTTCGCTATGATCATTTTAATCAGGATTACTAACCAATGGCATTTTTCAATCACAGAGGCTGCTTCTGAAAGACTCCCAGAAGCTTTAGAAATGTCCACTAGGGGTGTGAAACTTTAATTTCTGCCCCCTCTACAAGTGTGACAACTGTGCGTTTCATTGAAAACACACATAATATGATATTAAAATATTATGATTAGATTAAACATTTCGAGCATGTAATTTTTAAATATAAAATCTCCCATAGGCCAGTGTCACATACCCAGATTAGCACTAACCTCGGATTACCTAATGTAACCTTATTATTACAAATTAGTGCTCAGTGAGGTCTGGGAAACCACACATTTAAGATGTACCACACAGGTTTAAAATATTTGTATTTACATTTTTAAAAAGTTCTTACCTTATTAGGCCATAACATCAGTTTAGTAGGGCTGTGAGCAGGTGGAACTCTAATGGTGCAAAAAGCATTGTATAAATACAGACATTATGATTCAAAGATAACAGTGGGACATATTTAAAGGACAATGTGTTCCCTACCTTAGAAATGGCTGGTACCACTGCTGTAAAATTCTACTTATTTAAAAAATGTTTTAAAAAAGGCTTTCGTACACTACATGACTTTGAAACTTGTTTTAAATATAATCTCTTCTGAGAGCTTGTGCAAACCAAACACAATGAGACTTTCCCTTTTGTGATGACAACAGCAGAAGTGTCATCCACCTTAAACCATTAACTTGTGTAAATGCTTCAGGGAAATCCCTTTGGCCCAGTGTACAGGTATGATGAAGCTCCATCTCATTAGTGCTGACTGAACAATAGCAGGTATTTATGGATCTGTGACATTAATCAAACATGTTTATTATATATATATATATATATATATATATATATATATATATATATATATATATATCTATATATATATATATATTGGACAGCCTGGTTTTTAAGGAAATATAGTGCAGAATAGGGTACATTTCAGAATGATGTGGCTCAAAATAGCATGGCCGTGGGGTTTAAAGGTGAGTCATGCAATCAGGGGAGGTTCGAGAAAATAAAGGAGTGTTTTGTTCTTATGCAAACCTAACCTAAACAGACAGATAGATCCAGATCTTGCTGTTCAGTGATTCACTGTTCCTGTAAAGATAGCTCATCATTAACATGTGTGAGCTTCAGCATTCTTTACACTGTGGCAGGGTGGAGCGCCAGTCTCTCTGGTGAAAACAAATGACTTGTTTGCTCTGGTTTCTAAATCCAGATCTTACTAGTCCAGTGAGGAAATCCAGTGATGTGCCATTTTATTGACAGTTTAATTAAAGCAGTCTTGTCTTTAAAAAAAACAAAGACTCAAGAATTGGAGGAAGCTCTTCAATTACATAACTAACACACATGTAAGCATGACATGCTGTACTGACAGACTCCACAGTATATCCCCAGATATACTCATTAACTAAAGCAGATCTGTGACAGAGCAGAGCCCCTGTACATGTGTTGTCTTGAGTGGGCAGGGAAGGAATTACTCTCTTCCTACCAACTCTGCTTGAGAATGTAGCTGGAGGGAATAATTGAATAATTGGTGATTAATTAGGCTCTAGCCACAGCTGCATATAAGCAGCTAGAACTCATTTGTTGGGAGAGGGAGTTTGAGTGAATGTGATGCGTGCTGTAGAGTATTGGGGATAAATTGTGTATTAGTCAGTGAAGGTGAAAGCCCAGCCTGAGAAATGTTTTGTTTAAATCTTTTGTTTTGGACTTTGTGCTTTTTCCTTTGTTCCTTTGGTAAATAAGTGTGCTAAAGCACTGTTAAACTGCTGCTTCTGTCTCTGGCTCTGCTTCCTGACATGGAGGACCACCAGATCAAGACCCTGTCATGGCCAGCCCAATCTCCAGACCTGAACCCCATTGAAAACCTCTGGAATGTGATTAAGAGGAATTGTCATCTTTGTTAGCAAACATATGTATTAACTCCACCTAGTTGCCATGATTAGAGGAGCTACTACTCTTGTCACTGCCACGAAAGGCTAACTCCTGTTTCCCTAAGTAGCATGTCGCATCAATGAAATCTTTCAGAATTTCACGGTTTTGGTTTACCTTTGCATTGTGCATGCTGATGTTCATTCTTCGCTGTTCATCCACCGCTAGATCGATCCGTGTGTTACCAAAAGTTTTCAGATCTATCTGGCTTTGGATGTGTGCAACAGATTTTTTGTGTTTAGTGAGTGTAGCTGGCAGGTAGTTCAAGTCTCTGTAGCCTGCTCTTGTCCACACGTTTTCTCTGGTGGAGAACAACAACAAGCAGGGGAAGCAGTAGAGGTGATTAGCTGATGCACAGCCACATAGCCAGTCTTTCCATTCATACCAGTCGGTCTTAAACCATCTTGTAATTTTTTGTCCCTTTCACTGTTGTAGGTCCTTTAGCTCAGGCGTTGGCCTTCCATTCGTTATCACCCACTGCTTCGCTTGGTAATCCAGTTTTGAAAAAGTTGACATATAGCGTTTTTCATTTTCGGATCGGTTAATGTTAGACTTGCTAGCATAGTTTGGTTTTTTTGCTAAAGAGCGGTAACTCAAGGACATGCCCCCAAAGGCAGGGAAGGTCTGTGCCTTTACAACGGTTGTTCTCACAGCATTTTTTCCACAAGAACGCTTGTGTCAATATTGACTGTGCAATGAAATTAGTGTAGTCAGGTGACACAGTTAAGGCAGCGATGCGCTGTGCTTTTTTCGCACGCATTGCTGACATTATAAGGTTGGAATGCGCATGCGCGACTGAGTAGATCGGCTTACGTTCAAGTTCAATGGTAGGGAAAGACAGAGCGTCTTTTCTCGTCTTTTCATCAAATTTTGAATATTACCAAAAAAAAAAAATCTACTATGAAGAAATGCATTGTGACAACGAAAAGTAATGAACAGTCATACACAATTGAATTTTTTTTTTTTTTGGCAGTGCCTACCTTGCCTACCCTGACCGCATGTCACTGGTATGTACGTAAGTCATGGTGTTGAAGTGGTTAAATTTGAGTTAACACAACTCATTAATAAAAGCCAATGCAGCGGGAACTATTTTCTAAGTATGGTTGTGGAAAGAAATTCAAAGTAAAGCAAAGAAGATATTGTATTGAACTTGTGGGTACTTGATAAGCTAAAACTAAATAGGTTAATACAGATGTGATGTGGGATGTACAACTTAATTTTGTGCTCTGTTAATTATTACTTCGGCATTAAAAAAAATTGGAAAAAACGAAATAGTTTTAGCAGTTTAACTAAAGACAATGGAACAAAATATTGCAAACAAGAGTTATTTCAAAATAAACCTGTGTTTCTTTCTTTATTTATCAGTGTTAAGCAGGTAGGAAAAAATCCATTGTAAAAGTGTATTTTTCTAAAGGTTTTTTTGAAATTGAAGTTTCAAAGAGGCGGTAGCGACTTTTATGCCAGTCCGACCTATGCCACGATTTTTTCGATAAGCATACAATATCTAACTATTTACCATCCCATTATTATCTCCCCACCACCACTGAACACATCACCCCCCAATTCCCCACACCTGCTGAATCATTTCAATCTGGTGGGTGAATTTATAATACGCAAACTCCAGCTTTAGTCTGGATGCCACAAGCACTTTAGTACAATACCTTTCAGGACATTTTTGCTTATAATTATGGTAATTTAGTATGCCCCAATAAAAAGTTTGACAGTTAACATTTTTTTTTTTTTTTTATCTTCTTAGAATATATCACCCCAAAGATTAACACCATTTTTGAGAATTCCACCTCCAGTCCCAAAAACAGATCTGATAATATCCTGAACAGTGGCTGAAGTCTGGGGCAGTAAATAAAATAATGAAACACTGTCTCTCTCTGTAAACAATGCAGACACTTCTCTTCTACTGGCTGAGTGATCACCAGAAAATAATTTGTGGCCACGATGGCATGTAAAATTCTCCATTGCAAATCCCCAACTCTTTTCTGAAGTGGTGGCTTATATAGACTCCACCAACTTGGCTTTACCACCTCCTCTACACTTAGCCTCTCTCTCCAACATGTATCTGGAAACTCTCTCAGAGATTTACAATGAGCTACTTTCACATGTAACCTGTACAAGTCTTTCTCTTCTATTGACTTAAAACAGAAACTCCAAAACTGGTCCAAAACTCAGGCGGTGTACAAACTGGTCACCTTTGTGGTAAATAATTGGTCCAGCCTGATGCTCAAACACTGGAGGCTCTGCTTTGTAGATTCTAAAATTAGATACTTTAGAGCAGGATTGTATATTAAAGGTTCCTCCAAGAGCCAGTGTAGCCCTACTGACTCAAAATCCCTTCTCACTGCCAACATATGCCAAGTGAGCAACACCTCCTGATAAAAAACAGGTAAATAGGACAAGGACAACCTGCTAGTGTTCATTAATAAAAGCTGCCTATCAAAGTTCACCTTATGAAGGAACGCAAAAGCAATGTCATTCCATGTCAGAGGGTCAGTAGCATGCAATAACCTCTGTAGAGTCTGCATTCTAGAGGCAGCCATTCTGCTGTTAATATCAAATAAGCTTTGTCCCCCTTCTTCTAATGGCAAATAGAGCACACCCTGCTTCACCCAATGTAACCCAAAACTCTAATATTATCTCTGGATTTCCTTTAAAAGAGATGGTGGAGGTTCCACACACATTAGTCTGTGCCAGAGCATTAAAGCAACTACATTATTAATTATCAAGACTATGCCTCTATAATTTTAACAAAAGCCATCATCATTTTTCTAATCTTCCCTTCACATGATCTAGCACTCTCTCCCAGTTCTCTAATGCTACACCCTCTCTTCCCAGAAACACCCAAAGATATTGAAACACCTCATGATTCCATTGGAGTCCCCCTGGTAGATCAAGCAGTCTGCTACCCTCCCATTCTCTCTTTTTCCCCAATTAAGTCAGGCAGATGATATTTTTTTCACAAACTTCCTGACAATGTTAAATCCTTTATGTCTTGATTACTGGTCACTAGCACAGCAACATCATCTGCACGGGCTACCACTTTAAATGCCTGATATGGGAGACACCACTTAAGAGCTGTCTAATTGTCTTATGAGAGGCTTAATGGAGACAGAATATAGCATTCCAGAGAGACAGAGAGCATCCTTGGCAGATCCCTCTCTGTACTGAAAAAGGAGGACTTATAATAATAAAACTTTAAAAATCTATCCAATCTGGCTAAGGATATCAGCCCTGGAGACCCTTTTGCCCAAGTTTATTGTCTAACATTGGGGGTGCTGATTCCTCCATATATCCATCATCTCATGAGCTGTTAAAACACTGAGCAGCTCTCTGACAACCTGGAGTGAGGCTCTTAACTGTTTCTGTCCAGCTGGTCATTTACTACTAATAAAATCGCTTCCTCAGACTGAATTTGTGCTAAAACCCGTTAGGATCTGAAAGAACTGCACTCTTTTTTTTCCCATCATTTGGTGCATGGACATTAATAAACACCAGCATTCTGTTCCTATACACACAGCCGTAACTAGGGGTGGGCGAGCGGGGCAGCTGCCCAGGGCGTAAAGCCACGGGGGGCAGAAAAATGACTTAAATGCATTGCCATTCCAGTAATAACGTTGTTCTGCGGTTCTCAATGTTTTCACTTGTCAGCTGTTGGTGCACCCCTAACATAGTCTGAACATATGATTGCCTGCCTGGGCGCTAAAATGTCTTGTTACGGCTCTGCCTATACACACCTGCACTTTTAATAAAGCATCCTTCAACCACCTCACTCACTGCAAAGGAGTCAAAAACATAACTCTTAGAAAATAAAATGGCAACTCCAGCACTAAAATTGGTGCTGTGACTTAAAAAAGTCTTTCCCTCCCACTCTTGAATCCAGTCTGCTTTATTTGTATCATTAGTGTGGTTTCTTGGAGAACAGCGACACCAATTTTCTTTTGATTCAGGTAATCAAAAATAGCTTCTCTCTTCCCCCATTTATATTTAAAAGTTCCTACATTTAATGTCTGAAGGAAGAAACAGAAAAACATGTACAATAGGTAATAAACCAGTAAACAGAAAGAAAAAAGCTGCCTGAGTGAACTTAAACATGACTACTCTTAAGAGAAGACCACACTTTACTCATTAACTTCTTGAATTGGTCTCTTTATTTCTTTTCAATCCCCAGTACAGATGCATTGTGCTTTAACTGCTGCACAGAACTTAAAAACAGTTTCAAATCGTGGAAATGCTCAATTACACTAACCCCTTGTCTGCCCTTGATCATTTCTAAAAAGAAATGATCCCCCCCCCCCCCCCCCCCCCCACATAAAAGTGTTTACTTTCTACCTTAAAATGTATAAAGCACTACAAAAAATGAAAAACTATAATAAACATTTCAAAAGAAACTACTGTGTAAACAGGTATATGCACATACAAACTTTAAAAATAAAAGTCGTTTTTAATTTAAAATGAAAGTAACATGTGTTTTCTCTTGCTTGTGCTACTCGGTGCAGTGCGGAATCCAAGTTGAACTGCAACAGCTTGCTGCTTTTGCAGTTTTCTGATCACAGTGTTTTGGATTTGAACCATGACCGTGAAAGATAATCTGCATAATGGAGTAGTGCATTGTGGGCTTAATTTTAGCCACCGCTATGGAAAATCAACGCTTAGATCGAAGGCCCCCCAGCCCTGGCAAACATCAAGTCATGGTTCAATCTGGAAACAGTAGTTCTAGTGATGGAAGATAAAGTTACCACTATTGAGATATATAATTCTATGTGGCTGATTAATAATTTTTAAGCTGTTATGTTGTTGAGGTTTTTAATGTCTTATGTTTAAGATGTTGTTCTCAGTCCAAGCTTAATGTTCATGGTTTTTAGAGAAACTCTTAATCAGTCAAAAGATAGACAAGCTTTTCTAATCTTTCTGTACTTCCTCCATTTAGAAAATGTAATTTACATATGCTGCATAAACAGAATAAATGCAGTGAATAAAAATGTTAGTGAATAAAAACAAGCAAGCTGCTTTGAGCACGGGGACATTATTTGCTTCAAAACTAAACAAACGTAAAAAAGATTCATTAGACTACTAATACAGTGTTGCTATGTTTACTATAAGTCATCTCCATGCAAAGCTTTTTTAAAAAAAAAAAAAAATATATCAAAACGGTAAACGTACAATAACCTTCAACTGATGTCTTCTTTCTTAACTTTTGAAGTCCCTGTCTCCCTAGTTCTGCTTTCTTAATATCTCTGTGTGGCAGGATGACAGAGTGTTGAGGCTCAGAGACAGATTAAAGTAAAAAATAAAGTTATTTTATTAAACAAAAATATTCAAATAAGCAGGCACAAGGGCCAACAGAAAAGAGGTTCCAAAATAAATAATCAAAAATGGACTCACAGAAACAGTCAGGTTCCAAGGTTTAAACAAAATATTCCTTTCTTTAAAAAAAAAAAACACAAAACTCTTCAATACAAAAACAAACTCCAAACAAAAAAAAAACACACCCCAAACAAAAAACACACCACTGCACACTACTACTCTACTACTCTACTACTTACTTTCTACACACTCACCCTCTAACTACTGCCAGCCAGGGCCTCTCCCTTGGCTTTTATCCCCTGTGGCTGGAGCCCAATTAATCAATAACACTATGTAACACAATTTTTGTTCCTGGGTAGTAAGTGTTATTTCTTAATTGCTTATGCCTCAAAAGTATAGAAAATGGCTATTATTCCCCACAAACTTTGCTTTTGTGACTTTGCTTTTGTGACCAGGACAGTGATATTTTGAAATTTACCTATTTCCAATGAGAAAACAGGTGAATTTGTGTCTTTTCGTTCACATAAAGTCAGAAAAAAACAACATATGAATCCAAATTAACATGTATTTATACTAAAGTAATACAAAAATGACTACAAAAGATTTAGAAGTGAGTAGTTTTTTGAGATTTACAAAGTCCAGTATATCCTGGTGGAAGCGCTCGCCTTTCTCCTCCGAGTATGCTCCCACATTCTCCTTGAATTTATCAAGATGAGCATCAAGGATATGGACTCTGAGGGACATTCTACAGCCCATTGTGACGTAGTTCTTCACCAGAGTCTCAACCAGCACCACATAGTTTTCGGCCTTGTGGTTGCCCAGGAAGCCCCGAACCACTGCGACAAAGCTGTTCCAAGCCGCTTTCTCCTTACTAGTGAGCTTCTTGGGGAATTCATTGCACTTCAGGATCTTCTTTATCTGTGGTCCGACGAAGACACCGGCTTTGACCTTTGCCTCAGACAGCTTAGGGAAGAAGTCCTGAAGGTACTTGAAGGCTGCAGACTCCTTATCTAGAGCTCTGACAAATTGTTTCATAAGGCCCAATTTGATGTGCAGTGGTGGCATCAGCACCTTCCGGGGGTCCACCAGTGGCTCCCACTTGACCTTGTTCCTCCCCACAGAGAACTCGGTCTGCTGTGGCCAGTCCCGCCTGTGGTAGTGCGCCTTGGTGTCCCTGCTGTCCCAAAGGCAAAAATAGCAGGGAAACTTGGTAAAACCACCTTGGAGACCCATCAGGAATGCCACCATTTTGAAGTCTCCTATGACCTCCCAGCCATACTCATCATACTTCAAGGCGTCCAGCAAGGTCTTGATGCTGTTGTAATCCTCTTTGAGGTGCACTGAGTGAGCCAGGGGAAGAGACGGGTACTTGTTACCATTATGGAGCAGCACGGCTTTGAGGCTCCTGGATGAGCTGTCAATGAAGAGGCGCCACTCATTCTGGTTACAGGCGATTCCGATTGCCTCGAACAGACTGGTCACATTGTGGCAGAAGCAGAGCCCATCTTGACGGGTGAAGAAGCTGGAAAAAGGTTGGTGACGCTTCCTCTGATCTGCGACTTGCACACTTTCATCCAACAAGTTCCACTGCTTGAGCCTAGACGTCAAAAGCTCGGCATTGGACTTGGTGAGACCAAGATCTCTAATCAAGTCGTTGAGGTCTTTTTGGTTGGGGTAGTATGGGTTTCTCTCCTCAGCTCCACCTCTGAAATTGTCATCTGGATCTACAACGTCTTCCTCGCTCTCTGACTTGCTGCTCTCTTCTAAAGACGGCTGCTCTCTCTCCGGAGGAGTGGGTACGGGGAGCTCATGGCAGTGTGGCACCGGGGCGATGGATGAAGGTCTGGATACGTGATAGCAGGTGCATTCTTGCCAGTCCGACGTTTGGAAGGGTCCACATGCAGAAGTAGCAGTTGCTTGAGTGGTCAGTGGGTTCCCGCCAAATTCTTGGGATAGCGAACTTCATGGCTCTCTTTTCCCCTCTGTACCATCCTACAAAAATACATTTATTTCACCCATGACTAATGTGTAAGAGATTCTCGCAACATTTTTCATATATGATATTTTTTCAATAACATTGAAAATTGTAAAACATTTTAAAATTAAAAACTTTTACAATTTTAAAAATTTTAACAAATTTTATAACATAAAATTCCAAAAAATTGTCCCTCTTACCTTCCAGAGATTTTTTTGCAGTGCTCGCAGGTGAAATGAGGTGTCAGGGTTTGTCTTGATCCCCGACAGGCAGGCCGAAATATGCCTTGTAGGCCTCACACATCTTAGCAGATGCTTCCACGGAGTACTTTTTCGCTCTTGTCTTGATAAATTGGCCGCATACATAGCAAAATGCGTCTGCCGGATGCTTGCAGCCTCTTGATGCCATCTCAGAAAAATGCAGATATGTATCCACTTAGGCAGCTGGAACTAAACTGAACTGGTGGGCTTAAGGCCCCTGTATTTATACTACTATTTATATTACTGGAAAGTTCTAGAAGTTACTCCAAGTTTACTCAGCACTGAATCTATCTGGAATGTTCTGGAAAATAGGTACATTTCAAAATATCACTGTCCTGGTCACAAAACCAAAGTTTGTGGGGAATAATAGCCATTTTCTATACTTTTGAGGCATAAGCAATTAGGAAATAACACTTACTACCCAGGAACCTAAATAAATAAATAAATAAATAAATTGTTACACAGTGTAATAATTCAATTAGGGCTCCAGCCACATTCTCACGTTTTCCTGGCAGGGAGAAATTTAACCCCCTCCCTGCCAGTTCCAAACTTGTTCATATAGACGGGGAGTTCCCCGTCACACTCTGACACAGTACTCTGCGCTTTTTCTTGATGTTGCCAACACAACCAGTAAGAAGCTTGATTTGAGTATTGCTAAGGCTATTTTAAACAAATGAGCATTGCATTTATGAAGCTTGCTTTATTTAATTCAAATTCAAATGCATTTAAAAGCTACAAAAACACATTGCCAGTGTCGGCAAACATGTGCACTATCATATAAACACATTGCACAAAAAAAGAGTAAAACACTTTAACTGGTGTATTGAATCTCCACTGCTACACAGCTCGCCTCTCTTAAAGGGGAACGCACCAAAAGGAAGATTTCTACAATGCTTGCTTTCTGTTTCCATTGCAGATGCTGCAATTGTTGCCAATGTCATTACTCTCGTAGCCCACTTTTAATATTTACTAAATGTCATGTCACGATATGTGTAATTGCACACCCCCTCCTCAACATATGTGAGAAGTTTGAGGGCAATAGCAGCAGTGTTTTTTGTTGTTTTACTGTACAGAAACCAGAACCAGAGGACACAGTTGGAAATTAAGTAGAGACAGACTTAGGACAGAGGGAAGGAGACACTTCAGAGCGGTGAGGGGATGGAATGGGTTACCTAGTCATGTTGCTGAAGGAGACACTTCTTCACACAGAGAGTGGTGAGAGGATGGAATGGGTTACCTAGTCATGCTGCTGAGGTAGAATCACTTGAATCCTTTAACATGACAAAGTGCTAAGATCACTCAACCACTAGGAACTGGAGCTTAGATGACCAAATGGCCTCCTCTTGTTCTTATTTTCTTGTGACCTTGCCTTGACTGTGTTGTTTCTTGCAGCTTCCACAAAGTCTGTGAGCTGGCTTCTTGGGAAAGATGGGGACGTGCATGTCTGTGTCATTGGAGAAATGGCAGGGGTCAAGCCGTATGACCTCATCTGCTCGCAGATAGATGACAAGAGAAAGATAAATAACGACAACACAAGGTAAAGTGCTTTACTCAAGGGTTAAAGACGTTTGAAAATGGACTGTAAATGTTTCCATCAACAGCGGTGGCTCCATGTGTGGCCTACAGTCCTGCAAGGTTAAAGAGTTCTACTTTCTTCCCAGTCATACACCTCCCCCAGTACCAATATTATATCAATAGAATTGACAGCCCCGGATGATTGGTTTGGTGAAGTTTGGAAACCTTTTTCCACTGTATTTATATTAAGTAAATATTAAGACACATTATTATAGAGTGGAGGTGGTTTTTAGATTCGGTGTTGCATAAAGCCAATTACATCTTGAAAACTACAGCGCATGCCCTGTGAATGTAAACTATAATCATGTCCTGTGCATATAAACTTCTCAAGACATGCAATCTCTTCTTGTTACAGAGCTCCTGTTTCGGAAACCTTTCAAAAAACAGAGCGCCAAATCAACACTCCTCAGGAAGACGGAATACAGCTTAATTTTCAGGTTAGACGTTATGGTTAATAATTACTTGTTATTGCTGCTAATTGGGACTGGACTGGTAATCTGTCATGTGTCCCTAATGTCTAACTGAAGAAAATGTTCAACTGGTATGTTTGGGGTTAATGGGCTTGTATGACAGGGGTGCATCACGGCCCAGGCTAGCTACCTGCAGGAATTAGACCCAGAGACAGAAAGCTGCAGTTTAACCCTTTTCGGTCCATTTATTCAGCTCGTCAGGCCCAATTTATTTTCACATGCACTGTTTACTTTACACGCGCTGTTTAAAATGCATTTTTTTCAGAGTAAAATAGGTTTAAAAGGCACTGAATCGCAAAAGGACACTCAATACTGTATCTCCAGCCAAGATCCATCCTTGTTCGCTGTATTTTTCACATACCTCTTTATAGACCTGCATACTGATAAATCCTCTCCTGATCGCTCGTTTTATCACCAAACTCCTGCGATCCAAGTCATTATTTTATTACTATATCATCTCAAAAATCTCTGCAAATATCAGTGATATTCTTTGAGTGCTGGATGCAGAAGCAGCTACCTCCTTTGTTTATGTCTGTGTTATCTCTGTGGTGCATGGGTCTGTCAGATACGCCCCCCCCCCCCCTTCTTCCGGCTTCATTCGGCTCCTATTGGTCTCACTCAGCCATTGAAAGGGTTTCTCGGCTTTTTCCAGAGAAAAAACTACTAGAGACCTGTGCTTTACGTCTTTTTGTTGATGTCGGACAGGAATGCAAAAATTGTAATGTCGGACCACAAGGGTTAAGCACAGGGCTACTTTTAGGAGGTTCTGATTTTTTTTTTATTGTTTTCTGATTAAAAAAGAACTGGTTCCTGGTAGGGTAGTTTCGATAATGGACATATGAATATGTTGTATTTAATATTTGATAAGGTTATCTAATATTAGTTTATTAAAAACTTTCTTTTGGAATTTTTTTTTTTTTCTGTTGTAAACTGTAATCATTCTTCTCATTCATAACCTCCACCTGCAGCAAGTAGTGGCATGAGCATGCCTGTTTGTCTCACATACAGTCGTGTGCACATTTATTAAAACACCCCATTGCTTTCATTGTTTTGATTTGTTGTGCATATGACATCAAACCACTGTTACTGAAAATCTTGGAAAAATGTCAAAATAGGCAAAGTAGTGATTGTCTAATTTAACTGATGACTTTAATAGGTCACATATACAATGTATTTACAGTAGGAAGAGGAATGGAACACATACCCACAAATAGTAAAATGCACAGTTGGAAACGAGACTGTTTAGTTGTTAAGATGCCTAATTAAAGCACAAAGCGGTCTAACATTTTCACGACTGCCACTGTTTCTATATCACTGAAAATTGAAGCTTGCATTGATACATCCCCTAATGTGTCTGCACTCAGAAGGCTAAACTCTGATACCAAAGAATATGTTAAGTCAGACTTAATGATTGTGGAACACTGCAGCTTTAATGGAATTATTGTGTTACTACAAATTTAATGCAAGCCTGGAAGAGCTGATTTGGTCTTTGAGTCTCTGGTTTAATAGCAAAGGGTTTTGTCTACACAAAAACTAAGGTAAAACTCTACTTCTTCTTCTATTTACCTTTTTGTTTTTTAAAAGTGTGTAGCAACTTTGCAAACAGGCCCATGGTTTGTTTACTATTTTTTTTTCAGTGACTTCTTGTCTGAAGCCAAAACATGAATTACTGATATCATGGATATATAACACCTACAATGTATTACTAAAAAAACCACTATATTTACATACATTTTATTTGTTTACAATTCAAATATGTCCTCTTTTGTGTAAGCCAAAAATAACTAGGTTTTGATGTACGCTTTAAAAATGACACGTTTACATATTTGCTGGGAGGACTTAGTGCACAGCTGACTCGGCTCACCTGCGGCTGCATCGGTGCCACGCATATACGACAAAACCCCACGTCAGACAGGAAGGTGCCCGATTTTTAGGAGGACTGCTTCTTTGCATGAAACTTACATCCTCACATTTTAAACTGCCAATCACTTCGGAGTAAAGTTTTAAAAAAAAAAAAAAAAAAAAAACATGTAACTGATTTAATAAAAATAAATGGGCGATCTTCATTATGAAAGCTTAGGACTGACAGGTGCTTAAAAAAAAAAACAAGATGGCGGCCTGTCAAACAAGAAGCTAATTCTGGTGTGTTAAAAAGCCTTTTTAAATGTTTAAAAACATTTTTTTGGAGTGTTTTCATTGTAGATGTTGAAGTTAAATAAAAACTGTTTGCAAAAAACTGTTCATTGTTTATTTTATTAAAATCTAAAATTACAATTGACCGTCCTATTAAAAGTGCAGAAAATATAAACCGTGTTCACAGCGCTGTATGGTGCATAACCGTAGAACTGTATAAGAACAGTAACCGCAGACAGATGGACACACACAAACGGATGACGTTTCTCACATTTTTATATGACACAAATGCAGCTCCACAATTGGGAATATATATATATATATATATATATATATATATATATATATATATATATGAAGAGTTTAGATGCAAAACGTGATACGTTATTTGCAATTGAGGCTGAAGAGAACAATGACCTTGAAATAGAAGGACCTGAAAATCAAGTTCACTTTGCTCCTCTACGGGCTGCAGAGGCAATGGCTGAATTCAAAGATGTGGCGGCACAACCTCTTCTACAAAATGTAGAAGACATGCACAAGCACCTTAATAAATGTCAGCCACATTGCTAAATTTTGCAACAACAAACTGAAACAAACACCCCCATCCTCTGCAGGTTTGTAAGTTAGATGATGGCTGCTTTGGAAAAATCAACATCTTACTTCTGGGGGATTTGCAGCAGCTTCCATCTGGGCATCAGAATCCACCTTATGTGCCAGTTACTCAAGAGGAATTGTACAAACTGACTGGGATATGTGGATCTGTGGAATTTGCTTGCGTATGACCAACTCACACTTAAAATGCTCCAGAAACAGGACAGAACTTTTGGTAACCTCCTTAACCATGCCCGACTCGGAGCCACCAACCAAGCTGATTGCAGATTGTTGACTTTATGCTTGATACCTATGGAAGAGGAGATATTTCCAGCTACAAGAAACAAACACATGAAAGACTTAGATGACAAAGATGCAAGCTCGACCTGCGTCATGCCTATTGTAGATGCCTGTAACCAAATCCAGACTGCTGTGCTATGCAAATGCAGCAGTGCAGTGCCTTCTACACTTGCAACCTCAGAAGGATTCATTAAAACACAATCAACAAGAGGCTATCAGGAGCTTTGTATGATCACTTGTGGATATTTGTCACTTCTTAGGAAAAGCCTTCAATAGTAGTGAGCAGTTTCTCACCAACTTATTACCATTACAAAGCGACACAATGCCAAGTGTAGTGCTGTGAAGAAGAGCAAAATTGCTGTGGACAGAAGGAATGACCAATTAGCTTCCATTATCATACACCAAGGACAGGGTGTTACTTCAGGACATTATATGTCTCTTCTTGCTGTGGGTGCTAAAGGAAAATGGGTGCATGCAAATGATATAGCCTTTTACGAAGCTATCTAATACTTTACAAATGCCTTACATTGGTCTAAGTTCATGTAGTGAATTTGGTATACAATTTATTTACATATAACTTAGTCTCTAGGCGTACAGCTTAAGAACATCCAATTGTTAATAACAGACTGTCACAAAGACGGTCGGAGTGGGTGTCGTCAGACCAGAAAGAGGAAATAAAAACGACAGAGAGGTGGAGTTTGGTGGAGCTGAGCGAATGGTCTCACTCAGCATTTAATGAATGAACAGAAAATAAACGGTTGCAACAAACAAAAACACAGGACACGGCACGTCGCCAAAATAAAAAGACAAACAAAACGAACTATACAGACAAAACACGGTGAGCAGATTTAACTACTTATTATTTTTTTACAATTATTACTTCCGTCTCCTATCCCGTTCTCCACTCACCGAACACACAACCCAGAGTATGTGAAAACATGCTACTTTTATGCAGCTGTAACGAGACTCGACCTCTAATCAATCATTCAATTGGAGTCGCGGTACAACTGCACGTAAATAAATAAAGTGCAATTCCCTGTGCTCACATATTACATTTTACTTGCACGCGAAGTGCTGTGCAATCCTCATGCCTAAACACAAATATACATTTTAAACATGTTACACAGACCCGTTTATATCCCGTGTACCAATGATTTTACACCAACATTTAACACACCACACGCAACACATAACAGAAAATACACACAGGGGCAGGCACTTCGTCACATATACCCCCCCCCCCCCCCCCCCCCCCCAAAGCACACATGGCCTCAATGGCCACCTCCCCCCTTAAAATCCCCAAAGTCTCCCTCAAAGTCCAGGGCCAAGAACAGGGACTTTAAGGGGTTGATGGGAGGCAATGTTGCCAGTAGCCAGGCTGCTACTGGCCATGCTGTCAGCAGACGTGCTGACAGTGGGACGAATCTCTCCTCCCGCTGTACCACTGGCAGCGGAAATGCTACCAATGGTGAGGCTGTCAGCTCCCTGACTCCTTCAACTGGGGCAAGTCCAGCAGCGGAAAAGCTGCTGGGCTTAGTGGTCTCCAGACCTCCCCAAAGATCTCCGGCAGCGAAACTGCTGCGGGGGAAGGTGGTCTCCTGACCT
This sequence comes from Polyodon spathula, assembly GCF_017654505.1. Lineage (NCBI taxonomy): Eukaryota > Metazoa > Chordata > Actinopteri > Acipenseriformes > Polyodontidae > Polyodon > Polyodon spathula. The sequence continues at coordinate 17,788,384 of NC_054555.1, forward strand.
CTCCCCCCTTTTTCATAGCCGGCAGCTCCGTCTGGTGGGGCTCCGGTCACACTGACCCCTGCGGCCAAGCAGAGCTGACTGCAACCCCTGGCGAAGCAGTTCCAGCGACTTCAGACGATGCGGAGCGGCTGGCAACCCCAGGCGATGCGGAGCGACAGGCAACCCCAGGCGATGCCAGGCAGGCATCCTTGGGCGAAGCGTGGCAGGCATCCTTGGGCGAAGCGAGGCAGGCATCCTTGGGCGAAGCAAGACCGGGAGTCAGGACAAGCTGGGGTGCGGGTGTTGTCCCTCTTCTCGGCCACTGCGGCCAGGCGGTTCTTCCCTGTGCTTCCCTCAGCAGCTTATGCAAGGGCTGCTGAGGACCGCCAGCATCTAGTCCTGGTCCTTCTGGTGAAGGGAGAGGCAGCTCCTGCTCCTCGTGATGGTGGGGGAAGTGATACCAGCAGGCATTCATTCTCTGCTGGTGGACAGGAACCCAGCAGGCATTCACCCACTGCTGGTGGACAGGAACCCAGCAGGCATTCACCCTCTGCTGGTGGACGGGGACCCAGCAGGCATTCACCCTCTGCTGGTGGACGGGGACCCAGCAGGCATTCACCCTCTGCTGGTGGACGGGGACCCAGCAGGCATTCACCCTCTGCTGGTGGACGGGACCCAGCAGGCATTCACCCTCTGCTGGTGGACAGGGACCCATTAGGCATTCAAACTCTGCTGGTGGTGGAGGCAGAGGCAGCATACAATAATAGTTTGCTGATTCCCTTGACAACAATTGACATCCACACAACATGTCAGAAATATAAAACAATTAGAGCTGTCGAACGATTAAAATAATTAATCGTGATTAATCGCATGATTTTCTGTAGTTAATCGTGATTAATCACAATTTTTGAATGTGCTAAAATTTGGCCCTAAATAAACAACTTTCCATTTAAAAAGCAGTGTGTTATGTTAAAGGCATACTGTGTTTTACTGTAGGGGAAAGAAACACAAAATAATCTGTATCAGAAAGTTTTAAAGCATTTATTTTAGAACCAAAGTTCACTGTAATTTACATCTTTTCATGCCCCCAATGTTAATAGGCCTACTTCCTGAGCGATGAGGTTAGAAAACATGTGTGCTTGTTGTCATTTACAGTTCAAATCCCCAACATATGTATATTTCCACACACTGGGGTATGCAAACTTTTGGCATTAAATGCGAGATTCTCTCTCTCTCTGTTGTGAATGTTGTCGTGAATCTTACCACGTAGGCAGGGTTATCATCTGACCTCTCCATCACCCGAGAGGTGGCACAAAGCAGGCAACACCACTGAGCAGGAAATGTACTTCTCTCCTCCCAGGAGTTCAGTCAAGTACCTGCAATGGAAGATAATTAAATCACTTCTGTCAATTGTAAGAGGCTTGTTGCACAAGGAAACACACAAATACTCTTGCGCGCTCTCTCTCTCTCTCTCTCTCTCTCTCTCTCTCTCTCTCTCTCTCTCTCTCTCTCTCTCTCTCTCTCTCTCTCTCTCTCTCTCTCTCTCTCTCTCTCTCTCTCTCTCTCTCTCTCTCTCTCTCTCTCTCTCTCTCTCTCTCACACACACACCTCTCTCTCACTCACTCACATACACACACTTAGTATAACTGTATTAGTATTAGGCACCAGTAGTGCCTCCAGCTTCAGCAGTTTCTCCAGTTCAGCTCTGGTTGGCATGGCGATATTTGTTTTTTGTTGTGCCAGAGCATCCCTCAGTGGTTGTTGGTTTTTTGCACATGTTTGATCATTTCCAGAGTGGAATTCCATCTTGTGACGTCTTGTGCAAGTGACTCCTTCTTTTGCCCATTTGCAACTTGCTGTTCTAGCTCTGCAGCATTTGGTGGACTGTGTTTGAAATGCCCAACTACTTTTCGGCATTTGGCTAGGGTATTGTCAAACCCGCTGTTCTGTAGGGACACTGTGACTGACCTTTGCAGACTGTGCGCGGTGCAAGGCCGGTGTTCAAAAGGCAGGTGTCTCGCAGCTGCAATCATGTTCCGTGCACTGTCTGTTCCACTGCTTTGCTACATCCATGAAATGCTCAGCACAGGTTTCAGCATTGTGTCTCTCCTGTTTTCATGACGGTCAAAGCGTGTGAATGCAGTTTCCAATTGTCATTGATGTAGTGCGCTGCAAACCCCGAGGAAGTTGTGGTTACTCATCGATGTCCAGTGGTCTCCAGTGAGGGCAACAGCCTGTGTATTTTTCAACTCCTCCACTTTCTAACCCTCTCGTTTTCGTACAGCTCGTGTATCCTCGTAACGATTGTGGCTCTCGATGGTAATTCATATGTTGAGTCGTTCGATACAATCCGAATGATATCCCTCAGGCCGTCATCTTCCACAACGTTAACTGGCCTGCAAGCTGCAGCTATCCACTTTGCTATTGAGTTTGTTAGCCTGCTGCTCGTTGACTCGTCCATTTGCCTCCTGCGCACAAACTCTAAAAGAGTAGGCTGCTGCTGTCCTGCATTGCTAGCCCTCTTACTACTGCTGCCTGCGTCAATTCTTGTGTTTTGCTTGCAAATGATACTTCAGACTCGATGTACTTCGGTGATACACAAATCCACCCTTACAGTAGCTGCAAATAACTTTGCGATTATCCAAAGACCCATCTGTAAGGGTTTTGTAGTAAAACTGACTGTTTAAAAGCCCTTTAGCTGCTTTCTCCATCATTCAAGCTTATTTCGTCAGCAAAGCTATAACTAAATTCAAGCAGTCGATTGACAAACAAGCGCGAGAGCGTGGAGTTGTATTTTAACTATCGATGGTTCAAAGGCTCAAAAAAAAAAAAAGCGTTAATTGTGACAAAAAGAATTAACGGCGTTAAACATTTGAAATTAATCGCACACGTTAACGCGTTAACTCTGACAGCCCTAAAAACAATCATTTATTTAAGAATAAAAAGGGGTGCACAACTAATCTAATATTACAGAAAGGAAAGACTATTGGTTAGAGATATGCGTGAATAGTATACAGTTCACTGATTCCATAGTCAAACGATTACAACGACCATAACGTCATTAGCATACATGGTTAATATACTAATATCTATAATAAAAACATTGTAAAAAAACAAGTTAGAAAAACGTAACGCCATTTAAAGGGGTGATATCAAACACAAAAGTCCAAGTTAGGAGAAGCAATTAGGCCAATCTTGTCAAGCATCAAGCAAATAGGCACAATTGGAAAGGTGCTGGGGCCTAACATTCACACAATTGTTGCTTCTAACTTGACGCCTTTTTCTGATCGCTTCACTCCACTTTACCGCGAGTTGAAGTGACTGAGACACACACATACACTGAGACACACAGAGGCAGACACACACACACACTGAGGGACACAACAAACTGACATACACACTCACTAACACACACACACACACACACACACACACAGACATATATAAACACTAACACACACACACTACAATAGTCTCAGTGTGTGTGTGTCTCAGTCACTTCAAGTCATACAAACAGCATTTCAAATGGAGCGATAAAGTGGAGCAAAGCGATCAAAAAAAGGCAGTTAGAAGTAAGAATTGTGTGAATCTTGGTCCCCAGCACCTTTCCAATTGTGCCTATTTGCTTGATGCTTGACAAGATTGGCTTAATTGCTTCTCCTAACTTGTTTTTTTACATTGACATATTGTTTTTGTTATATCACTTCTTTTTTTACTTGCTCAAATAATGAATAAAGTGAGGGAAAGCTATTTGAGAATATGTACGGTAAACAAACAGACAGACAAGAGAGTAATAAGTAGAGTAATAAGAGAAAATATTTGAATTAATGGTAGAAGGGCCTGGACTTTTGGACAATATTGAAAGTGTAAACTTTGTATTGTTTTAGATGCAAATGTACATCCATGAGTGGTGAAAACAATATGTCTGTTTTGATAGGTAATGATATATTGATATTTACGCAGGTATAAAACAAGTGTTATGAATGGTTAAAAAAGTACAGCTGCATGTCAGTGCTAAAAGGTAGTAAACTAACACATTTTAATGCTGAAAAACCCATTGTTCTCCTTGTTCTAGAGGTGTTATGAAGTTAGGCCAATGTAAGGCATTTGTAAAGCATTCGATCTCCTGATAAAAGGCCAACTCCATGTCCTTTGCATTTATTGGTCATGGTTTGACTTGAATGAGTGCATCATTTGCATGCCCCCATTTTCCAGTAGCACCCACAGCAAAAAAAGACACATACTGTCCTGATGTAACACCCTGTCCTTGGTGTACGATAATGGAAGATAACTGGGCATTCCTGATGTCCACAGTAATTTTGCTCTTCTGCATAACAGTAAGCATTGTGTCGCTTTGTAACGGTACTGTCTGGTTTGCAGTGCAATCCTTCTTCCTGTTGACTGAATAAGTTCGCTTATTGTGACTGAAAACATGCAAGATACTTCAGGAGAAATTTCAGACAATTTCATGAGAAACTGCAACATCTTGCTGCTCACGTCTATTGAAGGGTTCTCCTAAGAAGTGACAAATATCCCCAGTAGTTAGACATGCAGTGGATGGCAAGTGATCATAGTTAACAAAGCTCCTGATAGCCTCTTGTTGACTGTGTTTTAATAAATCCTTCAGAGGCTGCAAGTGAAGAAGGAACTGCAATGTTGTGTTTGCATAGCATGAAGTGAAACTGGGGTTGCTCAAACCTCTGAATGGATGTGTGTGCAAGTGTTCTCTTACAAGATTGAGGCTTTTGCTGTTTCTGAACATTTGTGATGACTCGGTGAATGAAAGTTAAAAGGGGAGTCCACAGTCCATGAGATCAATGTCCTCTCCAGTCATACGATCAAGCAGGGCAGTCTGGATCTGGTTACAGACATCTAGAGTAGGCATGACGCAGGTTGAGCCCTCGGGATGAAATAGCTAGTTGGCTATTTTTTTTTTTAATTAGCAATGGGAGAAAACCACTTCAGCATTTACAGTAGAATCTGTCAGAACTGACGGACTCTGTATCTACTATAGATACTAATGACAGCAAAACAAATACAAAAAAAAAACAAGGGAAACGCAGATCTTTTCTAGAAAGCTAGAAGTCTGAATAAATGGATTTTATATTTTTACACGCTGCAATAATAGTTCTGCTTGTGAAGCATTTGACAGAACAGATTATTTATATGCACTGTGCAGAACCTTATTTTCTCCCATTGGTGCTGCAGCCCTGCAGCATTCACAGAATCTCCGCCTGTGCACCTATTACACCGTGGAACAATTATTTATTTATTTTTTTTGTTCCTGGGTAGTAAGTGTTATTTCCCAATTTCTTATGCCTCAAAAGTATAGAAAATGGCTATTATTCCCCACAAACTTTGCTTTTGTGACTAAGACAGTGATATTTCAAAATATCACTATTTCCAATGGGAAAACGGGCAAACGTCTTTTCATTCACATAAAGTCAGAAAAAAGCAACATATGAATCCAAATTAACATGTATTTATACTAAAGTAATACAAAAATGACTACAAAAGATTTAGAAGCGACTAGTTTTTCGAGATTTACGATTATACTGTAAATACTAGTATTAGTACTAGTATTACTACAGACAGAGAGTCCCAAGCTTTAAACGTGTTACTGTTTATAAATAAGAACTAAACTTTATTATGAATATTGTGTTATTATGTTTTAAGCAACATACTATGATAGTGTTCATTATGGTAATTGTTTGTTTTTTAGTTTTAATATGTTTAGTAAAAAGTGACCTATTGTTTGACATCGTTAGTACAACCGGCCTCCTTTGCTAACGACATCTTCAGTCAGGGTCGTAACCAAGTATAAATCTCCATATTTTTGTAAAATGACATTACACTTATTTCTGAAGATGTAACACGTTTCAGTAAATTCAATTGATAAACTTCTCATCCCACCCAGAACAAGAACTCAAACGGAAAACACCATTAAGTGGGGTTGGCATTGCAAGGGAAATGACGGGAGGTTTCACAGTTCTGATCGAGTGACAGTTTTCTAAGCATTATTTGTGAATGCTTATTCACCACTGCTACACCCTGTTAGAAAATTGACTTCCCTGCATTTTTTTAAAATTATTCATCACTAATCATAAAATCACAATTTACAAGATTAAATACGCTAATATACTCCTCCTGGGCTCAGCCATAATAGGGTCACACAACTGTGATACTGTACGCCGATTGACTCAGTGGATATGTCGGATTTTGCTAAATTAGGAGCCTGGTGTATAGCGAGTTATGGAAAGAAACGATCATCTGAGTTGTATTTAGTGTGGTGAATACAGTGTTTTGAGGACAAACGACACTGAACATCAGAAAGTAGGCACTGTGATATGATGTGAGAAACATCATGTGTGTGTGTGTTGTCCCTGTGTCTGCGGTTACTGTTCTTATACAGTTCTACGGTTATGCACCATACAGCGCTGTGAACATGGTTTATATTTTCTGCACTCTTAAATTAAGGATAGTTCATACACTAGTCCACCAGTGGGGTCCGTCATATATATATATATATATATATATATATATATATATATATATATATATATATATATATATATATACCATTCAAGTTCTTGCAATTGGAAAGAACAAATTTATGGCGCACACAATATAGTGAATTCAATATGCTTTATTGCATTAAAAGAGTGCCTTCATCGGGACAGCGTGCCTTCATCAGTATAGCGTGTCAACTTTTCACAGGAATTATATATAATTGACAATTAACAAGCAGAACACTTTAACCACAATGAAATATGTGAAAACAATTACACATTGAACTATACATACATGATTATCAATCATCCATTACCAAACACAATTTCATAATTTGCACATGTACATGAACAATACAAATCAGTTGTTTACAAGCCCATTCATAAATAAAGTACTATAATGTGCTAAAGTGCATCAGCTTTAAGGACTTACTATATGAAAGGACTATAGTCTAGTTAGTCATTTAAACCAAAGGGATGCAAGGTATTTAATATAAATCCAAAAAGATTCTTGTTTCAACAGTACACTGAAATGATCACCACCTTGTTTAGGACGATTAACTTTTTCTATACCAATAAATCTTAGCGTAGATGATGACCCATGACCAGCTTGTATATAATGTCTTGCCATAGCATATTCCAGATTGCCAGTACGTATCACTGTTTTATATTCTTTAATTCTGTTTTAATGTTCTTTTTGTCCTCCTCACATACGATTTTCCACATGGACAAACCAGCATGTATACAACAAACGTGGTACTACAATTAATGAATTGCTTTATCTGATACCTTTTTGCGCTGTGAGGATGACAAAACGAATCAGAATTTACAGTATTACTCCACACAGCACAGTCACCACATTTATAATTAACTTTGGGATGATTGTCCAACCATGTCTTTTGCGGCATCATTTTTAAATCACTATGAACCAAATAATCTCTCAAATTTCAGGCCCGTCTAAACACTATTTTTGGAGGTATCTCCACAAATTGTTTTAAAGTGTGATCAGTTTGTTTAATTCCAATGTTTAAGGATGACTCTCCTCAAATCTTGAGCTTGTGTTGAAAAATTAGTCATAAAAATTGGTGTATCGTTAAATTATTTAACACTTAAGTCAGAAGGAAGTAATTCCTGCCTTGGTTTAATAGCTGCACGATTAATGGCTTTATTTATATTAGCAATGTCATAACCACGTTCTAGAAAACATTTTTTCATAATTTCTGATGCATTAAAAAATCCCTGTCCATGTCACAATCTCACAAACTGGTTATATGGAATACTATTAATGAAATGTCTAGGATGGAAACTCGAATCTCTTAACAATTTATTCCTATCAGTATCTTTTCGATAATTTGATGTGTCTAAAAAACCCAATTCATCTTTATAGACATGTAAATCCAAAAAAAAAATATGTGTTTCATTAAAATCCATAGTAAACTTCAAACTTGCATTTATGGAATTCATGAAGTGCAAGCTCTGCCCCATCCCATATCATTATTATATCATCTATAAATCATTTCCGTACAGAATTACAATTAACAAAGAGATTGCTATTCCTATTGATGTCATAAATTTATTCTTTTTCCCATTTACCAACAAAAAGATTGGCAAAATTTAGAGCAAATGGGGACCCCATAGCTGTTCCCTTTACTTGTTGATAAAATTGATTTTCAAAAATACAATAATTGTTTTGTAAAATAAATTTAGCCAAATCAAATAAAAAATGAGGGGAGAAGAAGCATCCTATCTTCAAGAAAGAATGACATAGCTTGTAAACCTGATTCATGGGGAATATGTGTATATAAACTCTCTATATCAAAACTCACCAACAAACTATTTGATTTTACTTTCAGTTTAGAAAGACAATTTATGACATCCCTCAAATCTTTCAAGTATGATGGTAACTGTTCAACTTTTTTTTTCTCAAATATACATCAACAAATTTGGACAGATGTTCAGTTATTAAACCACAACCAGAAACAATGGGCCTACCCAGGGGATTCTGCATATTCTTAAGTATTTTAGGCAACATATAAAATACCGGTTTAATGGGGAATTTAATTGACAGAAATTGAAATTCTTGCTTCATTATCCAATTATTTTCACATGCCAATTTTAAGATTACATCAATACATTCCTTAATTTTAGTAGTCGGATCACAAGTCAGTTGTTTATGATTTCCATTACATGAGAGTAGATGTTGAACTTCATGCTGATTTGAACTCGGCTCTCGCCATGATAAGCTCCAACTATGATGTAGCTTTGCAGAAAACTAATGTGATCCATCTGCATCTCCATCCATTTACATTGTTTTCCATCTGATGATGTAAATATCCTTCTGTCTGGTGTTGATTGCTGAAGTGTAATGCTGGCTCCAGGGATCTAAGTTAGATAACTGTCTTAATGCCTCTATCCTATAATTGTCCAAATCTTGGACTACTATGGCACCCCCCTTATCAGCTGGTTTTATAATCACATCATTAAGCTCTGAAAGTTGTCTAAGAGCATACATTTCTTGTGAACTACAATTCTTTTTAACATATCGTCACTTTTTTACAAGATTATCAATATCTCTCTCAACTAATTTAGAATATGTCTAAATACTGGCATTACGATTAGCATTAGGCAAAAACACAGAATGATGTCTACATCCAGAAGGTTCTCTTGTAATTTCTGTATCACTCTCTTCAATTGTATGCGAGACATTCAATCCATTCCCAATAGGGCAAAATATATTCTTCAGATGTAATTTTCTCAGAAACTTAAAAAAGTTGACACGCTATCCTGATGAAGGCACTAGATTTTATTTATTTATTTTTATTTATTTATTCTTTTTTAATGCAATAAAGCATATTGAATTCACTATATTGTGTGCACCATAAATTTGTTCTTTGCAATTGCAAGAAGTCGAATAGTTTACATGTTTGTTCCATTTGGCAGCACCTAAATAAGGATGATGATAGAAATTAAATGTTTTGGAGAACAGCTGTAGCGCAATGTGTAGAATCATTGAATAAATCACACTGTATAGCATGGGTTCTCCTTCGATAAAGATAAGGACAAAGAGTATCAACATTTTTGTTAAAAATTGACATTTTTAAAGCTATATTCTTGAGTACCAATGTAAGAGCAACATGTTTCAGCTACACAGAAGAAGCTGTTAATATTTTATTGGACACAGAACTGTTTGATCCGATTACAGAGTTCGGTGGAAAATCATTTAACATCAACGTCCTGGTGAGGACATAGAAATCTTTACGTGAAAGGGAGGAGAGGTTATTCTGGCATGCAGTAACTTTGTCAGGCTAAATGCATTCCACAAGGTTTACGGTTAGATAAAAAACCGGCCTTTGGAAAAGATAATCCTGTGTTCCTTCAGAAATGGGAACAAATTCAGACATAATAATTGAATAACCAAGCAAGAATTTCAATTTCTGTCAATTAAATTCCCCCTTAAACGGGTATTTTTTATGTTGCCTAAAATACTTAAGAATATGCAGAATCCCCTGGGAAGGCCCATTGTTTCTGGTTCAATAACTGAACATCTGTCCAAATTTGTCGATGTATATTTGAGAAAAAAAGTTGAACAATTACCATCATACTTGAAAGATTTGAGGGATGTCATAAATTGTCTTTCTAAACTGAAAGTAAAATCAAATAGTTTGTTGGTGAGTTTTGATATAGAGAGTTTATATACAAATATTCCCCATGAATCAGGTTTACAAGCTATGTCATTCTTTCTTGAAGATAGGATGCTTCTTCTCCCCTCTCATTTTTTATTTGATCTGGCTAAATTTATTTTACAAAACAATTATTTTATTTTTGAAAATCAATTTTATCAACAAGTAAAGGGACAGCTATTGGGTCCCCATTTGCTCTACATTTTGCCAATCTTTTTATTGGTAAATGGGAAAAAGAATCAATTTATGACATCAATAGGAATCTCTTTGTTAATTCTAATTTTGTATGAAAACGATTTATAGATGATATAATAATGATATGGGATATACAATAACTAATAATGAAACACAATGATAATAATTCATCTTTCCCCTACCGCCAACAGGTGGCAACGGCGAGTCAGTCCAGCCGTGCCTGTCAATACTCTGAGTGTGTTAAAGATCAGCAGTGGTCTGTTCTTGACTTTTCCTAAATAGATATGTAACGCCCCTCCACTCCTGCTAGTGTCTGGAGTACACAACACCTAACTCACTGTAGAGAAGTGACGAGGCCTGGGTTCCCAATACTTATTTAAATTATAATTTATCTGTTAGAAATATATGTGTACTGTTTCTTTAATGCGGTGCCTCCACCTATGTAAGGGACATCTAAATACATGTGCACCCCTTAATAGGAATTACTATCAAATACTAACCCCAGTATCCACTCACACAACACACAGCAATAGAAATAAGTAAACAATTTACTCAAATGCGCAATAATAAGGTATTTTCAATAATAACATAAACACACAATAAACAAAGGCTAGGTATTAAAATAAATAACATACAATCAATATTACAAATAATATATGTACTCTTAAATAATATGCGTTGCTATGCAAAATTATTAAACTCTTGCATTACAGTGGGCCCACACACACATGCACACAAGTGTACTCACGTGTACTGAACACGTACACCAATATAAAATAAATATCACGTTGCAGGCCTGAACCATCGCTCAGGTACATAGTGGCAATAATAAAAAAACAAAATGCCCCTTCACCCATTTATGTCAAATAGGCAACAAAATTAAACTTTCAAAAAACGTTTTTTTGAATGCAAGCAGTACTCACGACCAGCAATACAGTTCCGTTTCTTGCTTCCAAGGTAAGTTCGTAGGACACAATAAACACAACGACAGCTGAAAAATCTTTTTTTCCCAACGTGGCCAGAGGTACTGGGGGCTTTCTCCTGGTCACCCCGAGTGCTATCTGGGTCTCAGCAGCTGTTCCAGACGCCAGCAGAAAAGAAAATTAATAATAAACAAAAAAAAAAGACTATACCATAAAATGGTGACTATCCACAGCAAACGTTTGGTTTACTGAAATATATTTGCCTCTTATACTCTACTAATAAAGTACAAAATATATCGTTCAGATAATAATTATTTTACTATAAAACTTTTCTTTCATTCCCTCACGTTGCGACTGTTCCTTCGCACTCTCTCGAACCTCCTTTCTCTCGCGCACGTTGCGCCTCTCTCTCCTCACACTCTCGAACCTCCCTTCTCTCTCTCGCACAAACCCAATCAAAATGCTATGTCCCACCCCCAAATTCCAATATCTGTTGGCTAATTGGTTCAGACGGAAAACCTGTCCAATAGAATTGCGTTTAGGTGTAGCAAGCTAGTAAATGTGATTCCGGTGCATTCTAACTATGTTACAAGAAATACAACATTTTTATTTCAAGGAATAGCGCAAATTTGCAGCAGGGCTATAGATATATTAAATATCCTGACATCGTTTGAAAGTCAGATTCGCACAAATAATAATAATAAAAAAAAATTATAAGCACTACCTAGAACCGCCAAAAGTATTCTTTCTGACGACGTGTTACAATACCTGCTTTTGTCAATATAACCTACAATACTCTGTTGTATAAGCCCGTTTGTTATCTCTACCTCTGCTGAGTTTACAGCAGTATGTATTTGAATAGAATATTGCGCTTGAAGTCTAGATATGTGTTATCCAAATCTCTATTATAATCTTATCAATTCTTTGGAGAACTGCCGTCTGGCTATCTACGCGTGAGCATATTGTCTGCTGTCTTATAATATTACTATTAGAATAATTTTTCGAGAAATCTTGATATTTTCATCAGGCATTAGGAATTTGTAAGGACTTCACTGAAAACAGCATTGCCTGTATCAAGCTAAACATAAAACAATACATGGACAAGCAGCTGTTTCCGACAAAAGTACAGTGTCGGTGTACACAATATACGTCAAACAAGCATGTTAAATTTGGGATCAAGTTTTGGCTGGCCGCGAACCATACCCCTACCTGTGCAGAGATAAAATGAATGTTACCAATGACAATTTTTATTTCACTGTAATTAGAAAAATAGTTGAAGAAAAAAAAAAAACACAGCCTGGTTGGAACAGTAAACAAAGCGAGAGTTTCCACCATCTGCGCAATACTTCGTTCTCCCTGAAAAGCAATCACCGGTGTCCAGTTGTTGTATCTTACAATGTACTGGGCATGGCAGCCGTCAAGTTCTTTATTTTGTACAATGAATGCACGGTGGAAAATATCATCTTATGATACTATCCACGGAGCTGTGGCAGAAACGTTTCAATCAGAAAGCTACAAAGCGGCAGTGAAACGCAGCTCAACCTGGATAAAGTGCACATCATGTGACACACGTAACAGAAAACAATGACAGGTAACTACATGCAATAAAAAGTGTGAAAGAGCAGTATGTGGTAAATGCACAGGACAAGTTGATAAGCGCTACATCTGTGTGGATTGTGCTAATATGAGGGCTACTTTGAAGTATGTTTCCTTGAATGCGCATTCCTGTTACACAATGTGAACAGAGTTATTTTCTTTTTTATAAGTAATGATTTAGATTTTACAGTTCTGTATGTGCGCCTACATATAACCAGTTTACAGCTGGTTACACAATATTTTCCTTTGAAATGTTTATTATAGTTTTCATTTTTGAAGTTGTACAGTAGGCTAATGTGAAAAAAAAGCCTGTTATGTTATTTTTGTAAATAATTGCTTCGTTTTTATAATTTTGTATCAACATATATCAGTTTACACCTGTTTACACAATATCTTCTTTTGAAATGTTTATTTTATTATAGTTTTTTTTTTTTTTTTTTTTTTTTTTTTTTTTTTTTTTTACCCAATGCATTATATGCGCCCCTAAAACTTTTATTTCTTGAAATTTAATCAATCAAAAATAAATGTATGCAAACCAAAACAAAAGAAACGACAATCTTACGTTACAATCTAACAAACAAAGTATATATTTATAAAATAGATTATCATTACAAACTCAAAGTAAAAATTAGTTTCGACAAATCGACAAATTTGCGTTGGGCGTTGCGTTGCTTACGATTAAATCGGTATTGTGTGACACGGCTGTTCTCTAGTGTTAAACAAGAAACTAAATTAGGTGCAGGCAGATTGTTCCCCGAGTACTGATCCAGGATCAGTGAGAGAAAAACTCAGAAAACGATTTTAAGAATATAGTAATATAAGGTCATGGTTAGGTACAGTTTGCCTTCCCGCTGTCAGGACTTAATGACAAGGTATTTTTCCTTTTTTGTTACTCTCAATGATCCTAGATAAGTACTTAGGGGAACAATCTTATCGGAGCACTACATTCTACCAAACAGGAAACCAGAAATTTTCAAACAGGAAATAGAGCATTTCTATAACCAAGCAGAAACCTGTTTTCAGCAAAAGCTGATCAGGCATGGATGTAAGCTTAAAAAATTAATACATTTCAACAGCAGCCCAGTGGTTCAGCGGGCTAAGGCCGTATGCTCTTCAAGCACATCATGTTGCAAGTTTAAACCGTGGTAATTCTTTTTTATTTATTTAATTTTTCTGCCATATGTGCTGTTTTAAAATATAAATACACTGTTTAATATAAATGGTGTGGGTATCAAACTGCTTGCGTTCCCTGGTTTATTTTGACGTTGACCAACATGTGGAATCACATGATTGGTAGATGTCCAGTTATTTAGCTTTTCTGTTTGAATAGTCTCTACACTTAAAAAAGTAAACAGAAGAGGAAGGAGAATAACAATTTTACCTTAGTTTGACGACTTATATCTCATTGTGTAAAACAGGTATCTACGTTTTCTTTTCACATTTGGTGTAAGAAAGTTTCAGACTTTTGGTACTGGTACAGATGGTAATTCTAAGTGATTTAGTTTTGCCACTGCAACATGATGAAAACGGCGAGGAACTACCATTCCTCTCAATTGAATATGTCTTATCACACAAAGTGTCTACTTTGCATTAGTATTTTCAATACCCGTTTCTCGTTTTAATCGATCATGTAAATATGCACGAGAATCCGTTCAACTTCCCATTCAGAACGGAATCCAACATTCCAGTACCTAATTTAGCAAATTAGTTTTACTGTTAATTTAGTTTAGACGTGCGTACCAGACTAATAATATGTTATCAACTTCAGTTGATTATATATTCAAATTAACTCAGAAATGGGGCAATGATCAAATTCTCTGCATTTATAAGGCAACTCCTTTGAGTTGCACATTTCAACAAACATAATACATTTCTTAAACACTCTTTAAAACAGGAAGTTTTATTCTATTCCTAGAACAGTTTATCCACTTGATAGCATTTACTTCGGTTACTTTGTCAAGTCATAAAGTGTTTCACATTAGTCACGTTGAACACTTATCGATTTCCATATAAAGTCGTCGATCTGTGTTGACGAACACTGCAGCTCTCTGGATCTGAAGTTCCAATGAAAACGGTACTTTGTTGTACACATCATACAGGCTCGCAATAAATACACAAATAGTTCTTTTCAAATGGAGATCAGCTTGTTGATCTCCATGGCTTGCGACATTATCTTTGTTGCCAACAGTTTTTCCAAATGGGAATAGTTCCGTTGATCAGACGTTACTCAGTTCAGATAATGCATTGCAATTGAAAAGTTATGTAGTTAGTAGATGTGTTCTTGTTGCAATTCTTCTGTAAGGCTTTGGTTCCGTTTACTGTTTCAGTCTCTCGTAAGCCAAACAGCTACGGCTCTCTTCAAAGTTGATTTTAGCTATACTTCAGAACATTGGTTCTTCCTTGCCTTCCGTGAATTCAAGCACTTATGCTCCCATGATTCAAAAACTTTCTTCAGAGCAGTTTAGCTTCCATTTCACTCCTCGAGTACACCTTGTTTCCAAAGAGCACACTTGGGCAGCACGCATGGAATTTTTAGCACCTTTCTTGTCCAGAGCACACTAGAATTTCGCGCAGCTGGTTTTGTTCTCCTGACTTCCACCCTGTGATTGGTTAGTTTGGTTATTTTAGACTGTGTCCGAGTCCATGTGGAGTGTTTCCCGTTGGTCGTTCTCGTTCAGAGACAGCCCATTGTTCTCAATTGGTCCACTATTCCGCCCGTCAGCTGGATTTATGAGATGGACTGTTTTAAGTATCAAGGCATACTTAGAACTGTCTAGCTTGCCTTCTGCAAGATACTGCTGGCACCTAAATGACTCACTCAGTGATAGGTAAAGATAAAACCTGTCTAAAAGCATTCTTTGTCAGTAGGGGAATTTGTGACCAGAAACCAAGAAGACACAGATAATGGTTTAAGATTCCCCTTTGTATATTTCAATTCTGTTAATTTCATACCCAGAATAATATTATGACCCACTCTGATGCTACATTCATAACACCTCTATAACATTGGCCTAAGTTCATAAGACCTCTATAACAAGGAGAATAATGTTTTTTTTTTTTCAGCATTAAAATGTGTTAGTATACTACCCTTTAGCACTGACATGCATATGTACCTTTTTAACCATTCATAACATTGTAGTTTTGTACCTACGTAAATATCAATATATCAGTACCTACCAAAATAAACATATTGTTTTCACCACTCATGGATGTACGTTTGCAACTAAAAGAATACAATGTTTACAATATTGTCCAAAAGTCCCTTCTACCATTATTTTACTTTCAAATCTTTTCTCATTTCTCTTCTCGTCTTGTCTGTCTATTTACCATACACATTCTTAAATAGCTTTCCCTCACTTTATTCAATATTTGATGAAATAAAAAAAAGATCTGGTATCTGTAACAAAAACATTGGTAATGTAAAAAAAAAAAAACAAGTTAGAAAAACGCAACAGCTGTTTTACAGGGCGTGAGCTGAGGGGTAGGGATAGGGCAGAAGAAGCAGAAGGGAGTGCTAAATAGGACAGAGTGCCGGCTAGAAAGGGCCAGACCTAGGATAGAAGAGCAGGCGAGGCCCACTCGCGAAGCTGGACATGGAAGCTAGGATAGAAGATGGTCACTGACTGAGGGCAGTGATGCCGACACAACCCAAGGGCGAAGGACCCAGCAACCGAAACCGGATAGAAAGATGGTCACTGACTGAGGGTGATGATGCTGACACTTAACCCAGGGGCGAAGGACCCAGCAACCGAAGACAGGATACAGAAAGTGGTCACTGACTGAGGGCGGCGATGCCAACACGACCCAGTGGCAAAGGACCCAGCAACCGAAAACACATGAGGGTTATGACTCGCGGAGCCACCCCTCAGAGGAAGACGGTCCCGGAAGACCAGAACATGAAAGGAGATAGAGAGGGAGAGGTACCCAGCGTCTAAGACTTCTGTAAAGGGGTGCTCGTTAGACCCAATTGGCCGAGACTTCACGCTGCCTGGGACCTGAGATAAAAACAAGGCATAGAGGTTAGTATGGGACTCGAGCATGAGTAGCCACGTCCCGAACTGAGACAGAGTATAGAACAGAGCCTTGAGTGAGGCAAGATAAGCGCAAGAGCTGCAAAAGAACAAAGTGTGGCCGGGGGTCCTCTCTGACTCATATGGTGAGAATCCCTCTGAAGGTCAAGGGAGGCTGAAACCTGCCCTGAGGTCGGGGAAGTGAGATCACTTGCCCCCCAAATGGATGGACCCCCGGCTCCTCACCAAATCTCCCACACCGTGAGACAAACAAAAGACAGCATAAGCCAGCGCATAACAAACAAAAGACTAGATGGACAAACGGGACAAACAGGAGGATGGTTAGTAATTTAGTGGGATATGACTATGTGTATACCTGCTGCTCAGTGGAGAGGCAAAAAACCCTTTAGGCTGATTAGGGGAAAACCTCTAGTGGCCCCAGCAGACAGGTAGCCCCCACTCTGGGCATGCTAGCATTTTTAGAAGGAGCTGCAACTATATCAGGGAAGGATGAATGAATGTAGGAATCCACTGCGGAGGAGGACCAGCTCCCCCACATTCGTGATCAGGCTGGGGGGAAGGGGAGGGGGGGAGTCGAGTAGGGAGACCTGCTCTGGTGGCGAGGGCGGAGAAGGGGAAGGCCTGCTCTGGATGCAAGGAAGGAGGCCTGCGAGGAGGCGAGGGTGGAGAGGAGGGAGACCTGTGAGGAGGCGAGGGTGGAGTCGAGGAGTGAGGCCTGCTCTGGAGGTGAGGGTGGAGAGGAGGGAGGTCTGCTTGGAGGCGAGTGTGGAAGAGAGAAGGGAGGCCTGCTTGGAGGCGAGGGTGAAGGTGAGTGATGATAGGAGTGAGAGGAATCAATGAACAGGGGGTCTGAGGAGGGGGTGGGGGGTTCCTGCTGTGGAGATACCTTGAAAAGGGAGATAGGGGACTTGATACTTGACGTTTGTGTGGACCGACCGCACTGAATTGATCCGTCTTGAGGTATGCAGCCAAGTGATGGAGTAAGCATGGAAGGTGGCCGAGAGGCAGCTGATCTCTATGGGTAAATCATTGTAGGGGGAGAAGCGGCTTTTCTGAAGAGTGAAAATTAGCAAATGGAGAATATATGTTGATATAGACAGACAGGAAGGTGAGGCAGCGGGAAAGCTCTTAAGAATCCCACAGAGGGTCAGGCGGAATGGAGGGAGCTGGAGAGAATCCCCAGCACGGACCATGAGAGCCAGATTTTGATTGAAAGGCTACGATTATTCGAATCTGGGCGCAGAGGATTGAAGACACTAAGCAGGCTGTAGAATAGGTGCTCTTGAAGAAGGTGGAGGGCTGCAGACATGTAATGCTGAGCAGATTGAAGGCGGTTACTGCGAGAAGGATTCAGTCAAATAGCATCTGGAGAAGCTGAGGATTCTGGATGGGGGTTGTGGAAGCAAATGGGACCAACTGACTTAACTTGGATACCGAAAGTAGAGGCAGAAGGAGAGCTGGAACTAAGGGCTGAGGTGGCAGCTGGACTGAAGGAACATGAATCGGCTACTGGGGAAGCACGGCGCCATTACGCCCCATATTCTAGAAATGAGGGCAGGATGAGATGCCGCCTTTCTATGTGTTAGTTAATACAGGATCGATCAGCGGTTTGCAATACTTGGTCTCAAACTAATGCTGTAACATTTGGGAGGATGAGCAGAGATATGAATAGGATTGCTGAGGAAGTGCCCTGTATTTTGATTAGATGGGGATTAGCTTTAGCCTTGATTGTGGGAATGCTGCCACGATCTACGTATTGGAGGAAGGCTGGAGCATTGTAGGCTCTGGAGAAGTGCAGTTGCAGATTTAAACAGTAAACTAGAGCGAATTTTGTAGCTGCAGTAGTGAACGGATCTGAAGAGGGAGTGAAGATCTGCTGTAGTGAGGAGCAATTAACAGTAGAGGGTGGGATCTGCTGAACAGAGCAGAAGTCTGAGGAAGAAAACAATGGAGTGCTGTCAGTAGTGTGCAGAGGCCCAGCTGTGAGAGCAGAGATCTGCTGAAGCAGAGATCTGCAATACAGAATGGAAGACTACCATCGGTAGAGTGCGGTGGTCTGCTGCAGAGAGTAGGGATCTGCTGAATGCAGTAGATATTGGTCTTTCAGTGTTAAGGCAGATTTAGATGGAGCCAGAGATGGGGCTGCTTTTGGGCAGAGATGAAGATTGCAGAGATCTGAGACCGCTGCAGAACCAGAGAGGATGAAGAATGTGTTGCTCCGAGGCATCTGAAAGACCTATTGATTGGTCGGGAGCAGTTTATTGTCTATTGGAGATAGGAGGACATTGACTGGAATGTTGATAAATCGAAGGACATGTTTCCATGACTGACTAGTGGCTCGCGTTGATGAAATGATGACTTTGATGAAGCTGTTCAGATTGGTGGAGCAGCACCAGATGAGGAAGCATGAATCTGGGAACAGGAATAAGTCACAGGAATGGATGCATGATGCAGGGAAGCAGGAAGTTTATTTGATGGTAGATACTGAGCATCTAAAAAACAGCCGAGTAAGGTTGCTTCATGACCAGGTCCTTGAAGAGGGGAAGAGTTGACATTGGAGAACGTCAGTTGCTAAAAAAGGTTGAGGAGGAGGGGGACTCCTGCAAATCCCTCAGAGTGACAAAAAACTGCAGGAATGTATAGAAAAGCTGGAGCGTGCAAGCTTCACAGTGATAGCAAACCAGCTTAGAGACTGTATAAAATTTGTGGTGTTATACTGCCACCTAGCGGTTATGATTAGAATTAACCATGTGAAGCTGGGTAGAATATATTTGGTTTTTGTAATTAAAATCCTTGTCGGTGTAGAACAACAATTGCGTATTCTTTTACATTTTAATATCTTCGTTACATGTTTTAGGACAGTTAGTCATAAATACGTTAACAGAGTATTTAGATGTCACAATTCGACGAGTTGAACGAGCCCTCGCAGATTGTGAAAGCGCAGCAGCAGCAAGCCAGAAGATTGCAGTACTGAGGCACGGAGCTCACAGTGCGGATGAAGCTGCCTGGTCACCATGGCAACTTACCACTCCCCGCAGTCATGCAATGAGGGTGTTGCCGTGGTAGCCACGGAGTGAGAGGAACCAGTGGAAAAGTTGCCGAACAGCAGTGTTGTTGGAGCATGTTGTGACCAGTTGAAGCCGCCACACGTTGAAATGGAGTATGAAATTGACTGGATATGTGTCCATGAGCAGGAAAGACTAATGCTGGAGCTCCTGCAGCTGAATGGAGAAGCTGAATGATGAGAAGCAGCACCGGAGCAGGTAGGAAAATATTTGATAATATCTTGGGAGCGCTGCGCAGAGAAGTGACCTCCAGTGAAAGGCAACGAAATGTAGATTAGCGGTGAAGCACGAAAAGACAGCGTCTGAACGTTTGCTACAAAAACGAAACGCTAGACAGCAAAGGTGCAACTGATCAGGGATTAAATAGAAAATAGGTACTAATTGACAGGAAATTGGAAGCCCCTTGCTGCATGCCCCCTGAACTATGCTGGCTAACATTTAAAGTGGTGATATCAAACACAAAAGCCCGTTAGAAGCAATTGGGGCAACCGTGTCAAACATCAAGCAAATAGACGCAATTGGAAAGGTGCTGGGGCTCAACATTCACACAATTATTGCTTCTAACTTAGCTCTTTTTTTGATCACTACAAATTACATTAAAATGCTCTTTGTACAACTTCAGGGGTATTGTGACCATTTCCTTATCAGCTCAAAAGTCACATATGCATCAAAAAACATTGACAATGCATAACCAAAAAACAATGGCTCCAAACACCCCAGCCCTGGATCTGCAATGCCTGCCTCATCAACTGTCACTTCCCATACACTTACCTTGCATTCTCATTATCCCTTACACTCGTTGCCATTATTGGTCTTGTTCATCATCTTCATTGTTGGATAGATATTGCTTCTTGCTCTTTCACGTATTCTTGTATGTATGGGCTAAATGTCTGTCCATGTGTGCCCTCATCTACCTGTGCCTTACCTGCATATTGTCTGTGTGTCTTCCCAAAGCATACTTGTCTGCATTTGTGATGACGCCTCTCCCATTCCATGTCTATCTTTCTCTCTGTAGTAGTGTTTGTAAGAATAATCAGGAACACTTCAGTGTTTGTTGAGCACTTTCCTTGGCAGATATGTGTCCCATTACTGCTGGACCAGCTTCTCATTGAAACTGTTCTTTCAGCCTAAAGAACCCAGCTAGGCTTTCTGCAGTCTCACTTGGACACCAAATCAAACAGTGTCCATGCAGGGGTTGGGGATTTTAAGCCTATCTATGCCAAACTGCAGCTAAATGAGCCAGACGACACAAAAGTAGGAGGAGTGGCAAACACTGTTGCAGCAGCAAAGGTCATTCAAAATGATCTAGACAAGATTCAGAACTGGGCAGACACATGGCAAATGACATTTAATAGAGAAAAGTGTAAGGTATTGCACGCAGGAAATAAAAATGTACATTATAAATATCATATGGGAGATATTGAAATTGGAGAAGGAATCTATGAAAAAGACCTAGGAGTTTTTGTTGACTCAGAAATGTCTTCATCTAGACAATGTGGGGAAGCTATAAAAAAGGCTAACAAGATGCTCGGATACATTGTGAAAAGTGTTGAATTTAAATCAAGGGAAGTAATGTTAAAACTGTACAATGCACTAGTAAGACCTCATCTTGAATATTGTGTTCAGTTCTGGTCACCTCGGTATAAAAAAGATATTGCTGCTCTAGAAAGAGTGCAAAGAAGAGCGACCCGAATTATTCTGGGCTTAAAAGGCATGTCATATGCAGACAGGCTAAAAGAATTGAATCTGTTCAGTCTTGAACAAAGAAGACTACGTGGCGACCTAATTCAAGCATTCAAAATTCTAAAAGGTATTGACAGTGTCGACCCAAGGGACTTTTTCAGCCTGAAAAAAGAAACAAGGACCAGGGGTCACAAATGGAGTTTAGAAAAAGGGGCATTCAGAACAGAAAATAGGAGACACTTTTTTACACAGAGAATTGTGAGGGTCTGGAATCAACTCCCCAGTAATGTTGTTGAAGCTGACACCCTGGGATCCTTCAAGAAGCTGCTTGATGAGATTTTGGGATCAATAAGCTACTAACAACCAAACGAGCAAGATGGGCCGAATGGCCTCCTCTCGTTTGTAAACTTTCTTATGTTCTTATGTTCTAAATACAGTACAAAGTAACAGGGGACACTACACCCTGCCACAGGACTTTAAACACTAAAGTCAATTTAAACACAAAGTTGAAACGGAAACTCCCACACTCACACCCTGCAGCTCCCACCCTGCCTCTCTGCACTGAAACACAGACTTGCATCTGAAATGGAAACTCCCACGCTCACACCCTGCAGCTGCCACCCTGCCTCTCTGCACTGAAACACAGCCTTGCACCTGAAATAGAAATCCCCATGCTCGCATGCATTGTGCTACAGGCTTTGTTAAAGTTAACCATGGCGAATTTGCACAGTAATTTGGCCATTAAACTTTTGTGGTCCATTTACTCAGCGCCTGTTAGGCGCGTCAGGTCCAATTTATTTTCACACTCACTGTTTAAAAATTATTTTATTTTAAAAATAAAGTAAAACAGGTTTAAAAGGCACTGCATATCAACAGGACACTCAGTACTGCACCTGCAGCCCCGCAGCACCCCTTGTTTTCTGTATTTATCAGATACCTCTTCAGTCATGCATACTGATAAATCATCTCCCGATCACTTGTTTTATCACCTCAATAATGCGATCCAATTCATTATTTTATTTTATTATTATAACATCTCAAAAAGCTTGGCAAATATCTTATCGTGTGTTAAGACTAGTAGTAGTACTGTAGGTTTTTTTTTTAAAAGATTAATGCTTTATTAAAATGTCCTGGAGATACTCTAATTGTATAACAAAAAAAAAATAATAAAACGTTTTGATTTATTGCAATTTTTTTTTTTTTATTGACCCTCACTATAACGCCATCCTCTCTTATTGCCTGTTTTTGCCCATGGCACTTACCTGGTGGTATAAAGAGGGTTGACTGTATTATTATTATTATTATTATTATTATTATTATTATTATTAATAATAATAATAATAATAATAATAATAATAATAATAATAATAATAATAATATGGCTACTACTACATTCATTTAAAGCACACCAATGCAGAGTCCACTAGTGATATTATACCTTTAATGACAAGTAGCGCGCGGCACCATTTTTTTTTTCTTCTAATTTTCAATGTTCAGAAGTACTACCATACTAATAATCTTCAAAAGTACTACCGGCACCACTCTGACAGATTTTTCACTAGTATAGCACCTCAGGACACCTGCTTTAGAATCCAGCTTAGGTCATAAGTAAAATAATTGTGGTGGTTCCATCAAGCAGTGGACATCAATCTCAAAAGCACACGATTCAACTGACTGACTGTCCTTGCTTGACAGAGGCCCAGATCAGGAATACAGAGAGGCTTCATGTGTCTTACTGTGGCCAAACCCATTGTCACAATGCACCAAAAATGACATTAATTAAACACGCTAACTGAATGTAAAAACAACAGTGCTATAATTGTCTTTTACTTTGAAAGTGCATCATTAAAAGGAAGGATTAAGGTCAAGTTGTGATTTATTTTGGGCCAAAATGAAATTTTCCCAGTGGAAACAATCCTACACACTGACCAACCACTGTTAGCTAGATTAATGGCTGTCTAAAGAAGGTCACCTACAACCAGTCGAAACTGGAAACTGACTTCCTAAAGCCACTGTGGACACATCCTAACGGAGCAATGTATTTCTTATTATAGCCATGCAAATCACATCTTCATCAGGATTCATTTATAAACATGACATTGGCAATTCCAAACATGTGATAATAATGTATAAAAAACATACAAAATGCATACAAAATCTTATTCCCTGTGCATTGCTGGTATACTCCAGTGGCAGGGTTGTGTTGCACAGATCAGAGTTATTGAGCAGTTTTGTGTTAGTGTTTTGTTTTGGTGTTATATGTCAGGTAAACAGCTTAGCTGTCCTGCATGTTAGTCAGAGACCTGCATATGTTTAGTTAGTGCTCCAAATAAGAGCTAAGTGTTTGTTTTGTTTATTAAAAGTGCGCGTGAGCGCTGTTCCTTTCAATCGTGTGTGTTGGGTCTTTACTTTGAAGGGAAAAGAACCCGTGCGAGCCTGTGTGGCAAGCCGCAAGTTCACTCTCTCTCTCTCTCTCTCTCTCTCTCTCTCTCTCTCTCTATATATATATATATATATATATATATATATATATATATATATATATATATATATACACACACACAGTGCTGAGAAAAAGTTTGTGAATCCCAATGATAATTATGGAAATTCCATAGTTTTGCCATGATAGCCTTTCAATCAAGACTTTTCTTAAATATCCAGTAGGGTTTATATTGACCAATTCCATGTCTTTTTAAACAAAATGAGTAATTAAGATTTAGGATATGTGAAAAAGTGAGTGAATATAAGCTCAATTAATGGGATAATTAGAATCAGGTGTTTAAATAATTAGGTAGGTCTTCAGGGGTGAGTTTGGGAGGCCCCATCCTATATAAAGATCAGAACTTGTGTGAGTTTGGTCTACATCATACAGTTGTGTGGAAACACTTCATGCCACGATCAAAAGAAAACTCTGAGGACCTCAGAAAAACAGTTATTGATGCTCATCAGTCTAGAAAGGGTTACAAAAACATTTCTAAAGATTTGGGGCTCCACCAATCCACTGTCAGACAGAGTACAAATGGAGAAAGTTCAATTCCACAGTCACTCTACCCAGGAGCGGTCATCCTACCAAAATCTCTCCAAGAACAAACCGGAAAATCATCAAGGAAGTCACAATGAACCCCAGAGTAACATCCAAGGATCTGCAGGCCATTCTCGCCTTGGCTAATGTGAGTATTCTTGACTCAATTATCAAAAAAAGACTGAACAAGAAGGCTGTTTATGGATGGATAGCCAGGAGGAAACCACTGCTCTCTAAAAAGAACATTTCTGCCCATCTGAAGTTCGCCATAGAACACATAGATGATCCACAAGATTTCTGGAACAATGTTCTATGGACAGATAAGTCAAAGGTAGAACTTTTTGGCCTCAATGAGAAACGTTATGTTTGGCGAAAACCACACTGTGTTCGAACAGAAGAACCTCATGCCAACCGTCAACCATGGTGGTGGGAGTGTGATGATTTGAGACTGCTTTGCTGCCTCAGGACCTGGAAGGCTTGGCATCATTGACACAACCATGAATTCTGCATTGTATCAGAAGATTCTAGAGGAGAATGTCAGGCCATCAAGTGGGTTAAGCAGCAAGACAATGATCCTAAACATACAAGCAGATCTACAAAAGAATGGCTGCAGAAGAAGAATGGCCTAGTCAAATTCCAGACCTAAACCCCATTGAAATGTTATGACAGGACCTGAAGCGAGCTGTCCATGCAAGGAAGCCTTCAAATGTCACAGTTGAAGCAGTTCTGTAAGGAGGAAAGGGCCAGAATTCCTCAAAACTGATTTGAGAGACTGACCAACAGTTACAGGAAACGCTAGTTGAAGTCATTGCTGCTCAAGGGGGTGCCATCAGTTACTGAATCTTATGGTTCACATACTCTTTTACACATGGATATTGTATGCTGAATCATATGTGGATAAATAAATGGAAAAAGCATCATGTTTTTGTGTTATTTGTTTAATCAGGTTATATCTTTATCTGGTATTAGGACTTAGATTAAGATCTAATAACATTTTAGGTTTGAAATATGTGAAATATGTGAAAATCCTAAGGAGTTCATAAACTTTTTTCTCGGCACTGTATATAATGTGGCTGATTAGGGGGATGAGAGGTAGTGGGGACACTACGTTCCCCAGAATGCCATGGGAGCGAGCCAGGAAGAAGTACAACTGACTCTAAGGATAAGGATTAACAAACACACACAAGGATACACACACACACACACACACATACTCCTCCGCTGTTACAAGAGCTAAGGATACAGACATACACGTCATTGTTTGGGGATACTAAGACACATGCAAACTGCACAGAAGCTGTCTATTCCATAAACAAATTATTGTATAGTATACCATCTGCTGCTGCAGCTCAAACTACTGTACAGGCCTGTGTGGAGAAAACAAGCAACTGTCTTGCAATTCCTGTAAATGTGTTTGTAAAATGTGAATACATGGTGTTGTAACGTGCTTCTTTAACACTGCACATTGGAGACCTATAAAGCTAATGGAAGTGCAAAAGGGGTAATATTTATTGGAATGGTTTTGTTAACTAAAATTTAGGAGCTTGTAAATACAAGCCTACAGCCACACTCAGCTAGAATGAACAGAAAACCAAAAATCAGTTTGTAGGTCAGCTGCCCACAAGTCATGTCAACGAAATAATCAAACAACTGAAACATGACAAAGCCCATATGCCCCAAGAAGCATCCTTGCGTTCGAAATTCAGAACAGTTATGCCTCATTCTGTTTTACACAGGGAAGTGTCATTAATGTGCAGCTTTAAACCTCCTGAAAAATGATTCATGACTGAGTATTAAAAGCCTTTGTAGCAGTTGTTTTTTTTTTTCTTTCACGGCACAGAAATCAAAGCTGTCTTGCTGGAAAAATCCTATCTCCACTGAGTGGAACACAAGTGGGAGTAATGCTGGTAACTGTTCCCCTTGAGCAGATGGCTGAAAAACTTGAGCTTGGAATTAAATTGACTATGACGGTGTGAGGGCCAATCACAGATGGATGAAATTCTAGTGCAGTCCCCAGTGTCTCTGACAGAGAACACTATTCCTCCTGTGTGCAGCTGCACTAAAATGTGTTAGAAATGCAGCCACTTCAAGGTACTGTGCTGCAGAAAAGGTATTTCAGAACAGGAGACTTGTAACAATGCATATGAACAAGTAAATAAATAAATAAATAAATAAATAAATAAATATCTTTCTAAATTGGTAAGAAAAAGGCATTGTTTTGTTTGGGGGACTAGCAGCATTTTTCTATATCAAATAATTTTTACCCTAAATTTAATAATTTAGTTTTGCTACCCAATTTAAAATGCCAAACTGTCACCTAACCAATGCAACCCACTTACTGTATATGTCAGAAGGACTGAAGATCAACATGCTTTGTCAAGCCAATACCTTATTTCACCAGCTAAACCTTAACAGGCAATATTGGTAAGTTACAGTATATGAGCTCTGAAGCCAGCCTTGCTACAGAACGCTTCCTATGGACGACCTGACAAGATCCGTAACTATGCATGAACAGGATTCAAAATCAGTATTCGGGTTTTCCTATGGGCATTGCTGGACGTAGTCTAGAAAGATTAGAGAAAGTCCTGCTCCAATTGTTTACCTCATGCGATTCAGATATATGTTTTAATATTATATAACTCCAGTGATGTCTAGTATTCAGTATCTGCAGCCATTACCTTTCACAGACAATATAATGATAGCACAGTGCCTTCAGAAATAGTTTATAGGAATCACAGTGTGGTTCATGTTGTTTCTCCTTTCAATGTTCAATCAGCTTGCTACTGTAATTATACCCCTAGTCAAGCTATCTTTTACACTTTTTGCTCCACCATTTCGCCCTATCACCATCTCCCTGTGGGGAGCAGACAAAACCCAAACACAGCGTGAGGGAGACCTCACCTCTTTGAGAGCAGCACTCAACCAGAGAGAGGGGCTGTCAAGCAATTAAAATATATATATATATGGAGCAAGTACTGCATCCAACGCATTCAAATTAGTTTATTACTGATATTATTATTACTATTGTTATTAACATTATTATTATCATCATCCAAAAACAGCCCATCATAAAAATCCTTATTTCTTATTTCTGGATTCATATTCTTGGCCCCTCATTATGGTTTTATATTTATTTACAAGGAATTATAAAGAAAAACTCCAGTGTTTGCTGTTAAATTGTTTGAACCAGCTGCTAAATCACAATGGAGTCAGTTTATTACTCACCTTACTGATTTTCAAATTAAACTGTATATTTTCTTATCAGTTTCCTTTAAAAATGGTATTACATTATTTTGAAAATATCTAAATAAAACAAAGCACTCATTGAGTAATGGTTATATGTTCCTTAATGTTAAACAGTATGTTTTAAAATAAATTAGGTAATTGAAATACAATTAAAAATCTGTAGCTATCCACTTTGAAACAGCATTGTTTATACAGAGTGTCCCACTGAGAGTAGCCCAGTAAGTATTACAACAAAAATAATAAAGAAATAATCCCTTGAGGGAGCAGCACAGACATGCACAGGAATCCTCGTTATTACAAACAAGGTTTATACAGGAATGTCACTCCCAACGTGAATACGGACTGAATACCAGCATCTAACTGAAATACATATGGGGCTTCTTTCAAGTGGGACCCTGTATCACACTGACATGATGTAGCTCGATTCCCAGGTTTGCAGAGATCCTGAATTTAAAAAAAAAAAAAAAAAAAAAAAAAAAAAAAAAAAGTACTGTAGAAACTGACAGGTTTCATTTGTTTTTTGTTCTTGTTGCCTGTAGTAGAATAAGCTAGAAAGTGTATTTTGAGATATGAAGGCATGTTTACAGCACACAAGTTGTACAGCAGACGTGATGCATTCTGTGATACAGGAACAGATACAAGAACAGTCTTTCTAGCCAATGAACAGTCAGAAAGTTAAAAAAAAAAAAAAAAAAAAAAAAATCCCCAGTCCTTCACATCTAGTGCTTTGCTCCATAATGCAGTTCCTTGACTAACTTTCTTTTCAAATGATGACCGCTCTTACTGTGTTGCTGCACTTGAGTATATTAAAATAGGGCCGCAGGGAATGCACTGCAGTATGCTGAGAGGCTCAAGACTGAAGGCGATTAACGAGTTTTAAAATTTTTTATCTAAAAATAAGTGAACCCGTTGTGATTAATTGACATTAATATTAGTTTACAGATGCTTAATCAGGAGTGGTGATGCTGCCGACTCTGAACATGTGAGAACTTCAGTGCGTTTTTTTTTGACTGGAGAGATGGCTTACAGAACAAAGTATATTTGTAAATATTACCATTCTAATATTACAAAAGCTACCAAAAGTTAAAGTAAAAAAAATGTTCCCCATAAATATTTGCAAAAATATCTAAGAGGAACATATTTAAGCATTTATATTATTTAAGATCCTCTACTACCCAATCAAGTTAAAGGAAATGTGAGATGAATTTTCTAATTACATTCCATTAATAGCTATGTGGCAGAGCTGAAGCGCTGCACATGAAAAGTGCTAATGCTGAATCTATATGCAGCTTTCTTATCTTTGTTGTTGCTTTTATTGTTTGTAGACAGCAGAAAAGGAAAAGGATACTGCAGATACAATTACAGAACTAAAGGACTCAGGGCTGTACTATCGATCACATCTCCAGCACAAGGAACCCCAGTCGCTGGCACTCAGACTATGGAATAGAGACCATCAGGAAGAAAAAGGTAAGCAACCCCAATTTAAAAGGTTGACAGTTATTGAAGAAGCACAGGGGTACTTTTCTGAAGGATAATTATAAAATAGTAACTAGAGAATTGACACTGATCTTCCTGTTTTCTATAGTGGTTAGCCATTCTGTTATTACTCAATAATGGAACAGCACATAAAGCACGACTAAGAGATGACACAAATTAATGACATCTATTCTAAATCCACTGATTACTGAAACATCGAATGCTGTGGTTATTATGGTGTATCCCTCACCTTTCCAATTGAGTACCAATCAATGGCAATTAACTTCTGCATCAAGTGTTCTAACACTAGAACCGCCGCGGTTATACTCATACCTAGAACCACCGCCAGCAGTTATTATGACGGTTGCATTTTAAACACCATCAATATTAAAATGAAAGACATACAGTTGGATACAAATCAAGAGTTTTATTCAAGCATGTTATATCAAATATCTGCACAGGCGAAATGACATATTTAAATGAGCAATTACACATAAAAGGGTTTATTTTCTAACTTAATACGTATAAAGCACTACAAAAAATGAAAAACTATAATAAAATAAACATTTCAAAAGAAACTAATGTGTAAACAGATGTAAACAGGTATATGTACATACAAAACTGTAAAAACAAAAATAGTTTTGAATTTAAAATGAAAGTTAACATGTGTTTTCTCTTGCTTGTGCTACTCGGTGCAGCGCAGAATCCAAGTTGAGCTGCAGCAGCTTGCTGCTTTTGTAGTTTTCTGATCAAAATGTTTCTGCTGAAATGCTGTGGCTAGCTTCAAGATGAAATCTCTCCTATTGATATTTTCCCCTTTTGAATTCCTTCTAGAATTGATGGCTGCCAGGTCCAGTAGAGATAACAACAGGCTATAGAATATTGTAGGTTATGTTCAAAATAAAAACATGTATTGTAAAAAGCAGTCAAAATGACTGCTTTTGCAGTTCCAGGTGCACGAGATTATAACGTCCTCATTTTCATGACCCTCCTTTCAACTGCCGTCAGGGTATTTAATACCTGCGTTTAGGAAAAGTCATAAACAGACAACAACATAACTTTCAGACACAGAGAGTAATTTAAATTTGAAAACCTCAAAATGACTGCCGTGGACTTCTAGAGTTAAAAAACAATTAATTTGTTACTATTTATTTATTAATTATTTTGGGGATTATTGTGATGGGAGGTGTGCTTGTTTACAGTACAGTAGTCTAGTGAAGAGAACACCCCTCGGGAAGCAAGCAAAGCGTTCTTACAGTTGAAGTGTTCTCTAAGACACAATATGAATCAATAAATAAATACATATGTATTACTTAGAACATAAGAACATAAGAAAGTTCACAAACGAGAGGAGGCCATTCGGCCCATCTTGCTCGTTTGGTTGTTAGTAGCTTATTGATCCCAAAATCTCATCAAGCAGCTTCTTGAAGGATCCCAGGGTGTCAGCTTCAACAACATTACTGGGGAGTTGATTCCAGACCCTCACAATTCTCTGTGTAAAAAAGTGTCTCCTATTTTCTGTTCTGAATGCCCCTTTTTCTAAACTCCATTTGTGACCCCTGGTCCTTGTTTCTTTTTTCAGGCTGAAAAAGTCCCTTGGGTCGACACTGTCAATACCTTTTAGAATTTTGAATGCTTGAATTAGGTCGCCACATAGTCTTCTTTGTTCAAGACTGAACAGATTCAATTCTTTTAGCCTGTCTGCATATGACATGCCTTTTAAGCCCGGAATAATTCGGGTCGCTCTTCTTTGCACTCTTTCTAGAGCAGCAATATCTTTTTTATAGTGAGGTGACCAGAACTGAACACAATATTCAAGATGAGGTCTTACTAGTGCATTGTACAGTTTTAACATTACTTCCCTTGATTTAAATTCAACACTTTTCACAATGTATCCGAGCATCTTGTTAGCCTTTTTTATAGCTTCCCCACATTGTCTAGATGAAGACATTTCTGAGTCAACAAAAACTCCTAGGTCTTATTCATAGATTCCTTCTCCAATTTCAATATCTCCCATATGATATTTATAATGTACATTTTTATTTCCTGCGTGCAGTACCTTACACTTTTCTCTATTAAATGTCATTTGCCATGTGTCTGCCCAGTTCTGAATCTTGTCTAGATCATTTTGAATGACCTTTGCTGCTGCAACAGTGTTTGCCACTCCTCCTACTTTTTTGTGTCGTCTGCAAATTTAACAAGTTTGCTTACTATACCAGAATCTAAATCATTAATGTAGATTAGGAATAGCAGAGGACCTAATACTGATCCCTGTGGTACACCGCTGGTTACCACACTCCATTCTGAGGTTTTTCCTCTAATCAGTACTTTCTGTTTTCTACATGTTAACCACTCCCTAATCCATGTACATGTGTTTCCTTGAATCCCAACTGCGTTCAGTTTGAGAATTAATCATTTGTGCGGGACTTTGTCAAAAGCTTTTTGGAAATCTAAATATACCATGTCATATGCTTTGCAATTATCCATTATGGATGTTGCATCCTCAAAAAAATCAAGCAAGTTAGTTAGGCACGATCTCCCTTTCCTACAACCATGTTGACTGTCTCCCAGTACCCTGTTACCATATAGGTAATTTTCCATTTTGGATCTTATTATAGTTTCCATAAGTTTGCATATAATAGAAGTCGAACTTGTTATGACCATGTGCATCAACATAGGAAACGAACTGAATAAGTAAAAGCAAAACAATAGGAAAGTATATGTTAATAAATGGTAATGATAAAGTAAAAGACAAGCTAACATTAATGAAACTAAAGCAAAACAACATGGTCAAAATATATGTACCATGAAATTAGCTGGCGGATGTTGTTTCAGGCTGTCACAGTGGCAGAAGCAAAAATAATAGATGTAACTTAGGGTTAACGTAATGTTAATAAAACTGTCACACTAAATTAACACAGCACCACTACACACGTTACAAAATGCAACAGCAATATATAAGGCATGCACATTATTTAACAGAATGGTGAAGCAACTCACCAGAACGGGAAACATCAAATTGCTTGGTGACTTGTGTCTGATTCTGTTTTCTTTTCAAGAGCTCGAACAATTTCCAACTTTGTGTTGCAAGAGCAACAGCGGCGCATTTTGCTGTTTGTTTACATGACATTTTGTAGCGATGAAGTGCACTTGTGGAAATCAGAAAATAAAATAAGTCAATGATATGACAGTGGTTCTGAAAAGATTTAATAAACCAATCAGTGAACAATGGTATTTCGTGAGATAACACTGCACTAAGGGTGTGTGAACTTAAACATATTATGTGGCAAGAATCCAGAGAATTTGAAGATAGAGTTCCCTTTTAGAGGTGTATGAATTAAGACTTTAAAAAACATGCTGCTACCTTTCATAAGCATATTTTGCTCAGTTAACACAGGAAGTGAACTCAGTGTTGTGACACAACAAAATGCCTGGGAAACAAAAAGACCAACAGAAATCCAATAAGGACCTTTTGAGAAAGTTACTAAGTGTTGGTTATTACTAGGGGTGTGCCAGGTAACGGGTATAAATTGGAGATCTTTCTGAGCAAGAGTAATACACAAGTATAAACTCTGACTCGTTTTATGGGCACTCCTGGTTTTAGTCTGATTATCTGTACTGGTTTTGCAGCTCATATGCACAAGTAACCCTAATGGTTCCTGTGCTAAGATGGGATCTTTTTCGCCACTAAAAATGTTATTTGTAAGAAGCTGTTATCAGTATATTTGTTATAACCTGCCATCAACACGAAAAATAGGCTGTTATAAGATGGAAAGCTTTTTTTAATTATCTTAAACAATACTGAACACAATCTTGTATCAACATTTAAACAGCTCATCATTGGAAAAACCATTTTGAACTAGTGAACAGGTTGTAATTGTATTTAGTTTTACCACTGTGTATTCTGTAGTAGTTAATACTGTGTATTTTGTAGTAGTTATACTGTGTGTTCTGTAATAGTTTATACTGTGTATTCTGTAATAGTTAATACTTTGTATTTTGTAGTAGTTAATACTGTGTATTCTGTAGTAGTTATACTGTGAGTTCTGTAGTAGTTATACTGTGTATTCTGTAGTAGTTAATACTGTGTATTTTGTAGTAGTTATACTGTTTATTCTGTAGAAATTATACTGTGTATTCTGGAGTAGTTCATTGTATTCTGTAGTAACTATACTGTGTATTCTGTAGTAGTGTATGTGTCATCAGCTATCTGTTTTACTAGCTTTAAAAACTACAACGTCTCAAATACCAGTTTGAATGCACAACTCTGCCTCCCTCAAACAGCTTCTCTGGTATCAAGTCTTGCTGTCCATTTCAGTGTCTGACAGGGCAAAATACCCTCTTTAACCTTTGAGCAAGTTTCTCCTGTTTGCTGTGCAATACTGGGATCTGTACAGTGTATAGAAACACTGGTAGTCCTGTTTGCTGTGCAATACTGGGATCTGTACAGTGTATTTGAAACACTGTTTCTCCTGTTTTCTGTGCAATACTGGGATCTGTACAATGTATTTGAAACATTGTTTCTCCTGTTTGCTGTGCAATACTGGGATCTATATAGTGTATTTGAAACACTGTTTCTCCTGTTTGCTGTGCAATACTGGGATCTGTACAGTGTATTTGAAACACTGTTTCTCCTGTTTGCTGTACAATACTGGGATCTGTACAGTGTATTTGAAACACTGTTTCTCCTGTTTTCTGTGCAATACTGGGATCTGTACAATGTATTTGAAACATTGTTTCTCCTGTTTGCTGTGCAATATTGAGATCTGTACAGCGTATTTGAAACACTGTTTCTCCTGTTTGCTGTGCAATACTGCTATCTGTACAGTGTATTTGAAACACTGTTTTTCCTGTTTGCTGTGAAATATTGAGATCTGTACAGTATATTTGAAACATTGTTTCTCCTGTTTGCTGTGCAATATTGAGATCTGTACAGTGTATTTGAAACACCATTTCTCCTGTTTGCTGTGCAATACTGGGATCTATACAGTGTATTTGAAACATTGTTTATCCTGTTGCTGTGCAATATTGAGATCTGTACAGTGTATTTGAAACACTGTTTCTCCTGTTTGCTGTGCAATACTGGGATTTGTACAGTTTATTTGAAACACTGTTTCTCCTGTTTGCTGTGCAATATTGAGATCTGTACAGTGTATTTGAAACACTGTTTCTCCTGTTTGCTGTGCAATACTGGGATTTGTACAGTTTATTTGAAACACTGTTTCTCCTGTTTGCTGTGCAATACTGGGACCTATACAGTGTATTTGAAACACTGTTTCTCCTGTTTGCTGTGCAATACTAGGATTTGTACAGTATATTTGAAACACTGAGGTGTATTGGCTCCATTTTTATGATGTCGTCCCATGAAGCAGCAGCTTTTCAACAGTTCATATGAAGCTGTAGAGCATTGCTCACTTATTATTGTCAGGCGTCACATGATGTCAACTTGTCTTGATTAAAAGCAGGATGTGATTGCTGGGGATCCAAAGCAAGGCCTCAGTGTACATCAGCTTTGGAGTATCTGAAATGAGGCTTTGCGTGCTCACTGATTCTCTATCAGTTACTAAATAGTTTGAAAGGGATTCTTAATCTTTTCAGTGCTCAGGACAAGGGCCCTCTGCTTTATGGATTGAGAGACTATGACATTCCTTATGCTGCTAAAAGTCAAAGTTGTAGCAGTGTGGAATCTACAAACACAGATGTGGGATCTGAAAAAAACAACTGCAATAGAATTAATTACAAATACAAAACAGAAAATAATTGATTGCATAAGTATTCACCCCCTTGAGTCAATATTTGGTAGAGGCACCTTTGGCAATTACAGCTATGAGTCTATTTGGATAAGTCTCTACCAGCTTTGTACATCTGGACACTACAATTTTTGCCCAATCTTCTTTGCAAAATTGCTCAAGCTCCGTCAAGTTGGATGGGGACCATTGGTGAGCAGCAATTTTCAACTCTTTCTACATATTCTCAATTGAATTGAGGTCTGGGCTTTGACTGGGCCACTCCAGGAGATTGAGCTTTTTGTTTTTAAGCTTAACGCAGAGAAGCAGCCCCATAGCATGATGCTGCCACCACCATGCTTCACTGTAGGGATGGTGTTCTTGTGCCAAACATAACGCTTAGTGTTGAGTGCAATCGATCATTTTCTGGTTTATATTTGTAATTAATTTAGAAAAAAATTGTAGATTTCATTTTTCTCTTTGGTATATCGACTTTTTTATTTTGATCAGTGGCAAAACTCCTAATTAAATCCATTTTGATTCCATGTTGTAACACAATAAATGTGGAAAAGTCCAAGGGGGGGGGGTGAATACTTTTGAGAGCCACTTTAAACAATGCATTTGAGACTAGAATACTTGCCTGGGTTCCTTCCTTTACCTCCATGTTACAATAGCAATTTAAAATTGTTTTGCAACATAATGATTATGAGTTTTAATTTTCAATTTAAATCAAGCATTGCAAACATACCGACAACAGTCATTTGTGCAAAAAAAAAAAAAAAACTGCAATATGCAATAGGTAGGATACATTCATCTCCTTCCCTGAGACAGTGTGATTTTGTTTAAGAATGTCTTGCTGTTTAGATAATTGATCAGCTTTCTTCTGGAAAAACTTGTGTCATTTTCCAACGCAATCTGGATGCCTTGTCTAAAGAGGCCAATGGCTTAAGGCTTTTGTGAGCCAGTACTACACAACAAATGACACATGATGAAGCAGATCATCCTCATCTCCAATCTAAAAAAAGAAACAAAATTATTGTAAGATGGTAATTGCAAAGTTTTTTTGTTGTTTGTTTCTTTGAGCTTCAAGTAGGACAAGAATTTTTTTCATTTTACATCCATTTTAACAACCGTTTTCAAAATCACAAGTAACCACACATAAAATGTCACCTTATGCTTTATTTTTTGGTTCATATTTAAAGCAGAAGACAGGTAATAAAACAATACATTGTTTACAGAATTACTGCTAATGATTTGTACGCAAATTATATTTTTATGAATATAAGCACAAGACGTATAGTGAAACTAAATCTTAACACTAGAAGCCCCACCACGGTCATTTTGGCAGACCTTTCTGTCCATATTAAATATTCTCACAAAGCATGAAATGCGGAACTGCAGAAATAAAGGAGATATGTTACATTATAACTAAAAGCCTCGGGAACAGTCACATTGATGGCCACACAGAAAACAATTGTATTTTGAGTATAAGATTGGTATTCTACTGTATTATTTTTATTAAACTGTCCGCAATGTGTTTAGGTGTTACCAAATTAATTTCTACTCTCTGCCTGAATGAATGACTGACAGTCTATTGTTTTCAATCAGCCTTTTGAAGGTTGGT
This sequence comes from Polyodon spathula, assembly GCF_017654505.1. Taxonomy (NCBI): domain Eukaryota; kingdom Metazoa; phylum Chordata; class Actinopteri; order Acipenseriformes; family Polyodontidae; genus Polyodon; species Polyodon spathula. The sequence goes on from NC_054555.1 coordinate 17,825,139, forward strand.
GCCTGCTTGCCAGCTGTGCTGCTTTGGTCAGTCGATTAGCATCAGGACTAGTGAAAATAAATATGAGAGACCGTGGAGTTTTACTGCACAACATAATATGGAGTTGATGTTTTGGATCAGATGGCACAGAAGTATTCCGTGAAAGCTGGCTCCCGACGGTGGTCTGATCAAGTCTTTTACAATGTATTGGACCTAGCAGCCTTCAACTCCTGGGTACTTTACAAAGAATGCATGGAGAAAATTAACCAAGGAAAGAATATATTTTACAGTTAGCACAGGAACTTCACAAGAAGCATTTGGAACAGAGGGAGACTGCCAAGCGCATACCCACACCTGAAGCTGGGAACCCCGTTGAGAGCCGCAAGAGACCCCAATGCCAGGTTGGCAAGTGCAATAAAAATAAAACTTCAGAGAGCCGTGCCGTGTGTAGAAAAGTGAGGTGGAGAAGCACATTATCTGTGTTGATTGTGAACAGTCTTAGACTTAGGCAGAGGAATACCCTTTTGTCGAAAAAAAGAAAAATAAACTTTTCTTAGCTTCTTGTGCTGTGCGCTTCTGTAAAATGTTTTTTTTCTAAGTTTATTTATCTTTGTTGTTCAGTTGCTTTTGCTCGTCTGATAAAAAACCGATTGCTGATGAAAATTAAAAAATGTATTGGTATCATTTTAGTTTTATAAATATGTACCATATGTTGTACACCGATATCTGTTCAGATGTTTATTTACTTACATTTTCCTGTTTTGATTTGTAAAATAAGTGTTTTTTATATATATATATATATATATATATATATATATATATATATATATAATATATAATATATATATATATATAAACACACACACACACTACCGGTCAAAAGTTTTAGAACACCTCCATTTTTCCAGTTTTTATTGAAATTTACACAGTTTAATGTCTCAGTGTACTCTGAAATTAAAGCATAGAACAAATAAACAATTGGAGATAAAAAATAAATCATGTAATCGTTTTGTTTAACAAAATTTAATCTAAATTTTTGACTCGCCAAAGTAGCCACCTTTTGCAGATATAACAGCCAAACACACTTGTGGCATTCTTTCTACAATGGAAATCAAATATTGTTGTACTGTTCCCACAAATGTGTTGCACTTGTAGGTTGCTTTGCTTTCACCAAACCATCTCGATGGGGTTTAAGTCTAGAGACTGTGCTGGCCATTCCATGATTTGAAGCCTACCGTCTTGTTCTTTTCTTCTAAGGTAGTTCTTACATAGCCTGGAGGTATGTTTTGGGTATTATCTTGCTGTAGGATGAACCCTTGACCAACTAGGCGTATACCAGAGGGTATTGCATGGCGCTGCAAAATGCTGTGGTAGCCATTTTGGTTCAGGGTGCAACTCACTCTGTGCAAGTCGCTGACTCTGGATCCAGTAAAAGAGCCCCAGACCATCATGCTTCCTCCTCCATGTTTGACAGTTGGTGTCACACACCAAGAAACCATCCTTTCGCCTACTTGACGGCGCACAAAAACCCTGTATGATGAACCTGCAGCTCATAGTCTTCTCTTCACAGTTGAAACTGAGACTTGCTTACTTCGACCAGTGTTAAGCTGTTGTCCTGTGAGCCGCCTATCACAGAAGCTGTTGACTCTCAGAAACTTGTCTTCTGATTCTGTTGTGGCTTTGGGTCTGCCAGACCTCTTCCTGTCAGAGTTTCCTCCAGTTTCCTAGTGCCTTTTGATAGTGTAGGAAACTGTACTCACTGACACCTTCGCTTTCTTTGTAATTTCTCTAAAGGAAAGACCTACGCTTTTAAGGGTTATAATGGTCTGTCTGTCTTCCTTTGTTAATTGCTTTTTTCTCACCATTATGATAGCAATATACTACTTCCTGCAGTACAATACTGTCCAAATAATGCTTCATGTGTAATAATGTGTAGCAACACAGTCTGTTCCAATACTGCTTTTATACAGACAGAGGGTTTGTAAGTAATCAACAAAAGTTGGGACACCTGTAGGAATTGTTAGCATCAACTTTCAAGGCTTAATTTACTTCCATTGCTGCAGAACAGCTGTAAGTTGTTAACCCATTACTTGTTCCCTGAAAAAGGCCTTTTTGTATAACTCTGAAATGTACATTATTTTTCAGTTTTTGGTAACGTAAACTTTTTTTTTTTTTTTTTTAACCTCTGGCAGTTTACCGTTTACCTTTGTACCAGTTCAGGTTATTCACTGCTTAAATTTCAATAAAAACTGGAAACATGGGGGTATTCTAAAACTTTTGACCGGTAGCGTGTGTGTGTGTGTGTGTGTGTGTATGTATATATATATATATATATAATAAATAAAATAAATAAATGCGTGCTTCGGTTGTTCAGATGTTTCTGGCATACTCAATAAATAAAAAATTTATTACATCCGACTTTTTGTTATACTATTTACTGTGTTTTGAATACAGCTGTCAGATAGACTGCTGCAGGACTTCTAGGTATGCGTATATCTCCGGTCCTTCTAGTCTTAACAGTGTGCACTAAATGTCACATTTTTTAGATTGTTTGGTGACCCATGTTTCGGTCGCGACTCCCACTTTGGGAAACGTTGCCTTAGGTCTTCGGAGTATGTGCACACTAGTGTAACTAAAAATGAATCAACAGCACAGATCACCTTGGAGGTATGACATATTATAGCTAGGAATAACTGCTTTAATTAATCACAACCAGTCTGTTTGTTTGGTAAATGTGAATAGTTGGACAGTCTCTCATTGATGTGGCGATTATCAGTCTTTGACGCCATTTAGGAAATTAAGCCGAGTGACCTAGTTTACAAATGGTTCAGTGGGTCAAGGGTCACAGCACACCAAGACAAAGATCTGGCTGATTGCTGCAGGAAAGACTATTCTGAGCCGGTGAGACTGTGCCAGATTTCAATATGTAGGAGCTTGTTTGTTTCACTTGCTGGATGGATTTTAGAGTATTTTGTGACTTGCGACTGGGTGCAACAGATATATCAGAGCAGTTTTTTTTTTTTTTTACATGCAAGTGGAAATGTGGCATTGGTTTGACAAACAGCCTAACCTGAGCCATTCTCTCTTTCAAATGACTACTCAAATAAAGAGCTACCCACCAGGAGTTTTATTTTTAGATATCCTGTGATTCAGCCTGCAGCCCTGACCTCTGAAACATGTTAGAAATGAGCTTTGCTTTCAGAAGCTTTAAGATGGAAGAGTTTAACAAAGACCTTGAGCCAGTGTGTTGCCCTTTCTTTGTCTACATGCTGGCATGCCATCACTTACCCAACAACCTCTCTACCTTGGTGCTTGGGTTTTTAAAGATTCAGTCCATACAAATGTAGGTTTTGCAACTGGGAAACAGAGAAAGAATATATATTTTATATAGGCATCAAAATGCATCTAAATAAATATATTAGGTTTATTTAAAGAGTAAGTCGGGGTTCCGACAAAGAAAGCGTTTTACAGCCCCAAGCGTTGCTACAACTGTTTAAATAACATACCTGTAATTTGTCGTCTTGTTCAGATCCTGTCAACTTTTTACACATAACTTTAAAGTCTGTTTCAGCTCTTTTCGAAATGGCTGCTCCAGTGCACTTGGGTTTGAGGTCTGTTCTCTAAATCATTTACACAGTTGAACCCATGTATTGTAAAGCTATGGATAATGAAATTCAGGGTATCTGTCTCTCTTAAATTTGCCAGTGTCACTGTTCTGTGCACAGTGTGTGTAATGTGTCTTTCCTTTGTCCATTGTCTGGGCTCTCAGCTGTCATTTCCCTCCAGCAGCAATACAGGTAGTATAAGCGCCGTCAAGAGCCCTGCTGTCAGTGTGTCACCTCAGACCCATCCCCCAGATCATTCCAAACATATTGGCATCTGCCACTTCGTCTGTTCTGCCCAGAGCCCCTGCACTGTCACACCTCAGAGCCGGCCACAAACATATCCTTAGTGAAGCTCAGCTCCCGTCAAAACCCTGTCCACGCATTGGGCCTACTCTAATCATTCCGGGGGACTTTAGAAACATAACTAAATGTGAATTTGCTGGGGAAAGGATTCCTTCTGAAAAACACATCTGTAATGAAACCTGAATTAACCATCAGTCCCGAAATGGACTGTAGAACTGTATCTGCTCAAGATAGGTGGCTGCTTATTTGAGGTGCCTAGTAATAGCAACCTATTAGAAGCAACTACACGGTTTTACTCAACAAAACTTTGAGATCGTGTCAATGACAAAACATTCTAAACGTTTAAACCACAACATGTTCTAGTTTATATCAGCATTTCTTCTGTTTTTTTTTTATTTTATTGAGATTGAATGATTCCTAATATGTTTCTCAGTGTCAATGGCTCCCTCTAATCCCATTACGAGTGTGTTTTCTCTTGCTTTGCTTGCAATACCTGACACAGTAAAGAGTGTGTGATTTGAGATCGCCTCACTTATAAACACACTAATAATAATACTCTTGATTAGAGGTAGACACTTATAAAAACTTTAATAATAATAATAATAATAATAATAATAATAATAATAATAATAATAATTATAATAATGACTACTGCTAATGATAAATCAAACACTTACTGTAAATATTAAGGGTATAATTCTGGTGAAGATGGAGAGGCGATATACAGTGGATCTCCTGTAGTGGGTAAAAATAATCAATATGTTAGAGATGACATGAACTCAGAAGGACCATGCCCTGCATTGTTTATGTCTTTATTCTCAGACTGATTCTTTTTCAGTTACTCACGAAGAACCACTGTGCTTTCTGTTCATACCACGTATGATTGAACATTTACTTATGAAGTCATTTATTCTTGTTTTACGTATTAAACATTGCCAATGCTGTAGGGAGCTTTGAATTCAAGGCTGGGTGAAGATGTAATTGGGATGTCATACTGCTGCAAGTTGGCCATTGAAATGTGAAAAAATAAATACACTTTGGAAACACACGTACCGTGATTTCCAGAAAATATGTATTGTTTCATGAGCTAAAGAGAGATTGACAGTGTCATTTATAATCTTCCTCAGCAGTAGGTAAACAGGAGCATGCCAGGTTTTGGGGAGGGAGAGGGGGGGCAGGGAGGAGTTGTGTCCCTACTTGCTAAAAATTACCTTTAGGAAACTTAAACAAAAACATACACAGGGCTTGCTTTCTGAAAAAGGTCAATGCACCAGCAATTAGACTGTAGCAAACAGACATCAAGCAATAGCATTTTAAAACAGAAGCCTTTGGATTATTTGAATAACTTTAGTAACGTGAATGCCAGATAGGGAGCTTTCTACTGCTGTTGTCTCTGCAGGGATGGGTCTCTACTGATACAGAGAAAGATTAATTCCTACAATGAATGACACAAGCATACTGCGGTAAAACAAAGTCTAGTGTGCTTTCAACATCACACCTGTCACAGGAATAAACATCAAGACACGTACATGCACACACAACTCACAAAAGCAAATCTCACACCTACACTGAAATAGCAAAGGCATTCATTTCATGTCTCTGCAAATTCCAGAAAGGTGTGACCCTTGGTGTCTGTTACTGTTTTGTTGTATTATGATGACAACAAATGTTTTTTGTGTTCTCTGGAAACTTGTAAAACGTTACAGAAGTACAAAGAGAATGGGAACATCATATATCCCCACAATCTGATACTACCAGTAATTGATGCTACATCATTTGAATACTGTGTGTCATCACAATGTAATAAGCAGGTGTTTTGATATATGCAACAATTTAAAGTGTGACATAGTAGAATGTGATGTATGAATGCACAATCGCCAAGCCATTATCTCAGGGGATAATAGCTCTGCACTAGTGGAATCTAAACAAACAACTCCTTCAAAACAGTTTGACTTGAAGGGGCTTCTCTTTACTAAATCCATAGTAGCTACAACGATCAAGAATCATAGCCATTTACCTTGAATAAAAAGCTTGGCTATTGTTCATTGTGGGACTTTATTTCATAGCAATGGTCAGGCTCAATCATTACTCAGTATAGAACTGGTGCATTGACTTTGCAGATAATTTAGCAATAGATTGCAAGAGGGATAACATGTGAATAAGGGTGAGATTTATCACAATGTACTTCAAAATGGCCTTGTGAGTGGTTACAGGTGATGCAGTGCAGTGCTGAATAACCAGACAGACAATGATCGGTGTTTATCACTCAGTTTGTAAACCGCGGGTTTGACCCAAAACCAAAAGTCCAATCTCTTTCCTCACCCACCAGTAACACAGACACAAACAAGGTATTAGCAGTGAGTGAAACTAGTGCTCATGGTGAAAAGACAGTATGTAGTGAAAACAAGGAAGTGCTGGTGTCTGGGTTTGTTGCTGGCCTGTGGCTGCAGCTCCGGATCATGTTAGTGTTATTTAGTAAAACAGTAAAGAGACAGCATTACTAGACAGACTAACAAACATAACACTCAGGATTCCCATAGATGCAGGGTCTCCTTTTAGGTTGTATTCTAACCATTTACAAAGGAACAGATTACTAGATCCCTATTTTTACCCTCCCTCATGACCCCTTGGTTAACAAGTACATCTCCAACTCCAATCCATGGATGCCACGTCATTTCCCGTCCAGGTCATTGAGTTTGGGTACCGTAGCTCTGCCCCTTTTCTAACTGGCCGACTTCCACCTACTTATGGGAATAAATTGTCATGTCTTTTAGTCCAGGGTACTCTGTTCCCTTTTCACAGCTCCCTCACAGGTTGTGAGGGAGATCTAACACCAAGAATCATTCGATCTGTATCAAAAATCCCACCACTCAGAGTTGAGCCAAAAGGAACACTCGGCTAAATCTACCTCCTGGAAAAGATGACCCACATTTTGGTGGTCTTTCACTGCATGGTGTACCATGTGGTACATGAAGGGTTGCAATGCCAGATACCACAGAGTTATTCAGGCATTGCTGTCCTTCATTGTGCTTAAGCACTTCAGTGGGGCGTCAGTGACAAGATCAAATGAATATCCCACCAGGTAGTATCTTAAAGAGTGAGTGGCTCATTTAATAGCCAAACACTCCTTTTCGACCACGGATTAATTGCACTCCCAAGGGAGTATTTTTTTTACTAATACAGTATATAGGATGGGATGTTCTATTTCTGCACATTTCGGACTAGACTGCGCCCAAACCAACATCTGACGCATCTGTGTGGAGGATGAATCTCTTAGTGAAGTCCGGAGTGAAGAGAGGGGGGCCTGGCAGAGTCTCTGACCATTTAATCAAATTTGGTGTGCTCTTCCTGGTGAGGTCAACTAAGGGATTAACTACTGTGGTATACTTGGGGATGAATCTTCGGTAATAACTGGCTAACCCCAGTAAAGACCTCACCTGGGTCTTGGTTTTGGGGATTGCCTCATCTACCAAGGCCTGGATCTTGGTGACAATGGGTTTCGCCCTTCCAGTCCCCATTATGAATCCCAAATATTATGTCTCTGTTTTGAAAAACACACATTTTCTCAAGTTAGCCGTCAGCCGGGCTACCCTTAGAGACTGAAGTACAGCCATGATCCTAACCAAATGCTCTCTCCAGGTGGAGCTGTAAATAACCACATCGTCAATATATGATGCTGCATATTTACGATGTAGATATAAAACCTGATCCATCAGTCTCTGAAAGGCAGCAGGCGCACCATGTACCCAGCATGGTTGTGAAATGAAACAGCCCCTCCAGTTCCATTGTGATGCGTTCAAAGGGAGTGGAAATAATCGGCAGTGGAACCAAAGGGGCGGGCGCACTCGACCCGGTGCTACTTGCTGGCAGCCTGGGCATGTGGCTACATTTTTTTTTTTTTTTTTTAATTTATTTATTTTTTTTTTTTTACACATCTTTATGAATTTCTACCCAATAAAATTGAGCCAATATCAACTCCCTTGTCTTGTCATCTCCGAGGTGCCCCACAAAAGGAATATCATGCACCAGCCTCATGACCTCTGGCCGATAAAACGGGGGAACCAGTAATTGTTTCACGCTGTCCTGTACCTTTTACAGTAATAGCCCCTTGATAATGAAATGTGGAAATACTAGTGCCCCAGCACCTTCAACATCCTCACCTTCAATTGACCGGACCTGTCCCCAAGTGTGCACTAGTGAGGGTCGTTATTTTGGCCATAACACTATGTCTGCGCTTGAGTGCCACATATCCGGTATATTTAGGGGGGGGGGGGGGGGGGGGGGGGTATAAAAGGGGGGGGGGGGGGGTGGGGGGGGGGGGGGGGGGGGGGGGGGGGGGGTATCTCTACCCTAGATGGTATCAAAGTATCAAAGTAAAAAAAAAAAACAGCAAACAGTAACCTCGCCCTCTCGGTCACACTGTTTTCTAACTGCCGTTTGTCACCATTGTAACAGGCTTCCACCAAACCCCAGCCTTGTCTCATTAATGCTTCCTCACATTTCCTCATCTGTCTCTCTATTGTTTTTCTTGGACAGAACAGGGGGGAAAAACATTTCGGCTTGAAAGGGAAAAACATTACCAATCATTTCCCTTTCGTTCTTTTCTGCCATGTTTATGCGTGTGGTTGAGACTGCCATTAAATTTCACCAGTTCTTTATAGTTTGTCCAGTTTCGACCCAGAATTACTGGGTGTAGCCTTTCTGCCACCTCAACTAACATGTTTTATTGGTTCGACCGATAAATATACTTTGACTGTGGGATATGTTGTTGTGTCTTCATGGATACAGAAGATAGCCACCTGATCTTGTGAGAAGCAGTTGAACTGTCCTCCCTAAGGAGATACTATTGGCCCAATATCTATAACTAAGTCAGCAAGAGTGACAGACAGCAAAAGCAGGGATGTCAGAGGTGTCAATTTCACAAACAAACGGTTTATTGTTATGAACTATAATGTAATAAATGAAATATAAGGACAACAACTTATTGCAGAGAACAGTTAATTAAGTGGAAGGTACAGGTGAGTAAGAAAGTAAAGAGAACTAAACAAACATCCAAACAAAATAACACTAAAGCAAAATGAATGCAGCGTCCGGTGAGCCTCCAATAAACCCACACACACAAACACCACACCAATACAAAACCAACACCCCAACAGGCAAAAGAGACAAAGGTGAATGAATAAGTATACGGGGAAAACAATTACAAAGACAGTCTTGATGGCAATGGATGATAAATGAAATTTAGACCTAACAAGTCCAGTGAAGCAATGCTCATGTAATCCAAAGTAACAGAACAAAACCAAAATTCCAGGAACCAAAGTATCAAAGTAAAAAAAAAAAAACAGCAAACAGAAAAGGAATAATCTCACCAACAAATAATGAAGTCTCGAATAATGTCCTGTACTGATGATGATGGAAGATTGATGAAAATGGCGAGTCTGTTGAGTAGTACCGGGTTGAGTGGTGAACAGTCGTTTGGAAAATATCAGGAGGATCAGGAACAAAATGGTGACTGAACACACTAACAAAAACAACCCCTAAACAGACCTTGAACAGCAACTAAACTTAAACAAGTAACAGTGTAAACAAAAAAGAAAGGTTTAGACAAAGTACAAGATTATCAAAAGAGTAAATGGATGCACTAGTATTTATCTAAAATAAAATTAAAGTTACACTGCAATTAAGTAATGTGCTGTTTGTTTGTAAATTGATTCCTCAAGAGAAAATGGAGTCCTCCTTGGCCTAGCCAGCCAGCTTTAATACCGGTACTGGCTTCCAAGGAGCTCTGAGATTGGAGGAGTGGATATCTGAATGAGCCAATGGGGGGAGAGGATGAACAGAGGGTGATAGCAAGGAACTATGGAAATTTGAGTTTTAACCTGGCCAGGCTACTGACCCTAATTAAAGGGACAGGTGGGTGAAACTTACACCCACTTTATGGAGCATGTGAATTGCTAAACTCTATTGTTCAATGATTCAGCATGAGGGGTTGCTTTTAACAAAAAGTGCCATCAACATTTTTTAAAGGTTTTAGTCAGCCTACTATATGTCATTTACATGCCTGACCTTTCATTTAATCACACATGGAAAACCAATGATATATTAAGATAGTGGAGTACAGCTGCACTCAATTGTTGTGCTGGGGCTGGAGCAGTTGCTGCCTGTTTTACCTGCTCAGACAACTTGCTTACAGAATATCTTGGTATGACTGAATAGAGACAGGAATCGTCCGCTCTGAATATGCAAATAAGTGTGATTCATATAATATGACCACCAACAATATGCAATTGTGACCGCCAAGAGCAGTACAGAATTCAGACAAGCCAGGTGTTTACTACTCCAAATTAATGTAATGCTTGTTGTATTAAACCTCATACAGGCAGGAAACACACAGCTGCCAGAAATCATACTGGTCCTCTGACCTCTGTAACCCACTTTCGGAACTAACTGTGGTTGAGTTTTGGTATTTCACACCAGTGTTCTTTTTTTCTTCTTTGAGATTTAATAAGCACCCTCCTCTCTCTGTGGGCTTTACATCCCATATAGACACAGGGAAGAGGAGGGGTTCGCTGCACACACAACACCCTGGGTAACCTCAGAGCTCTTTCTCTCTCTCTCTCTCTCTCTCTCAGGTTTACACCCCATACAGATACAGGAAAGAGAGGAGTTCGAAGCACACACAGCGGCCTGGGTAACCTCAGTGCACTCTGTCTCTCTCTCTCTCTCTCTCTCTCTCTCTCTCTCTCTCTCTCTCTCTCTCTCTCTCTCTCTCAGGTTTACATCCCATACAGACAGTGGGAAAGAGGAGGGTCTGTCGCCACACACAGCGCATTGGGGTAACCTCAGGTAACCTCAGTGCACTCTCTCTCTCTCTCTCTCTCTCTCAGGTTTACATCCCATACAGAAACTGGAAAGAGGAGGGTCTCGCAGCACACACAGCGCCCTGGGTAACCTCAGTGCGCTCTCTCTCCTGGGGTTTACCCATACACAGGGAAGCTCTCTCTCTCTCTCTCTCTCTCTCTCTCTCTCTCTCTCTCTCTCTCTCTCTCTCTCTCTCTCTCTCTCTCTCACCAAATGGGGTAGGGAGAGGAGAGGTGCTCACTGTCCTGGTAACCCTTAGCTCTCCTGGACAGAGGAGTGAAGTTTCGTCGTGTGCGTAGTCACGGATGTGTCGCTGAACAGGGCGGCCATTGGAGTCACGCTCAGAGCTCTGTCTCTCTCTCTCTCTCTCTCTCTCTCTCTCTCTCTCTCTCTCTCTCTCTCTCTCTCTCTCTCTCTCTCTCTCTCAGGTTTACATCCCATACAGACAGTGGAAAGAGGAGGGGCTCGCAGCACACACAGCGCCCTGGATAACCTCAGCTCTCTTTCTCTCTCTCTCCCTGGGGTTTACATTCCATACACAGGGAAGAGGAGGTGCTCACTGCACACAAAGCATCCTGGGTAATCCCAGCTCTCTCTGCTCACTGGTTCCGTTTGAAGGTTTCCATGGTGACTCATAGCTAGTACAAATTTGATTCTGAACAGGTAGGCTGCAGGCAGAAGCACTTCTAAGTCAAGGGTCTCCATGTTATGAAATATAAATACTGGGATACATACTGTATGCCTGTTACTATGATAATGATACAAATGTCACACACTGTACAGTATTTTTCAGTGCTTATTTTTTTAGCTATTTTTGAGTTTTATGTAAATTGTTTTTTTTGGGAGGCTTGCATTTTTGATATAGTGTATGAAATTAGTGTTTTTGTTTACTTTCCAAAATGCTTCAGTGTTTCTTTTTCTGTCAATATATATACAATTAAGTTGCACCTTCTTTCCTTTGCTGTCTTCCACGATGAAATCCCTATGGTCACGGGCACATTATTGGTTTTTGTGTGTACTGCTGTCACTCAATTGTTGTGGTGGTTTTAAAATATTCAGAATGAATCAATGATAGATACAAGTGAGGAAGGTGGGACATTGCCCAGCAGCACTGGGAAATGTATTTATGATTACTTTTGTAGTTGGTTTTATTTTATAATGGGGAAAAGGTAAAGTCAATGTGAATTGATGAACCATTTCCAATTTTCTCCTGTGTTTATTGGCTATCCACCAATTTCATTTTTTTGTATCGGGGATGTTTTATCAGATTTTATGGGTTACAACAGAAAATCAAAAGCCCTAAATATAGAATATCCCTCTATATAAAATACTGTTCTTTAATTTATTAAATTCATTTTTTGTGAAATATATATATATAGATATATATATTATATATATATATATATATATATATATATATATATATATATATATATATAGACAACAAAAATAAAAATATCTAATAAGGAAACAAACATTTATAAAAATGTTCAAAGCATAAAAAGTATTTACAAAAAAAAAAAAATCACAAAACATCTTGCTTCTGTTAGTCAGTTTGTGTTGCATGGAGTCATTTTTAAATGTGTGTTTTGCACAACCACACAAGGCAAATTGAAAAGTGAGTCAGGACAGGAATCCCCTGGCACTAATTTAATTAGAGACACCTGCCTGTAATTAGACAGGCAGGTATTTAATCAGGTTAGTCTGTATGAAGGTTAAGGCCTGAGAAGAAACCTGTGTGGTCAGACCTGAGAAAAGGTATTGTGTTTAATACGTAGGTGTGTAGTGGTGATTTGTGGTGACCGATAAATGGCTTAGCTGTCCGGTTTGTTAGTTAGACCTATCAAAGTTAGTTAGTGCTCCTAAGGGGTGTTAGTTTTTTGTTTCATGAACGTGGTTTAAAGAGCTACCTGGCTAACTTCCAGGTTTAGATTTTGAATTCAAGCTGATTTAGTTTCACAAAATAAGATAACAACTCAGGCATAAAACCATGGTAACTTATCATGCTTAAATTAACCTGCTTTGGAGCAGGATAACTAAGAATAATCCTGACTTTTAAATCCAGTTTTAAACTTTTCATAGGCTACCGGTATATACCGGTAGACAAGGCTACAGTATTTTCATGAGTTTTGATCAGTAAAGAAATTAAGTAGGGCCTGTAAAATGATAGAATGATTAAATAAATACATATAGTCTAAGCAGAATGAACATATTTGTGTGTGCATACTATGACTAGAGTGGCCATCTGGATCCAGATTTACCGGCCCCTTTGAGACAGAACGGGATTTCAAGCGTGTCCCTAAATTGAAAGCAATTAATGTGTAAATTGGCCATTACACTTGGCCTTTACTAAAATGAATAATGGTGTTTAATTACCATGTGCATCAAACAAGTGTATAATTCTAAGAATAAATAAAATGCTTACGTATTTGTATTATTACACTATGCAACAGAATTTTTGTTCCTGGGTAGTAAGTATTATTTCCTAATTGCTTATGCCTCAAAAGTATAGGAAATGGCTATTATTCCCCACAAACTTTGCTTTTGTGACCAGGACAGTGATATTTCAAAATATCACTATTTCCAATGGGGGAAAACAGGCAAATGTGTGCATTTTCGTTCACATAAAGTCAGAAAAAAACAACATATGAATCCAAACTAACATGTATGTGTACTAAAGTAATACAAAAATGACTACAAAAGATTTAAGTGAGTAGTTTTTCGAGATTTACGATTATACTGTAAATCACTTTCACGAATCAGCCCCCAAATGTAGTCTCCCATCATGTTCTCGTTATACTGTCCTTGGTAGCGACGTTCAAAGTCCAGTATATCCTAGTGGAAGCGCTCGCCTTGCTCCTCCGAGTACGCTCCCATGTTCTCCTTGAATTTATCAAGATGAGTATCAAGGATATGGACTTTGAGGGACATCCTACAGCCCATTGTGCCGTAGTTCTTCACCTCTCAACCAGCTCCACGTAGTTTTCGGCCTTGTGATTGCTCAGGAAGCCCCGAACCACTGCAACAACGTTGTTTCAAGCCGCTTTCTCCTTACTAATGAGCTTCTTGGGGAATTCATTGCACTCCAGGATCTTTCTTATCTGTGGTCCGACGAAGGCAACGGCTTTGACCTTTGCCTCAGACAGCTTAGGGAAGAAGTCTTGAAGGTACCTGAAGGCTGCAGCCTCCTTATCTAGAGCTCTGACAAATTGTTTCATAAGGCCCAATTTGATGTGCAGTGGTGGCATCAGCACCTTCTGGGGGTCCACCAGTGGCTCCCACTTGACCTTGTTCCTCCCCACAGAGAACTTGGTCCGATGTGGCCAGTCCCGCCTGTGGTAGTGCGCCTTGGTGTCCCTGCTGTCCCAAAGGCAAAGATAGCAGGGAAACTTGGTAAAACTGCCTTGGAGACCCATCAGGAATGCCACCATTGCTGTCTCTTGATGCCATCTCAGAAAAATGCAGATATGTATCCACTTAGGCAGCTGGAACTAAACTGAACTGGTGGGCTTAAGGCCCCTGTATTTATAATACTATTTATATTACTGGAAAGTTCTAGAAGTTACTCCAAGTTTACTTGGCACTGAATCTATCTGGAATGTTCTGGAAAATAGGTACATTTCAAAATATCACTGTCCTGGTCACAAAAGCAAAAAGTGCAAAAACAAAAAGTTTATGGGGAATAATAGCCATTTTCTATACTTTTGAGGCATCAGCAATTAGGAAATAACACTTACTACCAAAAAATTTGTTACACGGTGTATTCAATCCCCAATAATATGCAAATACTCTCCCAATCATCATCCTGTTTCTCATCTATTCATCCATAGCTAATCATTTTAGATCTGATGGGAGGCAGCTGATCAGTGTGACATGTTTGCTACGCAGAGCAATTCTGCCGAAGGATTAATCTCATCAAAGGTATAGCTAATTTACACATCAATTACTTTCAGTTTAAGGGGAATTTTGAAAATCCGTTCTGTCTCAAAACATCCGGTAAATCTGGAGCCACCCTAGTGGGTAGAGTAAGGTAGGTAGTATTTTTTTTTTTTTTTGCTACTGTCTCTTTATGCCACTACATTTTACTTGCATCATTGACAGAAGAGTCCAAAAAACTTATTTCTGTCTTTGTTGGACAGTTTAATAAAGATTACCATGCCAACACACTTGAGGCCGCAGTAGAATGCGTGTTAACGGTAGGTTCCACGCGCATTGACAGAAAGTTAACCCGGCTTGAGTTATCTACATCAAATTATACTCTATCTACATTCTTGAAACCAAGTTAGCTGGTTAAGTTATTGAGTTAACTCAAACTAGATCACTTAAATTAAGCCTGGCTTTATTAAGCCACGTTCATGAAACAGTCCCCAGGACCCAAACAAGCGATTTACTATCAAAACTTATCCTTTAATACGTACTCTGCCTTGCGTACTACTATCGAATTATATGAACAGCTGGGATGCAGTTGCTAGAGTTCAGAGAGTTTAAAAGGGCAGTTTCAGGGAGTGACTGTGGTTTGGGACTCCACTCCTTTTTATGTGAATGTGTACTCAATTGCAGCTGTGCTTCTTGCTATCTTTTGGTTGCCTATTAATGAGTCTTGCTCCTTTTCAGGGGCTCACAGGTGCCATAAATCACCTTTCAGGGTAACATTTATTTTTGAACTAGGTTCTTTATTGAAACATCATGAAACCTGTTAATTGTGCAACAGTTTTCAGGGATTTGGCTCATTAATGCAATCATTTTGAAAGCTTTGCTTCTGATCAGCAGCTGAGCAAATGTGGCCCTGCGAAAAATCATAGCAAATTGAAGCAGGTGTCAATCATACCTGATGCTCTCCTATCGTTCACTTTGATTATCACCAATAACTATTAGACACTCATTTATAATTTTATTTTAGTGTTTCTTAGTTTGACTTTGGATACCATTATCTCAGCCCCCTCAGTCATGATGTATTATCAGTGCAACTAGTTAGTAACAACACAAACTGAAAGTGCTGAACCCTGTTGTATTACTAAAAGAGAGTGTTGCAGAATACTCATTACTCGTATTGTCTTTAAGAAGAATTTATCGGTTGGTATTCAATAAATCCATTCATAGCGTGTTGCTTTTAAAACAAAAAAAGCTCTCCTACACGTTTCCAATTGAGTACCAATCAATGGAAATTTATTTCCACACAGTGTTTTAAAAGCCAATTGGAAGGTTATATTCATCTCATATTCCTCGATACACCAGTATGACAGGAACAATATCAATGATGAGAGGAACATAACCTTCTAATCGACTTTTAAACACTCAGTGTGCAAGTGAATTGCCATTGATTGGTACTCAGTTGTAAATGTGAGACAGCTTCCTTTGTTTTGAAATGATAATGTTGTGACTGAGATTCCAATAAAGAACCCCAGTCAAATACGTACTCTAAAAGGTCAATGATTTATTGTCGTATTTTTGTGAGTCCCTGGGGGGGGGGGATCTAAGAAGGAACACTCCTAATTGACCTATTCTAATCAGCATGATATTTAAAAACTACTGTAACAGAAAAGCAAAACTGTCAATATAAAAATCAATAACACGTGTTTGTGCAAACCCCACAAAAGCACCTGATACAAGTCCAGCATGAAAATATCATCCTTATTAATGTTCTTTATTACTGTATTCAGTCTGAATGAAAAGGCTGCCCTCTTTCTCTATTTTTATTGTGATCCCTGAGCTAAAACAGAGCAGCTTCAATCTGTTATCTATAACTAGCTGCTGTGGCAGCAGGGACACTCAGACTGAGAGACCCGACCACAAGTTTAAGGGGCCTGTGTGTTTCTGCTTACTGCCTGTGTGTAACGCAAACTAACAGAACTGTAAAACAACGATACAGAAAACAGAAACCAAAGGATTATATTTTAAGACAAGCTGAAAATGAAACATCAAATAGTTTGAAGATTACACAGTGTAACAAATGTATTTTTATTTTTTTTGTTAATACAGTATAATTGTAAATCTCAAAAAACTACTCGCTTCTAAATCTTTTGTAGTAATTTTTGTATTACTTTAGTATAAATACATGTTAATTTGGATTCATATGTTGTTTTTTTCTGACTTTATGTGAACGAAAAGACACGTTTGCCTGTTTTCCCATTGGAAATAGTGATATTTTGAAATATCACTGTCCTGGTCACAAAAGCAAAGTTTGTGGGGAATAATAGCCATTTTTCTATACTTTTGAGGCATAAGCAATTAGGAAATAACACTTACTACCCAGGAACAAAAACTGTGTTACATAGTGTTATCTATTCAAGGAAACCAATACATACTGTGGTTCCAAGTGGACTAAAATGGAAGACAAATCCCCCTTCCCAGTTCATTCTGCATTCATTTATTTTACCCAGCATAAGCAGCTTTTCAGTCATCTTTACAGGCTCTCCAGCTGAAACCAGCACTCCCAGGTGCCTAGTGTAAGCAGTGCTGGTCAGACTGCATACTCACTTTGTTTTTTTGTTCTTTGTGTGTACACTGACAAAGTCACAAGCCGTTACTTCACTTACTTTCTCTTACTTTTAGGTTAGAATTTTGAAGTTATGGCTGTGTATTTACATTGTATAATTATTTGTTTAATACAGCAGGCCGAGATTTCAAGATTGTGCCAGCGGCTCGGAGACCAGTGCTCAGCTCTGACAGTGAAGAAGCCAATCAGTCTCCAGACAACCCCATGGCCCAAGGCCGGGTAGCTGAACTGCGGAAGAATTTCAACCATTTACAAGTAACCAGTGGAAAAAACACTCTGTCTCGTGTGAAGCCACCCCTTCCAGCAAAACCAACCACCTTTCAGTTAATATCTTCAGCTGGATTCAGGTGATTCCAGAGTGATAGCACAAGCAAGGACTTTATGTACCTTACAAGGTCTGGCTCACAACAGCCAACTGTACAAGGGAATAAATGTGTGTATCTGTAGATTTACTGCATTCAAAGACAAAGAATATGCAATAATGAGGGCCAGTCGCTGTGGGGAAATGGATGCCAACTGTGTCTTCTTGTCTGTCTATACTGGGCTGATTTCACAAAGCTTAGCACACCATTTATTTAAAGAAAGTCTATGTTATGAATAACATTAATTGTTCTAGACTGTTACTAGAAGTTTCAAGAGTATTATTTTACATTTGATGTCTTCTATGTTGAGTCTCGTGGTATATATTTCAGCATCATTTGGTTACAATTCCTATTTCCTATACCATGCAGTTGAATGACAGCTGAGGAGTGCTTTTAGTTTCAGTTGATTTATGACCCATGATCTGTGAATAAAAATACCAAAACAATCTGGATAATGTTGAAAAATATATTGTTTGGGCAAAATCTAAAATAAATGATGTCACTTGCCGAAAAAGCATGCCTGTAATCCATATGAGAAGTGATTGTTCAAGTGATGTGCTTCTTAAAAACTACACTTTAAAGTGTTTGAAATTGGGGCCATTGTCTTGTTCTGGTGTTTTTGTGCTATTGATAATATCATTCACTTCAGATGTTAAGATCTAATTTAAAGCACACAGCAGAAAGGGGATGTTCTGTTCTGTCTGTAATTTCACTTCAATGTTCCCTTTCAATCTTTGAAGAGACCAGATATGATGTTGTATTGTAAGCACCCTCCCTGTGTTTCTAAATGCCTGCTTTTATTGCAACCACAGCAATTGCTGCTTGCGACAGTTTTGATGTGAATGCTCTGGTGGAAGGATTAGCACACCGTTATTATTAAAAGTCTTCTTGTAATAACAGTAGAGGGGCTTTTCTGTTTTGCACATCTTTCTATTCCTGGGGTTAAAGGTCACCTCCCCAGGGAAGCACCAAATACACTCTGACCACCAAAAACAGGTCCAGCTTTCAGGAAGTGTGAACAAATGAAACCCGCTGTGCACAGCAGTGGTCACCATAGAGACAAGAGAGGCAGAAACTGAATACTATATAGTGAGCCCTGAACACACGGGACAACACAAATCTGATCTGAAACGGGGTAAAGGGCCAGTATAGAAGCACTGTGCAATGCATGCTCCTTAACTACACATAAAGACTACAGACATGTGCAGGTATGAAAGTAATGATAAAGATTTTCAGATCCATTTCCTTATATCCTATTGCAGATTTTCATGACAATGAAAAAGGTCTAATTACAGATTTGTTTACACTGATTTAAAGCACACAAATGGCCTTATACTTATACCTAGAAGCCCCGCAGCAGTCTTTCTGACGGCTGTATTCTAAATACTGTAAATAGTATAACGAAAGGAGAAACAGTCTAATGTAATTCGTTTTGTTTTTTTAATTGAATAAATAAACATCTGAACAGACATTGGTTTACAACATATGGTACATATTTATAAAACTGAAACAATAGAAATACATTTTTTTACTTTTCAACAGCAATAGGTTTATTATCAGATGAGGAAAAGCAATTGAACAACGAAGTCTAATTTATTTTCATTTTTTCAACAAAAGGGTATTCCTTTACCTGAGTATAAGGCTGTTCACAGTCAACACAGATAATGTACTCCATGCCGCCTTTCTGCACAGGGCACAGCTGTCCGAAGTTTTATTTTTACTGCACTTGCCAACCTGGAATTGGCGACTCTTGTGGCTGTGTGATCAGGATGGCTTTGCAGGGGTGATGTCAGACTAGAAGAAGGACGAAGAACAACAAAGATGGGGCGGTGAATCTGTGATGCTACGGCGTCCAGAGTTTTATTAAATAATAAATAAACAAAAGATTTAAACAAAACAAAAGACACACAAATCAAAGGGCGCTTTGGCCAAACAAATAGACAGACAAACAAAGTAGATGAACCAGACAAGTACCATGCTGAAGCTTCCAGCACAAAATAGCAATTGTTAACTATTACTCTCCTTCTCTCTCCCGTTCTCCACTCATGAACACACACAACCCTGAGTGCGTGAAAACGTAGTTTTTAAGCAGCTGCACCGAGACTCGATTGCAAATCAATCATTCAATTAGAGACTCGGTACAACTGCACATGAATTAATAAAAGTGCAATTCATCGTTCTCACATATTATTTTATCTGCACGTGGAGTGCTGTGCAATCCTTGTGCCTAAATACAAATATACATTTTATACACTTGTGCTCGTAACCCATATTTATATCCAGTGTATTTTATACTTAAACACCAACATTAACACACTACATACCACATAAAACACTTATAAACATAAAGGGATGGGACACTCCACCACTCCCCCCCCCCCCTTTTTGCGCAGCACACCTGGTCTCAATGGCCACCTCCCCTCTCAGTCCCAAAGTCCCGGTTTATAGTCCCAGCCCAGGAACAGGGGCAGCAATGGGCCAAAGGTGGCGACCACAGGGGGAGGTCCTCGTCCCAATCCAACAGTTGTAGCGGCCAGGCCGACTGTACCCAGGCCTGCTCCTCCGGCCAAGGCAAACCTGGCTGCCACCCGGTTGACTGTGGGGGTGGTCTCCTGACCTTCCCCCCCTTCTTTGTAGCCAGCAGCTCCCCCTTGTGGGGCTCGGGCCCCCAAATTCCCTGCAGCAAAAGTACTGCGGGGGGGGGGAGATGGTCTCCTGACCCATCCCCCCTTCTTCATAGCCGGCAGCTCCACCTTGTTGGGTTCTGGCCACAGTATTTCCTGGGAAAATGCAAGGCTGACACTAACCCCTGGCAAAGCAGTTCCGGCAACCCCAGGCGACGGCAGTAGCAGCTGACCCTTGGGAGGCAATGACAGCAGCAGCGGACCCTCGGGAGGAGACGGCACCAGCATTGGACCCGTGGGAGGCGACGGCACAGCAGTGGACCCTCAGGAGGCAACAGCAGCAGCAGCGGACCCTCGGGAGGGGAGCCCCTGGCCATAGAGGCGTCAGTGGGAGCTCCACTTCTCCCTCGTACCCTGTAACCGGTAGCTCCCCAGGCGATGTGGAGCAGTGGGCAAACCGCAGACGATGTGGAGTAGCAGGCAACCCCAGGCGATGCAGAGCTGCAGGCAACTCCAGGCGATGCGGAACAGCAGGCAACCCCAGGTGATGCGAAGCAGCAGGCAACCCCAGGCGATGCGAAGCAGCAGGCAGCCCCAGGCGATGCGAGGCAGGCAACCCTGAGCGGTGTGAGGCAGGCATCCTTGGGCGGTGTAAGCGGAACCAGCAGGAATTCACCCTCTGTTGGTGGAGGTGGGAGCTGCAAGCAGTCCTCCCACGGTAGTGGATGCAGAACCAACAGGAATTCATCCTCTGCTGGTGGAGGTGGGAGTTGCAAGCAGTCCTTCCACAGTGGTGGAGGCAGAACCAGCAGGAATTCATCCTCTGCTGGTGGAGGTAGGAGCTGCAACCAGTTCTCCCATGGTGGTGAAGGAAGCAGAGTCAGCTCCTGCTGGTGTACTTCTGGCAGTGGAGGTGGAGGAGGTGTGTAGCCTCATGGCGATGGAGGTGGGAGAGGCGTGTAGTCTACCTTTGTTATAGGGGACTGGTGTGGCTCTCCCTCACTTGCAGGGGACTGCTGCTGCTCTCCCTCATTTGCAGGTGGTGAAACCAGCAGGCATTCCTCTGCTGGTGGAGGCGGAAACAGCAGGCATTCTTCTTCTGCTGGTGGAGGTGGAAACAGCAGACATTCTTCCTCTTCTGGTGGAGGTAGAAATAGCAGACATTCTCCCTCTGCTGGTGGCTTGGGTCTTAGGGCCGTGGGATTCCCCTTCTCAGGCTGTGGATACACTGACTCCTCCCACTCAGGCGTAGGACTTTCGGGTTCCTCCTACTCAGGCGTAGGACTTTCTGGCTCCTTCGGCTTCCTCCTCACCTCTTCCTCTCTCTGTCTCCTTCTCCTCACTTTCCTCTCCTGGACCTCCAAGCGCTCTGGCTCCAGCTGCTGGCATGGAGACTGCCCCTTTTCTGTATCTGGGAGAGGGCAGTCAACCACTCCATGTCTGTAGCGTTTGCACAGGAGGCACCATCCCCTGGCTCTCCCAGGCCTCCACAAATGCATCCAGGTCCTTGTCACGAATTTCCATGGACGCAGACATCTCAAACCAGAGCACCTGCTCTGGCTGCTGGGGAGGTTGCTGCTTTCTCTGGACACTTTTTCACATTTT
Source organism: Polyodon spathula (assembly GCF_017654505.1). Taxonomy (NCBI): domain Eukaryota; kingdom Metazoa; phylum Chordata; class Actinopteri; order Acipenseriformes; family Polyodontidae; genus Polyodon; species Polyodon spathula. The sequence goes on from NC_054555.1 coordinate 17,846,974, forward strand.
TTTTCTTTTTCTCCCAAACAAAACAAAAACACTCCTTTGCAACTAATAAATTCATTCGCTGTATTTCTGGTCTGACACTTGGAGGCGCTGTCATCCCACAGCTGACATCACTTGTGATCAGGCTAGCTTTGCAGGGGTAATGTCAGACCAGAAGAAGAACAAAGAACAACAAAGGTTGGGCGGTGAATCTGTGACGCTATGGCATCCAGAGTTTTATTAAATAATAAACAAAAGATTTAAACAAAACAAAAGACACAAAACAAAGGGCGCTTTGGCCAAACAAATAGACAGAAAAACAAAGTGGACGAACCCAACAAGAATAAAAACATCAAAATGATTAAAAGCACTAGTGAGGTTTTTTTTCTTCATTTAAGGCTTAATCTGAGCAGCTACTGCATAGAACAATGTATGTGCACTCTACCTGCCATTTGTGTAAACGGAATTCTGGTGCTCTTATTTTGTCAGTAATTCCCCTTAAGAAAGTTTACGTTGTTTGGTATTGATTAAATGGAATAAAACATGTTGATTGCACAACACAAAACAAGCAGCCCTCGATTGAGTCACAATCAACGCCAGTCTTACAGTTGATTTAATATAGCAACTGTTGAGATCAACCTGATAGATTTAATATGTTGTTATTTGTCATACCTTTCTGTGGCAGGGCAGGGCCCTGTTTGTAAATATTGTTGTGTGGTGTTTTGGTGGTGGTTGGCAGGGATGGGGTTAATTTCCTATCCCTGTCAAAATACATGTGAGGATGTGGCTGGAGCTAATTGAATAATTGATCATTAGGCTCCAGCCACATGCTTTAAAAGAGGAGAAAATCCTTTGTTTGGTGGAGGTGTTTTGGGGTGAGTGTTACTGTGTTTGTTTGTTTGTTATGAAGTTCAGTGAAGGCTCTGCCCAGCCTGAACAGTTTTGTTTAAACTTTTGTTTTGGCCCTTGTGACAGTTATTTTGTAAGTGTATTGTGTGTGTGAGATTTGTGTTTTGTTTGACATTTTTGTGGATTAAAACAGTGCAGCAGCGCTTTCATTGCAGTTTATTGTCTCCGAGTCTCTGTCCTCTTGGCTATCCTGTCACATGTGGTGTTAGAGTGGGGTAGCACCCCCTAGAGACTCAGAGTTGCGGCGGAGTTGTTCCCCGGCTGTGGGGCGTATGGACACACGGTGGCTGTCTGCCCCACGCAGTATGAGGAGGAGCCGCCATCCCGAGAGCCAGAGAGGGAGGAGCCGCCATCCCGAGAGCCAGAGAGGGAGGAGTCGCCGACCCGAGAGCCAGAGAGGGAGGAGCCGCCATCCCGAGAGCCAGAGAGGGAGGAGTCGCCATCCCGAGAGCCAGAGCGGGAGGAGCCGCCATCCCGAGAGCCAGAGAGGGAGGAGCCGCCATCCCGAGAGCCAGAGAGGGAGGAGTCGCCGACCCGAGAGCCAGAGAGGGAGGAGCCGCTGCTCCCAGAGTCCAGAGGGGAGCCATGGACCAAGGAGCCAGAAGGGCAGAAGGCTGATGCTCTACAGTAGCCTCTACATGTGCTGCTGAGAGGAGCCCAGTGGAGGCATACCTGATCGTTACAGCAGGTACCAGCCCTGCCTCAGAGGGGGGGGCCATGTGCCTACGCACAAGTTGGGGAAAATGTGGCAGGGCAGGGCCCTGTTTTTAAATATTGTTGTGTGGTGTTTTGGTGGTTGGTAGGGATGGGGTTAATTTCCTATCCCTGCCAAAATACACGTGAGAATGTGGCTGGAGCTAATTGATAATTAGGCTCCAGCCACATGCTTTAAAAGAGGAGAAAATCCTTTGTTTGGTGGAGGTGTTTTGGGGTGAGTGTTACTGTGTTTGTTTGTTACGAATTTCAGTGACGCTCTGCCCAGCCTGAACAGTTTTGTTTAAACTTTTGTTTTGGCCCTTGTGCCAGTTATTTTGTAAGTGTATTGTGTGTGAGATTTGTGTTTCGTTTGACATTTTTGTGGATTAAAACAGCACAGCAGCGCTTTCACTGCAATTTATTGTCTCAGAGTCTCTGTCCTCCTGACTATCCTGTCACACTTTCATTTATCCTTTTGACATGAAATCCTTCTGATTTAAATTGGCTTGTTTTGTTAGAATTGCGTCATCTCTGCAGTGAAATGTGGAATTATATTACTGGGCAAGATGTAACCTCTGATTAAACTTGACAAAGAAAATCCACTTTGCCCGGCAGAAGCTCAAGTTAGGTCTAGAAAGGTCACGTGTACGTGACGAATCACTGGCATTTGCTAGTTGATATTTTCATTGTCGGTTTACGGCATTGGTACAGCAGTAAAAATATAAGCGGCCAGGGTGAAAGGCTTTTAAATCATTCAGTGAGGAAGTTATTTGACATTAACTGGTACTCAGTTGTAATGCGAGGCAGCAGCTTTTCATGTACATTAATTAATAGGTTTGTTTAGTTTTATTTAAACCTGCTGACACATTTAAGGGAATTACTGAGTAGTAAACATGAATGATACATAACAGTAACTGGGGCACCGATCTCTACTATAAGGGGGGGGGGGGGGGGGGGGGGGGGGGGGGGGGGGGGGGGGGGGGGGGGGGGGGGCGGGGGTTTAGGAAAATAAGGAGTAACATCATGACAAATTCTTCTAAACACAGATGGCGAGAATTGAAACGGTAGCGATAAATGTTTCTTTCAAACCCCCCCCCCCCCCCCCCCCACACACACACACACACTTGTTTGTTGCCAAAACCACAACTATATATTACTTTCATCTATCATGCCTTTGCACAGAAAAAGAACAGTACTTTACTCCCATAATTGAGTCCTCCCAGTGTAACCAGGGATAACGTCTGAAACCGGTCTGCTTGAAAACATTGTTTTATTGCTAAAAATAGGTATAATACTTGTAAATAGCGCAGGTTGTTTTAGATTTTGCTGCAAAACTCACTTAAATTCACTTTGCTACCAATGTCTTCATTACTTGCATATACAGCAGCTTTCTAAGAAGTAGTCAATATAGCTGACTCTGTATTAAAATAAATATCTACTCTTTCTCTTGCTTTACACAGTTCTTTATTAAACAGTTTATCACCACTAGCTATGCATAGGTTTCATATGCGCTGTAGCTAGCTAGATAATACAAGTTGGAACCATCAGGTTGAAATGACACCAGTCTCGGTGATTACCGTCGCAAAACGATACATTTCACCAAAACATTTTTCTATCAATTTTTTTTCACCTTGCGTGTTTTCACCTGTCACCTTAATTAAACATATTCCTATCATAAACGTTTTCGGTAAATAACAGAAGCTGCACTAAGTTTCTCCAAATCATTTGTATATATGATTAGGGGATATATATATATATATATATATATATATTATATATTTATAATTATATATATATATATGTATATCCTATATATAATATATATATAAATCTACCTCACTAACTTCTGTCAGTTTTTCACTGCTACCATCGAGTTGTTGCACTATATTGTTATGTTTGTTTCTTTGTTTTGCAGGTAGCTCGCTATGACACGTTGCAAGCAATGAGGCATGTCAGTTTCACAGGCTTGGACTAGTTCATTGTGTAAAATAAGGAAGGGTGGAGAATCTGTGAACAGTACCACACTGTCTGCCTAGTATCTAGGGTTATATATGAATGATACGCTCTGTGCAATTGAAGGTAAGTGTGCCACACTGTCAGTGACCAACATACCTGTCTGCCAAGTGTCTAGGGTTATAATACTACAACAGAGAGCTGGGAAGGGCCAGGTTTAACTCTTTTAAGTGTTTGTTTGCTGCCACCCCTGAACATCTATTAGTGACCAGGTATTACACAAAAAATCGAACTTGAAATATCTTAAAAGGAAACAACAAACTGTAAATAATGTTTTTGTTGGTTTTATGTCGTAAATATTTTATTGGGTTAATTGTACACTTTTATAATCTAGAAGTGGAACAATGGGTTAATGTTAGCTATAGAAATATGAACTGTACTGCCTTGCAAATACAATACAGCTTTGTTATATCTTTTACATATGCACTCAAGTAACCAAATAAAAATATATTCATCTACCTTGTGCTTTTAAAGAAAATGTTTCTTTTATTTGTCTTAATATTTTGGTAAGAGTCTCATGACAGGCGAAGGACAATGGCACTGTCGACACCCTGGCATCCTGAGAGCCTCCCGTCACAGCTCTGTAAACTCAATCCTGCCAGGAACACTCCCTGTCTCATGACAGCCTCCCCTCACAACTCTGTAAGATCAATCCTGCCCTGAACACTCCCTGCCTGCCATTCATGCCTGGGCCTCTCATGTGGAGACAGACGGTTTTTCAGTTGTGGGTCCACTGAGGTCTATTTTGAAACCAAATCGTTTCACTGAAGGACTCCAGAGGGCAATGGCATGAGATGATAGTGACTTCAGGTCCCCTGATCACCTACTGTAGCCCGATTCAAATGAAGGCTTGTTTTAATCATTTCTGCTGCGTACAGTCTGTTCAACAGAACTAGATCAGCATGTGAATGCAGAGAGGTGAACTAAAACAACCAATTTACAAATAAGTGTAGCTGTTCAACTGCCTGTTTGTTTGTTTGTTTCAAATGGAAATGTGAGCGCTGTGGTGTAAATGGGAGGGTCAGTACTCCCCCCTAGTGGACAATAGTTAAACAATATTCATCACAAATACAGATAACAGGATTTATTAACAAAGAATTAACTAATGAGTCATTTAGAGTGTTTTATTTCAAAGGTTCTTTGTTTGTAACTCATGCCCAATGTTATTACTTGAAGTGAAATGTAATTTTAAACACAAAATAATTAAATACATGCTAGTCAAGGAACACCACACCCCTTTCCTAATGGGCTTGCAGAAATTTCTGCTATGTTGAACAGACTATACTAAAAATCAATTTTACCTGCAAGTTCATGTACCTATAGTCAGTCTCAGTCAGTTATGCATTTAGTAGACTTGGTAAGTTTGCATATATTAATTTCCTAGTCTCTGATTTAATGTAATGTTGATTGTTTCATTTGTCATTGCCTGTAAGTTGAAACTTGATGAGCATACTCATTTAAAAAGGATCAAACAAGTGAAAATAAATACAAAACCTGCTGACCCCTGTGTACATGTGTATTCAGTGTAGATGAAGACATTACAGTGGAGTGAATGCTAAGTTCCTTGGGCAAAATAGCATCCTGAGGCATATGAGTAAGAACATAAGAACATAACATCAGAAAGTTTATAAACGAGAGGAGGCCATTTGGCCCATCTTGCTCGTTTGGTTGTTAGTAGCTTATTGATCCCAAAATCTCATCAAGCAGCTTCTTGAAGGATCCCAGGGTGTCAGCTTCAACAACATTACTGGGGAGTTGATTCCAGACCCTCACGATTCTCTGTGTAAAAACTGCCTCCTATTTTTTGTTCTGAATGCCCCTTTGTTTAATCTCCATTTGTGACCCCTGATCCTTGTTTCTTTTTTCAGGTCGAAAAAGTCCCTTGGGTCGACATTGTCAATACCTTTTAGAATTTTGAATGCTTGAATTAGGTCCTTCGCGTAGTCTTCTTTGTTCAAGACTGAACAGATGAGGTCTTACTAATGCATTGTACAGTTTTAACATTACTTCCCTTGATTTAAATTCAACACTTTTTACAATGTATCCAAGCATCTTGTTGGCCTTTTTTATAGCTTCCCAACATTGTCTAGATGAAGACATTTCTGAATCAACAAAAACTCCTAGGTCTTTTTCATAGATTCCTTCTCCAATTTCAGTATCTCCCATATGATATTTATAATGCACATTTTTATTTCCTGCGTGCAGTACCTTACACTTTTCTCTATTAAATGTCATTTGCCATGTGTCTGCACAGTTCTGAATCTTGTCTAGATCATTTTGAATGACCTTTGCTGCTGCAACAGTGTTTGCCACTCCTCCTACTTTTGTGTCGTCTGCAAATTTAACAAGTTTGCTTACTATACCAGAATCTAAATCATTAATGTAGATTAGGAATAGCAGAGGACCTAATACTGATCCCTGTGGTACTCCATTGGTTACCACACTCCATTCTGAGGTTTCTCCTCTAATCAGTACTTTCTGTTTTCTACATGTTAACCACTCCCTAATCCATGTACATGCGTTTCCTTGAATCCCAACTGCGTTCAGTTTGAGAATTAATCTTTTGTGTGGGACTTTGTTAAAAGCTAAAAAAATAAACCATGTCATATGCTTTGCAATTATCCATTACCAAAGTTGCATCCTCCAAAAAATCAAGCAAGTTAGTTAGACATGATCTCCCTTTCTTAAAACCATGACGACTGTCTCCCAGGACCCTGTTACCATATAGGTACTTTTCCATTTTGGATCTTATTATAGTTTCCATAAGTTTGCATATAATAGAAGTCAGGCTTACTGGTCTGTAGTTACCTGGTTCAGTTTTGTTTCCCTTTTTGTGGATCGGTATTACGTTTGCAATTTTCCAGTCTGTCGGTACCACCTCTGTGTCAAGAGACTGTTGCATGATCTTGGTCAGCGGTTTGTAAATAACTTCTTTCATTGCTTTGAGTACTATTGGGAGGATCTCATCCGGCCCAGGGGATTTGTTTATTTTAAGAGCTCCTAGTCCCTTTAACACTTCTGCCTCGGTTATGCTAAAGTTATTTAAAACTGGAAAGGAACTGGATGACATTTGAGGCATGTTGTCAGTATCTTCCTTTGTAAAAACTTGTGAAAAGTAATAATTTAATATATTTGCTATTTTTTTTCTTCATCTACGATTTTGCCATTTGTATCTCTTAGACATTTAACCTCCTCTTTGAATGTTCTCTTGCTGCTGTAATATTGGAAAAACATTTTGGAATTGGTTTTAGCCCCCTTAGCAATGTTCATTTCTATTTCTTTCTTGGCCTTTCTAACTTCCTTTTTGACTTGCGTTTGCAGTTCCGTGTACTCTTTCTGCGTACTTTCTTTTTGGTCCTTTTTTAATGCTCTGTAAAGTGCCTTTTTTCGCTGAATATTTTTTTTAATTGATCTATTAAACCATTTTGGCAATTTAGTTTTACATTAAAATTTATCTACTTTAGGGATGCAATTGTTTTGTGCCTCTAGTACTACATTTTTTAAGAACAGTCATCCTTTTTCTGTGGATGTTTTCTCTATTTTACTCCAATCTACTTCTGTTAGTATCTGTTTCATACCTTTATAGTTTGCTTTTCTAAAATTGTAAACCTTAGCTTTAGTCATTACTTTTGGGGTTTAAAAAAGCACTTCAAATGAGACCATGTTGAGTGCCTGTGGTTCTCTGACCTCTGTTTTTGTTATTCTGCCTTCGTTATTTGAAAAGACCAAATTAAGGCATGCATCCTCTCTAGTCGGTGCCTTGACAAATTGTGTTAGGAAGCAGTCATTTGTCATTTCCACCATTTCTATTTCATCCTTCATGCTCCCCACCAGGTTTTCCCATTTTATTTGGGGGAAGTTGAAATTCCCCATTAGTATGGTTTCTCCTTTGCTACTCGCATTTCTAATGTCATTGTATAACAGATTATTGTGCTCACCGTCTGAATCTGGCGGTCTATAGCATGCTCCTATTATTATGCCCTTTGAATTTTTGTCCGTTATTCTGACCCATATTGATTTGGCTTTGTTTTCTTTGTCCAGGTTTAACACCTGGGCTTCAAGACTGATTCTTATGTATAGCTCTACCCCTTCTCCTCTTCTTTCCTGCCTGTCTTTCCTATACAGTGTATACCCACAAATAATATATTCGTCCCCATCACTCTCAAACAACCAAGTTTCTGTAGCACCTATCACATCATAGTTACTTGTTAGTGCAGTAGCTTCAAGTTCAAAATTTTTGTTTCTGATACTTCTAGCATTTAGATAAATACATTTAATGGTTGTCTTACCTGAGTTGTTGTCCTTGTTTTGATGTGGTCTCCCTTCTTTTTTTTGGTTGATTTCTCCCCCCTTCCTTTCTAGTTTAAATGCTTCTGAACCTGCTCGAGGATCTTTTCTTCAAGTAGACTGGTTCCCTTTTTATTTAAGTGCAGTCCGTCCCGTCTATACAGATAGTCCTCGTTGTAGAATGTGGTCCAATGATCAAGATAGGTGAAGCCTTTTCGTGTGCACCACGTCTTCAGCCATGCGTTTAGAGCAGAAATACAGCAAGAATGACAGGACTGTTCCTCAAATGAGCAGCATGGAAAGGCAAGCACTACGTTATAGCTGTACGGTCACAATTCTTTAAGACTTTCAGCAAAGACGCTTATTTTTTGCTACGGGGCTCCAATAATTACAACTAAGTCAAAATTCCAATGAATTCCAATGCATTCCGATGGGAGATTTGGACAACTAGGAATACGCCTTTTATTTTAGATTATACTAACCATAGTAACATGTTTTAGAATACGTTATATTGTATTGACTATAGAGCAACTCAACAATATACTCAAACTGTACAATGCATTAGTAAGACCTCACCTTGAATACTGCGTTAAGTTCTGGTCACCTAGCTATAAAGTGCGCTATAGAGTGCAAAGAAGAGTGACCAGAATTATTCCAGGTTTAAAAGGCATGTCCTATGCAGACAGGCTAAAAGAATTGAATCTGTACAGTCTTGAACAAAGAAGACTATGTGGCGACCTAATTCAAGCATTCAAAATTCTAAAAGGTATTGACAATGTCGACCCAAGGGACTTTTTCGACCTGAAAAAAGAAACAAGGACCAGGCGTCACAAATGGAGATTAGAAAAAGGGGCATTCAGAACAGAAAATAGGAGACACTTTTTTACACAGAGAATTGTGAGGGTCTGTAATCAACTCCCCAGTAATGTTGTTGAAGCTGACACCCTGGGATCCTTCAAGAAGCTGCTTGATGAGATTTTGGGATCAAAAAGCTACTAACAACTAAACGAGCAAGATGGGCTGAATGGCCTCCTCATGTTTGTAAACTTTCTTATGTTCTTATGTTCTTATATATTATACATTATTTTTCAGTAAGCAGGTTTTTTTTTTATTTTTTATTCTCAACCACTATCTATATATACAGAAAACAAAACTATCCCTAAAAAAATAATACCCTATAATCAAACCTATAACCATAGGCAAACAGAAAAAAAAGGTTGCAGTCAATTCACGGGCAGGAGCTAGAGCTGTGTGAAGAATAGGGGTTAGTATTTAGAGGTTTAGCCTCGAGGGAGTGATGATGGCCTGCGGGACAGGACAAAGGACAGGGTCCATACTTTGTAATGCATGAACTTCGTACTGCGGAGGTCGGCTCCATGGGCCCCCGGGACCCCCTTAGCAGGCCATTTATTCAGCGCCTGTGAGGCACGTCAGGTTCAATTTATTTTCACATACGCTGTTTATTTTACATGCGCTGCTTAAAAGTTATTTTATTCAAAGTAAAACAGGTTTAAAAGGCACTGCATATCAACAGGACAATCAGTACTGTACAGATTTTAGGGCAGAAGTAAAAAACCTAGGTGTTATATTTGATACAGAACTTTCTTTCGAAGCACATGTTAAAAATGTCACAAACATTTCCTTTTTTTCATTTAAGAAATATTGCAAAACTGAGGTATTCTTTCCAGACAAGATGCAGAGATGAATGAATGCTTTTATATAATCTACGATTGACTATTGCTATGGTATTTTCATTGGGACTAACAACAACATTATTTTTCATCTTCAACTTGTACAAAATGCTGCAGCTAGAGCTTTAACTTGGGTCAAGAGACAAGAGCATATCACCCCGGTGATGGCATCTTTGCATTGGCTACCGGTTAGTTTTAGAATATATTTTAAGGTATTGCTGCCAACTTATAAGGCTTTAAATGGTCTCACACCTCCATACCTTAAAGATCTTTTGGAAACCATGGATACCGTAATCTGGCCAATCAAAGTTTAACTCTTATTTAGAATTATGTTAACTCGACCGAGTTGAATGTAATAATATATATTGGAAACATTATCATATATATTTATACTATAAATATGTATGCAAACCTATATACTGCATCACCATAGTCCATTTGCGGCAAAAACATACAAGCAATAACCCTATTTTTTTGTTTCCGGTATAACTCTAAGTTAACTCGGAATTTTTTCCACTTTTACGAGTGAGACCTAGCCAAGCAGGTAGCAGCAAGTCAATTGGACAACAAGAACAAGTACACAATAAAATAGAATTAAGACACAGGCAAATCACATTTAAAACAATAATCAAAATACACAAAAGTACGTAACTCAACTACTTAAAACAGTTACAAGTCTCAGTCACAAAATCATGCAGTTGACTCTTAAATTGCAGTAAAGATATCTGGGTCTGCAGTTTTAGTTTGGACTGGAATTCATTCCAGGACGATGGAGCATAATAGGCAAAGGATCCTTTCCCAGCCTCAGTACGCACATTTAGGATTTTAAAATGCAAAAAAGAATGAGATCTGAGGCTATGGTTACTATGGGAAGCAATAAGGTATTCATATAATTTACATTGAATAGCCTTATATACCAGAATATATCAGTGCTTCAACCTGTGTAAAGCCAAAGAAGTCCAGCTTACCAAATCATATAATATGCAATGATGAGTATTAAATTTTGTATTTGTATTGTACCTCGATGCTGCATGATATAGCAAGTCCGGTTTATTTAAAGTTGATGGTGATGCAAATCTATATACTGCATCACCATAGTCAATTTGCAGCAAAAATATACAAGAAATAAGCCTCTTTTTTTTTGTTTCCATAACATATATAACATGTTCATATAATAATGACGTTTAAAGCGTATTCCCATGCCCAACAGACGAGTGTGGAAACATGCACTCACCTTTGTCCAACACACCGCCTTCCTTCTGTTCCTTTAATACGGTCCTATTAGAATATGGTAATGCGTCGGTAATTAGAAACATGAGATGCAAATGTATTCTAGGTGGACATTCAATATGCACATAGCGCAATCAAATTAGTTGGGCGAAAGCCCTATTTCGTCTGAATATACCAATATCTTTGTGATAATTGCGATGCGCTAATTCCAATAGCTGCGCACCGCTGGCTCAAATAGTGTCGGAGTAACAGTCCACTCTGGAGTTGGGTACGATAGTACAAACGTACAATATTACAGAACCACAACCCCCCCCCGCACACACCGGATGGTTATCTGAGAGTGATGGGGTCGAATATAATATTTATGGGTATACGCTGTATAGGAAAGACAGGCAGGACAGAAGAGGAGGAGGGGAAGCGCTATACATAAGAAACAGTCTTGAAGCCCAGGTGTTAAACCTGGACAAAGAAAATAAAACCGAATCAATATGGGTCAGAATAACAGACAAAAATTCAAAAGGCATAATAATAGGAGCATGCTATAGACCGCCAGATTCAGACGGTGAGCACAATAATCTGTTATACAATGACATTAGAAATGTGTGTAGCAAAGGAGAAGCCATACTAATGGGGGATTTCAACTTCCCCCAAATAAAATGGGACAACCCGGTGGGTAGCGCGAAGGATGAAATAGAAATGGTGGAAATGACAAATGACTGCTTCCTAACACAATTTGTGAAGGCACCCACTAGAGGGGAGGCATGTCTTGATTTAGTCTTTTCAAATAACGAAGATAGAATAACTAAAACAGAGGTCAGAGAACCACTTTACAATTTTAGAAAAGCAAACTATGAATGTATGAAACAGAGACTAAGAGAAGTAGACTGGAGTAAAATAGAGAAAACACCCACAGAAGAAGGATGGTTGTTCTTCAAAAATGTAGTACTAGAGGCGCAAAACAATTATATCCCTAAAGTAGACAAATCTAAATGTAAAACTAAATTGCCAAAATGGTTTAATAGATCAATTAAAAAAAATATTCAGCGAAAAAAGGCACTTTACAGAGCATTGAAAAAGGACCAAAAAGAAAGTACGCAGAAAGAGTACACAGAACTGCAAACGCAAGTCAAAAAGGAAGTTAGAAAGGCCAAGAGAGAAATAGAAATAAACATTGCTAAGGGAGCTAAAACCAATTCCAAAATGTTTTTCCAATATTACAACAGCAAGAGAACATTCAAAGAGGAGATTAAATGTTTACGAGATACAAATGGCAAAATCGTAGAGGAAGAAAAAAAAATAGCAAATATGTTAAATGATTACTTTTCACAAGTTTTTACAAAGGAAGATACTGACAACATGCCCCACATGTCATCCAGTTCCTATCCAGTTTTAAATAACTTTAGCATAACTGAGGCAGAAGTGTTAAAGGGACTAGGAGCTCTTAAAATAAACAAATCCCCTGGGCCGGATGAGATCCTCCCAGTAGTACTCAAAGAAATGAAAGAAGTAATTTACAAACCGCTAACCAAGATCATGCAGCAGTCTCTTGACACAGGGGTGGTACCGACAGACTGGAAAATTGCAAACGTAATACCGATCCACAAAAAGGGAAACAAAACTGAACCAGGTAACTACAGACCAGTAAGCCTGACTTCTATTATATGCAAACTTATGGAAACTATAATAAGATCCAAAATGGAAAAGTACCTATATGGTAACAGGGTCCTGGGAGACAGTCAACATGGTTTTAGGAAAGGGAGATCGTGCCTAACTAACTTGCTTGATTTTTTTGAGGATGCAACATCGATAATGGATAATTGCAAAGCATATGACATGGTTTATTTAGATTTCCAGAAAGCTTTTGACAAAGTCCCGCACAAAAGATTAATTCTCAAACTGAACGCAGTTGGGATTCAAGGAAACACATGTACATGGATTAGGGAGTGGTTAACATGTAGAAAACAGAAAGTACTGATTAGAGGAAAAACCTCAGAATGGAGTGTGGTAACCAGCGGTGTACCACAGGGATCAGTATTAGGTCCTCTGCTATTCCTAATCTACATTAATGATTTAGATTCTGGTATAGTAAGCAAAACTTGTTAAATTTGCAGATGACACAAAAGTAGGAGGAGTGGCAAACACTGTTGCAGCAGCAAAGGTCATTCAAAATGATCTAGACAAGATTCAGAACTGGGCAGACACATGGCAAATGACATTTAATAGAGAAAAGTGTAAGGTACTGCACGCAGGAAATAAAAATGTACATTATAAATATCATATGGGAGATATTGAAATTGGAGAAGGAATCTATGAAAAAGACCTTGGAGTTTTTGTTGACTCAGAAATTTCTTCATCTAGACAATGTGGGGAAGCTATAAAAAAGGCTAACAAGATGCTCGGATACATTGTGAAAAGTGTTGAATTTAAATCAAGGGAAGTAATGTTAAAACTGTACAATGCACTAGTAAGACCATATCTTGAATATTGTGTTCAGTTCTGGTCACCTCGCTATAAAAAAGATATTGCTGCTCTAGAAAGAGTGCAAAGAAGAGCGACCAGAATTATTCCGGGCTTAAAAGGCATGTCATATGCAGACAGGCTAAAAGAATTGAATCTGTTCAGTCTTGAACAAAGAAGACTACGTGGCGACCTAATTCAAGCATTCAAAATTCTAAAAGGTATTGACAGTGTCGACCCAAGGGACTTTTTCAGCCTGAAAAAAGAAACAAGGACCAGGGGTCACAAATGGAGTTTAGAAAAAGGGGCATTCAGAACAGAAAATAGGAGACACTTTTTTACACAGAGAATTGTGAGGGTCTGGAATCAACTCCCCAGTAATGTTATTGAAGCTGACACCCTGGGATCCTTCAAGAAGCTGCTTGCTGCGATTTTGGGATCAATAAGCTACTAACAACCAAACGAGCAAGATGGGCCGAATGGCCTCCTCTCGTTTGTAAACTTTCTTATGTTCTTATGTTCTTATCAGTTATGTGTTTTATCACTGAGTATTGTATTGATATGATGGACAGCGGTAGTGTGTTTACATATACAGTTATATGTTTTCTTCACTGCTCCACAGGCATATCCCCATCCAATGTCTACCATCAAAGTGTAGAAATGAAGATTGAGAGAAGGATGAAGAGGGGAGAGGGAGGGTCCTTTGTTGTGTGTTGTTACACATCTGTAAATTAATTGTATAAATATGTCATTGTAGTTGAATGAACTCGTTACATTTACAAATCAGAGAGTGCGCTACCATAGTAGACTTTGTCACGGCATGACTTATATTAAAAAAAATAATCATTTAGGAAAAAAAAAAAAAAGACAGGCTTCAAAGCCTTTTTTAAAAAAAAAAATGCTTCAAAAACATACAGCTATGTCGGATCAGGTGCCCTTTAAAGAAACCTATATAGTATTTCCTTGTGATACAATACTGTCCGTATTCAATAAAACATTGCCATTATCAGTTCATTAATTTGAAAACTCGGTGCCTAGCTATGGTGCCAATTGTGTATTTGAATGGTCCGTACGTATGTGTGCATGATATATTGTGTGGACTCGTCTGCTGTCATATCGATACATACTGTGGCGACACCAATGATAGCAGCGTGTTAGCGTAATGCCATTACTAATGGTGACTGTCCATCACTCTGCATTCTCGCTTGGCTGTCGTGTGCAGTTGCTATATTGGTAGTGAATGCGCAGAAAGTTTTGCGAGGCACAAACACGATTTGTAAATTGCTCAAAATACTGCTATATTCCAGTGTCTTGCAACTGTTTTGTGCTGTTTTGGAATATCTCTCATTTTGTGCCATAGCACTATTTTTTGCGAGGCACAAATTAGCGAGGGGATTGCGCGAAGATCGGGCCCTATGTGTATTGCTCAGATCTGACGTCTTTTTTTCCGGTTTCTCTCGGCTCCTATCGGTCTCACTCGGTCATTGAAAGGTTTTCTCAGCTTTCTGGAGAAAAAATGACTAGAGACCTGTGCTTGACGTCTTTGTGATAATGTTGGACAGAGTCTGACATCGGACCGGAAAGGGAAAATTGTAATGTCGGAGCTGGTCCAACATAGGACCTCAAATGGTTAAGTTAACATTAAAGCTATGTTACATTTACATTTACAAGCTAATACACATGAAAAAGATTGACATCTTTCATTTTTAACTACGGGACTGTAGGTAAAAATCTGTAAACTCTAACCAACAAAACTACAAGTTGTTTTTTTTTTTTTTTTTTTTTTTAAAAATCTTTGGGAACAAATGTGCTACATGTCCTGTCATACAGGTAGGTGTCCATTTATTTGCCAAACTGTGTTTACTACCAGATCTAGGCTTTTTTATTTCATGCCTACCTGTTTGATATTGTAGATTATGCAAATGTTATGAAACACAATATGAAACTAATATTCATGAAAAAGTGCTTTCTGGTGTGATATGCAATTTTAGGTACAATGCAAGAATTGACGACCTGCCGACTGTATTCTAGCAGTGACTTTCTGTCTGTGTATGCAAGAACCTTTATATACAGCCTGCTATTTAGTACAATAAAAATGACTCCTCCGTTTCAACGATCATGAACTATTGATTGATGTCAGAGCAGAACTCCATACCATGCGCGATTGTTTTAACCCTGTTCTTTTTTTTTATCACAGCATGGATTTAGAACGTGCTGGGACAGTGTGTGTAGTTTAATGCAGAACCTATCCCAGTAAAGTATACTTGTTACTCGGCACACTCCAGATGTTTAGTAAAGAACATTCTTGATCAGTGCTGATGCCCATTTAGAGCATCTAAATAAAAAGCTTGTATGACTT
Organism: Polyodon spathula; assembly: GCF_017654505.1. Classification (NCBI taxonomy): domain Eukaryota; kingdom Metazoa; phylum Chordata; class Actinopteri; order Acipenseriformes; family Polyodontidae; genus Polyodon; species Polyodon spathula. The sequence goes on from NC_054555.1 coordinate 17,862,592, forward strand.
CCTTTGTGTTAATTGCATATTTTATCTTGTCCATAATACTGACATACATAGACAAGATTATTCATATAAATTATTTTAATTAGCAACATGTGCATTTTGTTTTATTAATATCTGTTTATTTATAATTATAGAGCCCCCAATTTTTAACCCCCAATTTTCTCCCTAATTTAGGATGTCTAATTATTTTTTGCCCCACACAGCTCAGGAGAACTGAAGGTTCAGTGGGCTTCCTCCGATCCCACGACCAAGTCAGTTTCCTCTTTTACACCTAGGAACTCAAGCACAGGTGTCAGTGAGTTACTGGCCTCTGGAAGACAAAGGTTAGCCCTGCAGATGTCTGTCTGAGCTTACCAGGTGCCTGGCTGGCACAGCCCACTGGAGCGTGATGAGGGGAAACAGTCCCTGTCGATTTTGCCTGCCAATTTTACACTCCCTCAGGAATCTCCATCAAAGACCGGTGACTACACATAGCCAAGTCATGAACCTGTGCTCCCCTGACTGTATGACTCACCCTGCACACCACGCCACATGCAGAACATTTCTTAAGCCATATGTAAATTAAATGTATTCATGTCTGTGTATGTACCTTCTTCAATATCAGTCAAATATTGTTGTATTTTGTGCATGTTGTTGAAAACAATAAACTATAACATAAAACTGCATATTAAAACTTAGGCAAAATATCTGAATAATTGTAGCTACCACTATATAATGTTTTTGCAGCTACTAAAAGAGTGTCCCAACACTAAATGGCTGGCTTTCTTCAAAGTTAACCCAATTAAACCTCCTCCTGATGCCGCTCAGGATGTCAGGAACAGACGGCTATAGTGAGCACACCACAGCTACCATGATGTGAAAGAAAGGCCCTGTTGTATGTTGAGAGACAACAGCACTGTTGTCTTATTGCGGATGTCTGAAAACGGGTCTGGCAAGGGCCAGAGCTTGAGCCTGACTGAACTAAAGCAGCCAGGCAATTTAACAATTAAACACAGTATTAAAGCAAGAAAAGATCAATTGAGTGCGGAACAATAAGAGCTCCATGTGACAGACTCCAGTGTCTGCATGACAGACAAAGCCCAGGGTCAGCGCACGCCTGCTGTGTGTCTCAGTACACGATTCATTTGACTCAGGGCAGAAGGCTGCAAGTGAGAAGAAAACTATTAACCCTTTCCGAACTTGGAGATCCTACCTGATAGTACTAAGAAAAATGATTTAGTTAATAATCAGAACAAAAAATAAACAAAACAGTTGAGCAGCATTTTGTTCAACTACAAAAAAAAAAGAAGTTTGTGCGCAGTTCAGCTGCAAGTAAGGTAAGCTTTGAAACTGTAAGATTTCAAAATCACACCGCTACTATCACCTATATTTTGTGATCAAGATTACTTTTATCTGGATCATTTTTATCAGTTTTTTCAGAAAATGTCACTGCTGGATTACATTTATCCAGTCAGCAAATGATCACGATTATGAAATCCATTTTTTTGAATAGACTAGTTCTTAATTTATTTATTTATTTATTTTAAGAGGCCTTATTTATGATATATCCCAATTTAACAAAATAAATAAGATTGTAGTAATAATGATTAAATACACAATCTTATTGATTTTGTTTTATATTATTTTTTTTAACAAAACTTTTAATGTTAGTGCACATATAACACATGCAAATAATGGTTATTTATTGTATGCCTACTTAGCAGAAATTGAATAACTAAGTCAAAATTGAATAAAAAAATTACATTTTTGAAAAAAGGATATGTGTGTCTGACATCTTCCTTGTCTTCCTCGTCGGTAAGTAGTCCAGCATCTGTCAGATGTGAAGGCGCATGCTTATGCTTTTTTATTTATTCCACAAAATACGTGTTTTCCATTTTACTTACATGGCTACAAAATTTAAATAAATATGTAAATATAATATTATACCATTCAATTTTAACATATAACGTGTGTTTGCTATGACAATTTAAACAAAATATTGATGTTCTATGGTCATTTAAAAGCAAATCCACCTCCGCAGTAGGATCACAATAATCCTGGTATTTTGGATCAAAGTAATCCTGATCTCTGTAAATTTTGAAAAACCGAATTGCACAATATAATCCAGATCAAATGCAAAAATCCGATTACAGAAGTTTTGAAAAAGCGGCCCCAGGTACTAGTGAATGAGAAAGGGCGCTAATAGATATTTTAAAACACAACAGTGTGTTACCAAGCAGAATAATGCATGCAGTAAACACATATAATTAAAGTTAAACAAGTACAGCAGCGCTAAGTCAACTGGCAACCCTCACAACGTTGGTCTACTATTGCTTTCTTAACCCTTTGTGATCCTATATCGGACCAGGTCCATCATTACAATTTTCCCTTTCCGGTTCGATGTAATCAAAAGATGTCAACCACACAGGTTTCTAGTCGTTTTTCTCTGAAAAATGCAGAGAAAACTGTTCAGTGGCCGGGTGAGACCGATAGGAGCCGAAAGAAGCTGAAAAAAAGGGGTGGATCTGAGTAATACATAGAGCAACTGCACCACAGAGATATAGAGATAGCTGCTTCTGCATCCAGCCCTCAAAGAATATCACAGGCATTTGCAGAGCTTTTTGAGATGTTATAGTAATAAAATAATAACTTGGATCACATTATTGAAGAGTTTGGTGGTAAAACAAATGATCAGGAGAGGATTTATCAGTATGCACGTCTATAAAGAGGTATGTGAAAAATACAGCGAACAATGGGTGGGGCTTGACTGGAGATGCAGTACTGAGTGTACTTTTGCGATTCAGTGCATTTTAAAACTGTTTTACTCTGAAAAAAAAAATGTAAGCAGTGCGTGTAAAATAAACAGTCCGTGTGAAAATAAATTGGACCTGACACGCCTGACAAGCGCTGAATAAATGGACCATTAAAGCTAAAATGTAACATTGGCATGCCATTTACCTTGCATCAAAGTCTATTACTGTAACAGCTGTACACGTTTAAGATAGTAATTCAGCTCAATATTTAAAAATACTCCTACAGTGCCGTGAAAAAGTATTTGCCCCCTGTCTGATTTTCTGCATTTTTGCACATTTTTCACATTGAATTTGTTCAGATCTTTTTGTGGGTTGTCATAGTATACAGAGGGAGTCTTAGAGAAAAAAATGACACTAAAGTTTGGTGCTTCTTTCATTTGTTTGGTGAGCAATATAATCAAACATGCAATCTTCAAGTGTGAAAAAGTTTTTGCCCCCCTAGTTAACTCAACCCAATTAAAGGGATAATTAGGGTCAGCTGTTTCAATACTTTGGTTAACAATCAGGCCTGATTTTGTCCAGTCCTGCCCAATATAAATCTGACTCATTTTGGCCCTTACCATCAAAGTGAAGTTGTCAGCACACAGGTTCTAGAGGCACATCATGCCATGATCAAAAGAAATTCCTGAAGACCTTTGGAAAAAGAGTTGTTGATGCCTATCAGCCTGGAAAAGGTTACAAAGCCATTTCTAAGGCTCTGGGGCTCCATGAAATCACAGTCAGAGCTTGTGGCAAAGTGCCCCATTTATTTGTGTTGTATGTTACATGGAGTGTGTTAATGTTGGTGTATAGTCATTGGTACATGAGATATAAATGGGTCTGTGTAACACGAGTGGTTTAAAATGGATATTTGCATTTAGGCACGAGGATTGCACAGCACTTTATGTGCAGGTAAAATGTAATAATATGTGAGCATGGGGAATTGCACTTATTAATTCATGTGCAGTTGTACCGAGACTCCAATTGAATGATTGATTAGCAATCGAGTCTCGGTATAGCTGCATAAAAGCTGCATGTTTTCACTCACTCGGGGTTGTGTGTTCGGTGAGTGGAGAACAGGATTGGGATGGAGGAAATAGTAATAGATATGATAATTTCACCTCACCGTGTTTGTCTCTGTAGTTTGTTTTTGTTTGTCTCTTTGTTTTGGCTGCCAGTGCCATGTCCTATGTTTTGTTTGTCTTTTACAATCTTTTATTTTCTGTCTGTTCAATTATTAAATGCTGAGCACAGCTCAGCTTCACCAAAACTCCATCTCTCTGTTTATTTTGTGTGGTTCCTGTTTCTGGTCTGACGTAAACCACTACAGCCATCTTTGTGACAGAGCCATATTGTCCAAATAGAGAAAGATTGGGACAGTAGTGAATCTTCCTAGGTGTGGCCGTCCTGCAAAAATCTCTCCAAGAGCAAGACGTAAAATCATCCAGGAAGTCACAAAGAACCCTAGAACAACATCCAGGGATCTGTAGACCTCTCTTGCCTCGGCTAAGGTCAGTGTTCCACCATCAGAAAGACACTGGGCAAAAATGATTTGGGGATGCTTTGCTGCATCAGGATGGTTGAAGAACAAGAAATTTAAAGTTTTGGAATGGCCTAGTCATAAACCAGACCTAAACCCCATTGAGATGTTGTGGCAGGATCTGAAAGGAGCAGTTTATGCTCGAAAACCCACAATTGTCATTGAGTTGAAGCAGTTCTGCCTGAAGGAGTGGGCCAAAATTCCTCCAAGGTGTTTAAGAGACTGATCAATAACTAGAGGAAGCATTTGGTTGCACTTTTGTTTGTTCACTCAGGGTCTGTTTTATCTAACATAAGATTTTGGTTGAAGATCAGATAACATTCAGTGTCAGAAACGCAACAAATGCTGAAAATCAGACAGGGGGCAAATACTTTTTCATGGCACTGTATATTTCATTGGTTACCTGATCATTTCATCCCCAAATTAAACATGGTTAACATTGCAATGAATAATTGAATCTCAATCCTCTTTCTGCCAGTTGCTTGCTAAATATCTTGTTTCCCTGAATGGATAATGATCTGCTTCAAATATAGGCAAATGTATTCCATTTCCAGGAATGACTGGGGGTGAGCACCAATCAAGCCATAAGTATTGTGGTGTCTCCGAACTGAAAATAATAGGAACATTTACAAACAACAGGAGGCTGTTCAGCACATCAGTGCTCATTTGGTTCCTAGTAGTTCCTAGTTTAAATATTGTCAAGTTGGTCTTAAAGCATCCCAGGGATTCAGCATCAACATGGCTGGGTACCATTCCATAACCACCACCCTAGCGACAGTTGGCCATTTAAAGTCCTGCAGCATTTCCAGTATTTTATAACTTAGCTTGGTGTTACCAAATACAACTGAAGGAAGCGGCGTATGGTGGCAGCTCCGGGGTCTAGGTAAAATTAAGAACACACACCACACACCAGCTCCGGGGTCTAGGTAAAATTAACAACACACGCCACAAACCAGCTCAGGGGTATAGGTAAAATCGACAACACACACCACACACCGGCTCCGGGGTCTAGGTAAAATTAACAACATACACCACACACCAGCTCTGGGGTATAGATAAAATTGACGACACACGCCACACACCAGCACTCCAGCACAGATTTTTTCATATGGGTGCTGAATTAGGTTTCAATACTTTATACTTGACAACTTGCATAGCAAAATCTAGCTTAACATTTAACTTTAGTATTATGATAGATTTTTTTAGAAAAATAATTTTAGAATTATTTATTTATTTATAAAATAAATTTATTTATTTATTTATGTATTTATTGCATTGATATAGTGCTTTTTATATAAAAAAAAAATCTATACACAGAACAGTACATAGCAAAAAAAAAAAAAAAAAAAAAATAGATGATAGCCTGTCAAACATATAACTACCACAATCAGACTACTTAAATAACAGATTTAAATAACAGTATACAAATATACAAAAGCAGCAATTTTATAGTTACATTAAAACCCACTAAGATAAGAAAGCCATTTTATAAAAGTGTGTTTTTAGTCTTGACTTGAAAATTGTAATGGTCCCAGCTTCCCTGACAAATGAAAGCAGAGCATTCCATAATTTAGGAGCTCTACAAGAAAAAGCCCTACCTCCCGTGTTGCTTCTGTTGACCCTAGGAAAAACCAACAGACCTGCAAGCTGTGATCTCAGAGTGTGGTTTGATAGAAACTGGGTCATTAACTCCTGCAAATAACTAGGTGCTAATCCATTCAGGTTCTTGTTAGTTAACAGAAAAATCTTAAAATCAATTTTATACTGCAAAGGGAGCCAGTGTAAAGAGGCCAAAACAGGAGTAATATGTTCACTTTTCCTGGTTTTAGTCAGAATTCTAGTGGCGGTTTTCTGAACAAGCTGCAAGCGGGATAACACATTTTGGTACATCAGAAAACAATGCATTACAATAATCAATTCTACATGAAACAAAGGCATCTCGGCATCAGATACAGAAATAAATGGCTTAATAATTTGGCTATATTTCTCAAATGGTAACAAGATACTTTAGTAACTTCCCGAAAATGAGACTCAAAGGAGAGATCAGGATCAAAGAAGACCCCCAAACTCTTAATTTCAAGTTTAAGTTTTGATGTGAGACTGCAAGGGTCATGCACATGTAATTCCACATTTCCTTTTAGTTGGTTCTGTGAGCCCTATATCAGAACCTCTTTTTTTTATCTGAATTCAATATTAGAAAATTCTATGACATCCATGCTTGATGTCTGTAAGGCAAGTCGTCAGACAGAAAAACACCCAGGCAGAAGAAATTCCTGGTTTTAGGGAAAAATACAGCTAGGTATAATCAGCATAGCCATAGAAGTTCACTCTGTGTCTGCAGATAATGTTACCTTATGGTAGAATATATAATGAAAACAGCAAGGGACCTAGAATGGAGCCATGTGGAACACCACAGACAAAGTTTTTAAAAAAGTATATTAAATGTAATAACAATACAATAGGACAGATTTTAACTTAACGGTTGAGCAGATATTAACACTTTCATTCAGGAGGTGGAAGGCATAATTACAGAAGCTGATTGATCATACAGAGAACTGAAGACCGTTCAAAAGTGGACTTGTAGCAGAACTCTTTCCTAATTAGAGCTTGTCCTTGCCTCCCCTCTTTTTTCATTTCTACGGACAAGATAAGAAATAGTATCAGCTTTAGATGTTTTCATCTTGGAAGAAGAAGTTGAAGCAATCCATTCATGGTTAATCCTTTCCATTTCTCTCCACATTAACTGGAATGGAATGAAGTGTCAAGGGTCTTCTCACCACAGCAAACCTCTGGAAATCTACTCCCCCCCCCACCCCCACCACACCACACACACACACACACACACACACACACACACACACAACCTCCCACTGCCATGACCAAATTATTTTCTACCCTCCCAGGACCTAGCTTGCCAGACAAAATCAACAACACACCCCTGATTCATTTCAAAAACACACAGCTGCAGTGATAAATCCCCTCTCCATGTTTTAGAGTAGGCTTTCTTCGACTAGTCACTCAATTAGTTTACAGTGTTTAGCTTCAAATAAGCCAATACAGCAAAATACTTTGTCCCAAGTCATAACTGCTTTATATGAGACTGCTAAAGAGAAAACAAGTGGAAAACCAAGGATGTGAAGAAAACCCCTGCCAGCTCTTCTAGCATTGACAAACTGGTTAAAAATCTGTTGCTTTATTTATAGTTTGCTGTATCCATGGTAGCTAGGCCTTAATTTCACCCTGCTCAGGGGATTATAATTTCAGAGTAGTGTAAAAGAGAAAGTGTGTAAGAAAGGTGGGCTTGAAAAAAAAAAAAAAAAAATTAAATAACAAATAGTTTTTCTTTCAGTTTTAAAAAAGATATATTATTGGCTACACTGATATAAGCTTAAATAAAGGATTTAATAACAGAACCAAATTTTAAATCAGAATGGAACACTTTGGGCAATGGATCTGTACAATTGCACAATAAAGATCATATTGTACACTGTATCTAAATAAATTGTCAATATAAAAAAAAAACAAGTTCGAAAAATGGAACAGCTGTTTCAAGTGGTGACAGCAGACACAAAAGCCCAAATTAGGAGAAGCAATTGTGGCAACCTTGTCAAGCATCAAACAAATAGGCACAATTGGAAAGGTGCTGGGGCCCAACATTCACACAATTGTTGCTTCTAACTTGGCATCTATTTTTGATCACTCCACTTTACATTGAAATGTGCATTCCCTTATCAGCTGGGTTTAACCAGAATAAATATGTTAAGACACATGTGCCAAGTAAAGTGTTCAACACAGACTGGAGTGTTCTTGGTTATCCTTACAAGCACTATTACAGAGAGAAAGACAGACAGGGAGTGATAGAGGCCTCATCACAGGTGCAGACAAGTATGCTTTAGGAAGACACATGGACAACATGCAGGTAAGGCACAGGTAGATCAGGGCACACATGGACAGACATTTAGCCCATACATACAAGAATACCTGAAAGAGCATGAAGCAATATCTATCCAACAATGAAGATGATGAACAAGACCAATAATGGCAACAAGTGCAAGGGATAATGAGAATGCAAGGGAAGTCTATAGGAAGTGACAGTCAGGCAGGCATTGCAAATCCAGGGCTGGGGTGTTGAAGCATTGTTTTTGGTTGTGCAATGTTTTTTGTTGCAGATGCCACAGAGCTGATAAGGGAATGGTCACAATCCCCTTGAAGTTGTACAAAGAGCATTTCAATATACAGTGGAGCGATCAAAAAAATAAAAGCTGTACGACTGCAATCAGACTTGTAGGCGTTCATTTTCAGCACATTTATCTGGAAGTTGCAAGGGCAGTCCACAGTCCACAAGATGAATGTCCTCTCCAGGCATACGATCAAGCACGGCAGTCTGCATCTGGTTACAGGCATCTACAGTAGACATTATGCAGGTTGACAAAAGAAAATAAAGGAAATACAGATCTTTTCAAGAAAGCTGGGAGTCTTTGTATAAATGGATTTTATATTTTTAAATGCTGCAGTGACAGTTCTGCTTGTGAAGCATCCACACTATAATTTGATAGAACAGGTGATATATTTGCAATGTGCAGGATCTTACTTTCCCCCGTTGGTGATTCAAGTCTGGTTTTCAAACTAAATTAACTGATTATCGCTTACCAATATTGTATCGGTATATGAAAAGTATGTTTTTAAGAAAGTAATTTCATCTTTCAATCACTTAAAATATACTGAAGATAATGTAAATAACACCAAGCTACAGACAGGGTGCCCCAAGCTTGAAATGTGTTATTGTTTATAAATAAGTATTATGAATATTGTGTTGTTATGTTTTAAGAAACATACTACGATAGTGTTCATTATGGTAATTGTTTGTTTATTAGTTTTAAAATGTTTAGTAAAATGTGACCTATTGTTTGACCTCATTAGTACAACCTGCCCCCTTTGCTAACGACAGCTTCAGTCAGGGTCATAACCAAGTATAAATGTCCACATTTTTGTAAAATGACTTTACACCTACTTCTAAAGATGCAATGCATTTCAGTAAATTCAAATGATAAACGTTGCATTCCATGCAGAGGGAGAACACAAACGTAAAACACCATTAAGTGGTGTTGGCATTGCAAAGGAGATGGCAGGTTTCACAGTTCCGATCAAGTGATTGTTTTCTAAGCATTATTTGTGAATGCTTATTCATCATTGCTACACCCTGTTAGAAAATTAACTTCCCTGCATTTTTTTAAATTTTTCATTATTTAATCATAAAATCACAATTTACAAGATTAAATACGCTACTATGCTCCTCCTGGGCGTTGCCATAATAGGGTCACACGACTGTGATACTGCATGGCGATTGGCTCATTGGATATGTCGGATTTTACTAAATTAGAAGCCTGGCGTATAGCGTGTTATGGAAAGAAGAGATCATTTGAGTTGAATTTAATGTGGTCTATGTCGTGTTTTGAGAACAAAAGACATTGAACATTAGAAAGTAGGCACTGTGAGATGAATGATCCTGCTTTTAGCTCAGTTTTGGCGCAAATAGTGTATATTGCATTTTGCATCTAAACTCTTCATATATATATATATATATATATATATATATATATATATATATATATATATATATATATATATATACTGTTTATACAGTGCCTATAGAAAGTCTACACCCCCTTTCAAAATGTTTACCTTTTGTTGTTATTGCCTGGAATTAAAATGCATTAAAACAGTTTTTTTTTTTTCATTTATATACAAATCCTACCCCACAACTTCCAAGTGAAAAAAATATTCTAGAAATTTGTAGAAAATTAATTAAAAATAAAAACTGAAATAGCTTGGTTGTAATAGCAATCCTAAATTAGCTCAGGTGTAACCAATCACCTTCAAAATCACACACCTGTGATTTTGTTAAGAAGCCTCCACTTGTGTTAAATGGTAGTGATTCAACATGATTTCAGGATAAATTCAGCAGTTCCTGAAGGTTCCCTCTGTTGGGTAGTGTATTTCAAAGCAAAGACTCAAACATGAGCACCAAGGAGTTTTCAAAAGACAAAGTTGTTTAAAGGCACAGATCAGGGTAGGCCTTGAATATCCCTTGAAGCACGGTCACGATAACTATTAAGAAGTGGAAGGTGTATGGCACCACCAAGACCCTGACTAGAACATGCTGTCCCTCCAAACTGGATGACCAAGCAAGAAGGAGACTGATCTAAGGGGCTACCAAGAGGCCAATGGCAAATTTACAAGAGCTACAGGCTTTTATTGCCAAGATTGGTCCAAGTGTGCATGTGACAACAATATCCCAAGCCCTCCACAGATCTGGCCTGTATTTTACTCAAGAAAGACCACTTTGAATCCTATTTGAAATATGCAAAAAAACACTCTGAATCTGATTCTGTAGCCATGTGGCAAAAAGTTTTGTGGTCTGACCAAACTGAAATGGAACTTTTTGGCCTAAATACAAAGCATTATGTTTGGTTAAGCATGGTGGTGGCAGCATCATGTTATGGGGATGTTTCTCTTCGGCAGGGACTGTGGCACTTGTCAGGATAGAAGGGAAAATAAATGGAGCAAAGTACAGAGTAGTCCTTGAGAAAAACCTCCTGCTCTCTGCAAGAAAGCTGAAACTGGGACGAAAGTTCACCTTTCACCATGACAACGACCCAAAGCACACAGCCAAACCTACATTGGAGTGGCTAAGGAACAAAAAGGTAAATGTCCTTTATTGGTCCGGTCAGAGCCCCGACCTAAATCCAATCTAAAATTTGTGGCATGACTTGAAGATTGCTGTCCTTCAACGTTCCCAAGGAACTTGACAGAGCTTGGACAGTTTTGTAAAGAAGAATGGCCAAATATTGCCAAATCTAGGTGTGCAAAGTTGGTAGAGACCTATCCCAACAGACTCACAGCTGTAATTGCTGCCAAAGGTGCTTCCACCAAGTATTAACTCGGGGGGGGGGGGGGGGGGGGGGGGGGGGGGGGGTGGAGACTTATCCAATTATGATCTTTCAGTTTTGTATTTTTAATATATACATTTTTTTCTCAATAAAACCTTTTTTCCCCTTGTGGAGTATGCCGTGAAGATAAGTGGAAAAAAAAATCCTCATTTAATGAAACTCTGAGGCACTGACACAACAAAATGTGAAAATATTTCACAGGGGTCTAGACTTTCTATTGCCACTGTATATGTACATATATATTCCCGATGGCGGAGCTGCATTTGTGCCATATAAAAATGTGAGAAACAAAATCCCCAAGCAAAAGCACACTACAATTGAACAACGCTCATTTAGCATTATGGCTCCGACTCTCTGGAACTCTCTCCCAGCCTTGGTTTGTGATGCTCTGACCGTAGCTCGTTTTAAATCAACTCTCAAAACCCACTTGTTCTCTTTTGCTTTCCATGCTCCTTAAGCCTGATATCTGTTATTTTCTGCTGCTAATATTTTACATATTGTTACTATCATGTATCCTGCACTTTCCACTGTATTTATTGTACTATTTCATGTATTCTGCATTTTCCACTGTATTGTACTATTTCATATATTATGCACTTTCCACTGTATTTAGTGTACTATTTCATGAATTATGCTACTATTATATATTATGAACTTTCCACTGTATATCATGTATTATGCATTTCTCTATTTGAAGTATTATGTATTTTCTTGTATTTATTGAATCTTGGAAAACACTTTTTGATGGTGTTCCACTATGAAAGGCGCTATATAAAATAAAGATTGATTGATTGATTGATCCTGCATAAACTGCGGGTCTGGCGGTTGCAGAAGCAAGTGCTTATAACTTATTCATTTTAACGATTCTGCAGCAGTATGTGTCCCACCTGTATGGGATTTTAATATAAAGTGTTTCTTTTTAATCATTAAATTTCGCATATTTTTTTTTTAAAAATGCATTTATTGTTTATTAATTTGAATAGCTAGCTCCAACTTCGTATTTTGATGTCCTGGTTTTTTTTTTTTTTTTTTTTTTTTGGGGGGGAGAAAACAAAATTCAAACTGACTCAGTTTGATTCGAGAAGCGAATTATGAAGAACTTCAAGTGTTTAAGTCACACACAGACAGTGTGTGTGTGCTATACTAACTGCCAGCATTGGCTGCGGGACATAGATTGAAGAGTTTTCTCTTTTTAATTGATATGATTGCACTTAATTTAATGTGCAGGTCTCTTGTCTGTCCAACACCCTCTTTGTGTTATCCTTGTGTGTGTATTTCTCGCCTCCCAAGTGTGTTATGCTTCTCGTCTGCTTACCCTTTCCCATTTGCATCTTTATTCGCTGCTTAGTTCAGTGCTTATAAATGCTATTGTTAGATAGTCACCATTGCAGAGCAAATAAAAAAGTAACACTTTGAAATTTCATTTGCTCGTCTCTTGCTTCTTTGCTGAACCTGTGCGCACCAACGCCGCAATATGCTTTTATTAAAAAAGTTATTTTATTTATTTTTTTATCCCCATGACTTTATTCCCCCTGTCATTTTCTCTGTGATTTTGAATGCATTGACCGTGATTGCTCTGTGATTAATGTTCAATTTTTCCGTGACATATATTGCATTTTGCATGCCTTATTATTTTGGTTTGCAAAACCATTTACATTATTTACCTCCATTATTTACCTCCATGCTTTACACATTGGTGTGTATTGCAGGGGGCTTTCTTCAGATGGGGAATACATAATAAAGCACTCTTTTCTAAACGGGATTATAATTGTCCGCCTGATTATTCCTGCACTGCATCACCTCTGCACCTGTTCACTATCAGCAGCCACTTTGCCACACCCCACGAACAATTCACCCGACAAGTCAGTGTCGTCGTTGTCATCGTCTTCTTTATCCAAGCTGTAGATTTTCCTTTGTTGTCTGCAGACTCATGCAAAGTCATTCACTCCTCCACAGTTTCTGCATTCTTTCCCGTGTGCTGGACACAGGAGTGTTCTGTGGCCTCCTCCGCAACTCCCGCAGGTTCACGTGTCTGAGTTGTTTTTCTGTGCAGGCCTGTGGCAAAGTGGTTGGTAAGGGGAACAGGTGTAGTGGTGATGCGGTGCAGGAGTGATGAACAGACAACAGTGATTCAGTGAACAAGTGTTTATTTGTGCTGTTTCCAGGTTTGGCGACCGTAAAATAATAAATCCCCCGCAGTACACAACAATGTGTAAAGCGCGGGGATGGTGAAGAACACAGTACAGTCTCACACACAAACAAAGGCACGGTCACCAATCCTGGGTGATATTCAAACGTGCAGGTGCTCTGTGCAGTGGTGCTCCGGATAGTGCTTTACGTGGCGACAGCTCCGGAGGTGTGTGTTAACTGTCTAGTGGTGCGAAAAAGACAGACAATTATAAACAAACAAAGACAACACACAACACGTAATACACTCTGAGAGCTCCTCTCTCAGTCCTTCTCTCCTCATGTTACCCAAACGAAGGAAAAGATCAGCGTTACCCTGGCCCCTATATGTAATCCCGCATGATATCTAGGTAAACGGTTGCAGCTGCCTTATTACTTGCAGCTGCCTCTCGTTTAACTTTCAAATCAATAAGGTCTTACAACAGAGTCTCGCTGCTTTCCAGGCTGACCCACTTCCCTGACCCGGAAACGAACTGTCAGGCCAGCCCTTCCAGATACTTCTCCTCTCGTTCTTTAGTGCCCTCACAGGTCGGGAGGAAGATTCATCACTAGAACTCATGTTTCCGTCACAAGGCCTCTGTTGAAACTTTTCATTTCCTCGCTGTTTGTCTTTTACAATTTTACATACAGTCTCAGTATTGTTATCCAATCCATGGATTTTATCCTTGACTGTTATTTTATTTTATTTTTTTGCCTGGCACACTTGGATTGCTCTACTTACAGTTAAATCAGCTTCTCCAAGTAATTTGTCTTTCAGTTTTTTTTATCTCTCACTCCCATTACAAATTCCAAAGTTGTAAGTCTGACTTTTTATTTTTAAGTCTGTTATAACTCTTCTATCAATTCATTTAAATTTTGTACCCTGCTATTAAAAACACATCTTTCGCATGTCTCATTATTTTTCGGCGTACAAAAATTCAAATTTTTGTCTTACCAGTTCAGAGTCTTTCTTTTTTTCTTCCATCAGCTGGAAGCTGTTGAAGGCATCCAAGGCATCCAAACCAGCTGCTGTTGAAAAGAGTGCAACTTACTGTTCCTTTTCTTTTTAGTTTGCTCCTACTGTCGTCACGTTGGGGCCGAATCATTGCTTGAAGTGCCTCCAATGTTCTTTCACATTGCCTATGAGTTTCAACTCCGTCGGTGGCTTGAACTGCTCCATTTTCTTTTTTTTATGTTGCTTTCTCACTCGGCCCAGCTTTCAGCAACGGTTAGTTATTCTACTTCTTTTGAGTTTTTTTTTTTCGTTGACTCCTGGTACCATGTTGAGATATTTGCACACTGGACCCAAACATAGACTTAGTTGACATGTCCCTATTGTTTCGTGTCTCACAACCAACTGCCAAGTGTGTCCTTCTGCTCCGACTCCACACCCTGATGACATGTGATAGGTTCTTCTTAAAGCTATAGTACAATATGTCACAATAGTGGTGCAGTAGTACTGAATTTCTGCACCAAACTGAATAAGGTACATGGGGTCTGTGTTGAGGTCGGGCCTTTTGAATGTTTGGTGAAAAAAATGAAACAGTTCCTGAGGTATTATATAAAACAGATAACAGTCCCACATTCAGGACTTTAACTATGAAATCATCTCAGCAAGGAATCCCCACCCCACCCCCGAAGGAGTGTGTGGGTTAGCAAAATTGTATGTTAGTGACATCAGGTCACCAGTGACTTCAAACCGGGGCTGCTGAAAATGAAAGGGGGAGGCATCTTCGGGCAAATATTTAAATATATACAAAATTTTCATTTTGTATGCATTTCACCATCAAAATATGCAGAGATCAAGTTAGTTTCATAAGAAACAGTGGCACAAAGTGTATAAGACAATAAGACAATCTCTTAACTATGTTGCAAATCCAATGTACTGTCCTTTTTAAAATAAATACAAATAAATGCTTTCACTTAATTGAACAAGTTTAATTATAAATCGTGCTGGTCTCTAACGTACACAGACTTGAAAACATGTTCCAGACACTCTCTAATCGGGAAAGTTCCACCTTTTGTACATTCGTTGTGTAGACGCATTGGGAAACAAAGTAACAATTTTAAAGGCAGTACACGACTGCTTGGCATTTGGTGGCAACTGTTGCTTATTAATATAGGGTTGGTAGATTTTTATATTTATTAATGTTCTCTCTACCTGCCTTTTAAAGCTGTAGTTAGCATAATTTCATAAGATTTCATAAAATACTTAACAAATAGCAACATGTAGAATTAACAAAGAAATAACTTAAAGTATTAATTATTTTTTGTGTTTGCATTAAAAGGAGCGCTATTTAAATCACAATCTGGGGATACCCAGCAATAAACCTGTTAGCAATCAAGCTAGTCGCATTGCCTGTGTGTGAGTAATTCTTTAGAGTGAAAGAAAGATTGAAGTCAATACCGTTGTAAATTGATTTGTTTTAATTTTGTTTTTATTTGAATTGTTTTATCTCTTAGTAGTTTCACCCACTCCCTCCTTTATAAACATCTTGTATTTCTTTTTTACATTGTGAAACTCCCCCATTACATTGCGGTCAAATACACAATATTCAACTCAAAATACAACAATCAACAATGGTCAAGGAAGACCTGTTTTCTACTGGAAGCTAAAAATTAAAATGGCAGTTTGTCATGTGTGGTGAGAAAATAGTTATACATCCATTAAAACATACCTAAGCTTACCTTGTTAATATACTTTAACGAATGAACGTCTCTTCTGAGTTCTTAACGAAAACATAAAATGTCACTTTCTACTTGAATCTATACAAAAAAAAAATCTCAGATTCCAAATACAGTGCTAGTATGAGCCTACAGATGGAAATGATTGTGCCTCACTGGCCTGGGCGGCTGCAGAAACAGTTATAAAACGGAACACCTCAGAGAAGACGGCACCACTACCAATACAGTTTAGAGTACGATTTATTTGGTTTAATTGAATTTAAATAAGTGGCATACACAACGTGGACTGGTTCTTACAACTAAAAAGAAAATCAGGAAGATATGGTTTGTTTATTGAGAAATATATTGACACACGTTAACAGTTAAATATCCTTTATTCTCGACTGTTTACATGTGGTTCTGGAAGTTACAGAGATTCATTTTCAATGTTTTGCCATCAAACATTGTTAAACACAGTTATCTTAGCGAAACCAGCTGCTAGGTCACTCAGGACACATTTCTAAGTGAACGCTGTCTCTCAAATGACAGTGCTTTGTGCTGTTAGGTTGGAACAATGAACGTCGCCCTCGAATAGCGATGCTTACTGCTAACCGGTTGAAACACTAAATGACAGCATGCACACACGGCAGTACAAATTTGTTGAAACATTGATTCACGACTTTCTTGCAGGCAGAGCAGATGCTCATTCGTAAACTAAAATTAACGAGAAAAGTTGCTGGTGCGTCCGCACCGCCACCGCACTCCTCCCTCGGCATTTGGACTCCTACTTCTCGCGTCCCCGCAGGTCACTGTAGGACCTGTAGTTCTGGGGAACGTATAAACAATGCAATCACATAGACACACGCTCCTGTTTCAACTACAGCTCCCAGAATGCATACAACGGTTTGATCGGTGTTGTTTTGTTAGATTAACGTGACAATACCAAAGATATTGTATAACGTCAAATCCTATGATTCTCTATGTGGACTTGTGTCACCCACAGCACAGAGAATTATGTGATTTAGAGAGTGATCCAGTGAAATGTTCTATGTAGAGTCAATTGGGCCTTGTCAAAATGTCGCTGTTTTCTAGATAGATACGTTATTAAAATTTCTCAAACTTTTGACGTTCATTTCGCTGTAGCCCAATATGTCAGTAATGATACGGCGTAATCGGCAAATGATGACTGAACGTCATTATTAAGAACAATGCAGTTTTTTGAGAACGGTGACGTATCTCGCTCATGTGCAGAAATACAGTGTGGACAGTACCTAAGTGTTTCTTTTATAGTAATAGTATAGTACTTAAAAACTGCAACTCGACTTTAAAAAAAAAAAAAAAAAAACAGAAGTGCATAGAACAATAATATATATATATATATATATATATATATATATATATATATATATATATATATATATATATATATATATATATATAAGAGTTTTATTGTAAGTTGAAGCCCAAACACCATGTCTTTACAAGTAGGCTGACAGATATGTTTAATACAATGTTTTTTTGGTTATTTGTATGTTTTAAGGTGTTTCTAGTATAAACCTACTGCGAAAAATGTGTTGATACAAGTCAATGGGAAAATTCAAAGTCTCAAGACAAAAGTTTCATACCGGCTTAATATGCACAAAATCTGTTTTATTGTGTGAGGCTACCTTAAATATGATTTCGGGAGGATGTTAATATTTATGAGAGATCTCAGTACTACGTTCTACCGTTTATTTTAATTTAGTTGTATTGATAGGGCTGTGTTTAGAGAGAAATCGGGTCTGATTCAACACTGTGCTATCTACATACTAACTGAAGTGAACGTGTGTACTGTACTGACAAGAATACTATTGATATGGCATCTATATTATTTTTTGTTTCATAAGTACACTGTTAGTTAAAATTATTATTTTCTTATGTAATTTAAAATGATGCCTTCCAATTAACATGTTTGTATGATTTCCAAGTCTTAACCCTTTGAAGCACGGTACCCATTTTTTTTTGTTTGTTTTTTGTAATGTCATAACTGTAATGAACATATAATAAAACTAGAACCTTGAAAACAACAAAACTGTTGAAAAAAAAAAAATTGGTCCCAGAGTTCTCATGTGGTTACATATTAAAACCAGTGTGACTCTACATCCCTTATTGTAAATTGACCAATAGTTTGTACCAGGCTTTTTAAACCCTCAAAACAATAAAATATTCATGAGCTTTACAATTCACACAAATACTGTTTGTTTAAAAATTGGAATATGATTATTTAAGACTAAACTGTGATAAAATAACAACCACAAGTCCTGAATCTGGCAACAAAGCTGCCGGTGTACAATTTAACAGATGCATGGAGAGGGTTGGCGCAACTTTGGGAGTAAATCTTTCAATGAACTAATTATTATAGGTAATGAAAAATATTATGAGAACTGTTCAATCACTTGCTTTATGAAGAGCAAGCACTAGTTCACCCACAGAAATCTGTGCAGATTCTGCATAGCCCAGCGCAGCTTTGAAATGTTACTGTCGGAGGTTGGCTGCAGCTGTGAACCAAAGGGACGATGTAAAGATCACGCATCGTAGTGGAGTCCAGCCGGAGCCCTGCATACGTTATGCACTGCACCGACATCAGCCGTCTCTTGGTATCGTTGATGGTAAGGCCTAGCCTCACTAGATGTTCCGTCACTAGCGTCGTATAGGCCA
Source organism: Polyodon spathula (assembly GCF_017654505.1). Taxonomy (NCBI): domain Eukaryota; kingdom Metazoa; phylum Chordata; class Actinopteri; order Acipenseriformes; family Polyodontidae; genus Polyodon; species Polyodon spathula. Next base: position 17,881,377 of record NC_054555.1, read on the forward strand.
CCGCTCCCTCCCGCGACTGGGAACAAATCAACCAGTCATTGAGGTCATTCATCACTTTGACTCCTTGCAGCCACAAGGGGGCGAGGATAGAGTCTGTTGCCCGGCCATGCAGACTGGAGTATGTGACGATGAGTCAGTATGTGGAATCCTTTCTGTTTCAGAAACTGGTTGAGAAACCGCAGGTCCAGGATGGGGCGAAAGCCACCGTCCCTCTTTAGTACCAGAAAGTATCTGGAGTAGAACCCTTCTCCGAGAGGTGGGATCTACGAGACGAATGGCGCGCTTGTTCTGCAAGGCTGCCACTTCGGTCTGGAGCACGGAGGCCTGAAGCTGATCCATCAAGTATGTAGTCGGACACCACGAAAAGGAGGGGGTCCCAAGTGAAACTGAAGAGCACAGCCGTATTGTATGGTTGTGAGCACCCACGCATCGGAGGTGCAAGCGCGCCAGTAGTGCAGCTGTTGTGCTGTGAATTGGGTCTGAGGGCGCAAGCCCACAGGAGACCTGCTGGGGTGGCTGAGGCTGAGGCGGGGCTAACGGTAGCAGTTGTTTAGGGTGGAAACCCTGGAACCGCCTTCCTTCTAGGTTGTTGCTGCATGGGCTGGCTATGGCCATGTCCACCACGTTGAGAGAGGGTCCTGCCTCTCGCCTGAGATGAGGGCTGTAGGAGATACCTAAGGTCACCTGGTGGGGCTGTGGGAACTGGCACCATCTGGGTGAGTGTTCGCGTCAGGGTTCGCGTTCCCTAAGAGATCGCTGCAGGATCTCCTCTACTGCTGGGCCAAAGGTGTGGCCTGGTGATATGGGCATGTCCAACTGCGCGGCCTTATCAGCATCAGGCACCCGCACTTGCAACAGCCACAGCTGTCTGCGCGCGACCACTAGACCCGCCATCACGCAAAATCCCATCCAAGTATGCAATCAGCATGCTGGATGTGTTCATCATGAGAAGCGAAAGAGAGTGGATCTCCCCTGCATGACGATTAAGCACCCTCGGGAGGCAGCACCGAGGGGGTCACCAAGGGAAGAGGGCCTATCTGCAGCTTTGACATAAAGAGCTCAGTGACACATACCAATAGGCAAGACTGTATCCCATAAAAATATTTTGGTGGCCATCTTTGAATTGAAAGGGAGACCGTTGCACGCAGAGACTCGCCGTTTGGAAAGTTGGTAGATACCTATTGGAAGTTGACATTGAAGCAAAATGGAACACATAGGTCACATGGTTTGGTAGCCATGTTGGATCTTTGCAAAATTTTGGTCATTTTCAAAACTCTTCTCCTAAACCACTTATGCTAGAGCTCTGAAACTTGCTGAACATGTTTTTGAATGGCAAATCTTTAAAATGTATTCAAAGAAAAAGTTTTCGTCAATGACGGCCATATTTATGACATCAGAGGTCAAAAGTGAAAGTAGTCGATAACTCCTTATTAGGGATTATGGCAAAGTGGCTGGTAAGAGGAACAGGTGTAGTGGTGATGCGGTGCAGGGGTGATGAACAGACAACGGTAATTTCGTGAATAAGTGTTTATTGTGCCGTTTCCAGGTCTGGTGACCGTCAAATAATAAATCCCCGGCAGTACACAACAATGTGTAAAGCGCGGGGAGGGTGAATAACACAACACAGTCCTGAACAGAAAACAAAGGCATGGTCACCAGTCCTGGGTGAATCCAAACGTGCAGGTGCTCTGAGCAGTGGTGCTCCGGATAGTCCTTTCGTGGCGACAGCTCCGGAGCTGTGCTTTAACTGTCTAGTGGTGCTACAAAGACAGACAATTACAGACAGACAGAAATAACACACAACACGTAACACTTATTTCTCTTTTATTCTCTGAGAGCTCCTCTCTCCTAGTGTTAACCCAAACGAAGGAAAAGATCAGCGTTACCCTGACCCCTATATGTAATCGCGCATGATAGCTAGGTAAACGGTTGCAACTGCCTTATTACTTGCAGCTGCCCCTCGTTTACCTTTCAAGTCAATACGGTCTTACAACAGAGTCTCGCTGCTTTCCAGGCTGACCTACTTCCTAGTCCCAGAAATGAACTGTCAGGCCAGCCCTTCCAGATACTTCTCCTCCTGTTCTTTAGCACCCTCACAGGTCGGGAGGAAGATTTATAACCAGAATTCATTGTATTTTTGTCACAGGAATGAAACGATAATAAATGTCCACAAAACAAATAGTTGAGAGCCCACTTTCAGAATACACCGATTTTCACGTTAGTAGCGGTTGTTTTTCAATTACTTTGTTAACTGAATAAGAAAAAGTTTTTTTTTTTTTCTCTGTGAGATATGGTCTGCAACACAAAGAAGCTACAGACATTAAAAAACAAGATTCTACCTCGATTGAAAATAATGACTAGCATTCAGGTGGAAGAAAAATAATCTTAATGAAATTGTCCTTATATTACCATCTTTAATAACTGCAAAAAAAGATCCCTTTATTTAAGTCTGTCAAAATGGGACTGCACGCTTTTTTCCTCCTGCTTTATTAATTATAAAATAAGAAGCATCTGTATTTCTTTCATACGTTGTCAGCATTTGCCTTGCCATAGCTACTCTATTTAAATCCACCACAAAGCTCTGTCAGCTGAATCTTTACTCCTCTCTTGCAATCAAGCGCCCCACCCCTGCTCCCAGAGCCAGCAAAATTTACCGTTCCTCAGAAGATCATGCCCTGGATTTCCATTAGCTATGTTCAACGTTTTAAAGACCTATCCAGCCCATTTCATACTCCATTTCAACCTGTGGCGGCTTGTGCTTTTGACTGGTCACAACATGCTCCAACGACACTGCTGTTCTGCAACTTTTCCACCGGGGCCTCTCAGCCCATTGGTACCACCAACGCCCCGTGCCTCAGTACTGCAATCTTCTGGCTTCCTGTTGTTGCGCTTTCACAACCTGCGAGGGCTCGTTCAACTTGTCGAATTGTGACATCTAAATACTGCGTTAACGTATTCATATACATGACTAACTGTCCTAAAACATGTAACAAATATATTCAAATCTAAAAGAATACGCAATTGTTCTACATTGACAAGTAATAATCACAATACCCAAATATATTCTACCCCGCTTCACTCAAGCCAATGGTTAAATCCAATCATAACCTCTAGATGGCAGTATAACACCACACATTTGCTATCAATGTGAAGCTCGCACACTCCAGTTTTTGTATACATTCCTGCAGTTTGTCACTCGGAGGGATTCTCAGGATTTCCCCTCCAACTCAACCTTTTGCCTACCTACATCAACTGACATTCTCCAATTTCAACTCTTCCCCTCTTCAAGGACCTGGTCATGAAGCAACCTTACTCAGCTGCTTTTTGAGATGCTCAGAATCTACCATCACAGTAACGTCCAGCTTCCCTGCATCAGGCATCCATTCCTGCGACTTATTCCTGCTCCCAGATTCGTGTTTTCTCATCAGGAGCCTCTCTTCCAATCTGACTAGCTTCATCAAGGCAACTTATTCAACTTTCAAAGCCATCATTCATCAACGAGAGCCGCCATTCAGTCGCGGAACCATGTCCTACAATTATCAATGTTTCAGTCAATGTCCTCCTACCCCCAATAGACAATACTCTCATAAACTGCTCCCAACCAATCAATACGTCTTGCAGAAACTTCGGAGCAACACATTCTTCACCCTCTCGGATTCTGCAGCGGTCTCAGATCTCTGCATTCTTCATCTTTCCCAAAAGCAGCCCCATCTCTGGCTCCATCTAAATTTGACTTAACACTGAAAGACCAACATCTACCTGTGGCAGGCTGGTGAGTGGATAGAGGCCCAAAGATAGACTGCAGTTCAAAAAAATATACTTTTATTATAAATTAACACAAAATAAAAGTGCACAAGGGCAAAATAACAGATATTTAAACACAAATAAAGCAAAAAGCAAAACTCACAAAAATAAAGGTTTCCAGGCTGGGCGATGCCTTCACTGGATATAGAAAATTTCAAAAACACAAACAACCACAAACACCAAAACTGCTTCCTCAGCTCCCTCCTCCCAAATGAGAAGCAGAGGCCTCCTTTTATGTTAGGTGGCTGGGCGCTGATTGATCATTAATTAAGTTAATCATTTAATCAACTAATCAACCCCAGCCACCTGAACATAATAAACCCAGGCAGGTAGGGGAAATTAACCCCATCCCTGCCAATTTCTAAACGGCAGAGCTTTGCTCTGCCACACTATCGCATTCAGCAGATCCTTACTCTCTGCAGCAGACCACCGCACTCTACCAATGGTAGTCCTCCGTTCTCTATTGCAGATCTTTGCTTCAACAGATCTATGCTCTCTATAGCTGGGCCTCTGCACACTACTGACAGCACTCCATCGTTTTCTTCCTCACACCTCTGCTCTGTTCAGCAGATCCCGCCCTCTACTGTTAATCGCTCCTTACTACAGCAGCTCTCCGCTCCCTCGTCAAATCTGCTCACTACTGCAGGATGCAAGTTGCTCTAGTTTACTGTTTAAATCTGCAGCTGCACTTCTCCAGAGCGTCCAATGTTCCAGCTTTCCTCCAATACGCAGATCGCGGCAGCATTCCCACAAGCAAGGCTAACGCTAATCCCCATCTAATCAAAATACGGGGCACTTCCTTAGCAATCCTATTCATATCTCTGCTCTACCTCTCAAATGTTACAGCATTAATACTTGGTGAGAGATGTGGTACGAGACTGGAAATCTGTCTTGTTTATGAATTAAGGAGTTCCACTATTAAGAGAATAACTGGAGTTGTGAAATCCAAATCTCTGAATGTGAGTTTACCTTTTCCATTTTAAGCAGACATGATAGTAGCAAACCGCTGATTGATCCCGTATTAACTAACACATAAAATGGTGGCATCTCATCTCTCTGCCCTTGTTTCTAAAATATGGAGCATAAAGGCACTGAGCTTCCCCAGCAGCCGATTCATGTGTTCGTTCAGTCCAGCTGCCACCTCAGCCCTCAGTTCCAGCTCTCCTTCTGCTTCTACTTCGGTATCCAAGTTCAGTCAGTTGGTCCCATCTGCTTCCACAACCCCCATCCAGAATCGCCAGCTTCTCCAGATGCCATCATTTGACTGAATCCTTCTCTCAGTAACCTTCATCAATCCGTTCAGCATTACATGTCTGCAGCCCTTGCCCCTTGTTCAAGATCTCCTATTCTACAGCCTGCGTTTTCAACCTTCTGTGCACAAAATCGAATATTCATATTCCTTCAATCAAAACCGGATCCTGGCTCTCATCGTCCATGCTAGGGATTCTCTCCATCTCCTTCCAGTCTCTCCATACCAGCAGTTCGTCTTACCCTCCGTGGGATTCTTAAGAGCTTTCCCCCTGCCTCACCTTCCTGTCTGTCTATATCAACGTACATTCACCATTTGCTAATTTCCACTCTTCTGAAAAGCTGCTTCTTCCCCTACAAGGATCTACCTATGGAGATCAGCTGCCTCTCGGCCAACTTCGATGCTTACTCCATCACTTGACTGCATACCTCCAAGACGGATTAATTTCAGCATGGTCGGGCCATTCACCCATCAAATATTAAGTCCCCTATCCCCCTTTTCAAGGTATCTCCCCAGCAGGAATCCCCCCACCCCTCAGACTCTCTGTTCATTGATTCCTCTCACTCCTATCATCACTCGACTCCACCCTCACTTCTGAGTGGGCCTCCCTCCTCTCTACCCTCACCTCCAGAGCAGGCCTCCCTCCTCTCCACCCTCACCTCCAGAGCAGGCCTCCCTCCTCTCCACCCTCACCTCCAGAGCAGGCCTCCCTCCCCTCCTCCACCCTCGCCTCTAGAGCAGGCCTCTCTCCTCTCCACGCTCCTCGCCCCCAGAGCAGGCCTCCTCGACCCCCCCCCCCCCCCCCCCAGCCTGATCACGAATATGGAGGAGCTGGTCCTCCTCTGCTGTGGATTCCTACATTCATTCATTCTTCTCCGATATAGTTGCTGCTCCCCCTAAAATTGCTAGTATTCCCGGAGTGGGGACTTCCTCTCTGCCGGGACCACTAGAGGTTTTCCCCTAATCAGCCTCAAGGGTTTTTCTCCTCTCCACTGAGCAGCAGGTATACACATAGTCACATCCTACTAAATTACTAACCATCCTCCTGTCTGTCCCGTTTTGTCCTTCTGGTATTTTGTTTGTTATGCGCTGGCGTGTGCTGTCTTTTGTTCATCTCACGGTGTGGCAGATTTTGTTAAGAGCCGGGGGTCATTCCTTTGGGGAGCAAGTGAGTCTCACTTCCCTGACATCAGGGCTAGGCATCAGCCTCCCTTTACCTTCAGGGGGGTTCTTACCATGTGAGTCAGAGCGGTTATCTTACCTCACTCGAGGCTCTGTTCTATACTCTGTCCCAACTTCTTGACATGGCTACTTCGTGCTTGAGTCCCATACTAACCTCTATGCCTTGTCCTTATTTCAGGTCCCAGGCAGCATGAAGTCTCGGCCAAATGGGGGTCTAACGAGCGCCCCTTTACAAGACGCTGGGTAACTTTTTCTCTCTATCTCCTTTCGTGTCCCGGTCTACCGGGACAGTCTTCCTCCCAAGGGGCAGCTCCCCGGAGTCATAACTCTCGTATGTGTTTTCGGTTGCTGGGTCCTCTGCCCCTGGAATGTGTCGGCATCACCGCACTCAGTCAGTGACCACCTTCTATCCTAGCTTCCATGTCCAGCTCCGCTGGTATCCTAGGTCTGGTCCTTTCTAGACCGCACTCTGTCCTACTAACCGCTCCTTTCTGCTTCTTCTGCCCTATCCTTACGCCCCCAGCTCACGCCCCGTGAAATGTTAGCTGCATAGTTTGGGGGGCGTGCAGCTGGGGGCTTCCAATTTCCGGTCAATTAGTACCTATTCTCTATTTAAGCCCTGATAACTTGCACCATCATTGTATAGTGTTTCATTTTCCTCCTCCTCCCCTCCTCCACCTTCTCATACATGCCTTTGCATCAGTTGTCTCTGGGGGGCAAGTGAGTCTCACTTCCCTGACCACAGGGTTAGGCATCAGCCTCCCTTTACCTTCAGGGGGGTTCTCACCATGTGAGTCAGAGCGGACCTTCAGCCACACTCTGTCCTTTCGCAGCTCCTCCGCTTATCTTACCTCACTCGAGGCTCTGTTTTATACTCATGCCCTGTGAAATGTATAAATAAATTAATAAATAGGAAGTCAGAAAAATGTTATATTCATTGATTATGCTGATGCTTTTATCCAGAGCAATTGACATTTGTATACCTATACAAAAAGTATGTTTCATATAAAAAAATAAAATAAAATAAAATAAAAAAATTGTTATACAACAAGACATTAGTGCTTCTTCACTTGTAGCATATGTGGAGTAGTGGTTAGAGCACTGTGCTCTTGCCTGGAAGGTCGCGAGTTCCACAACAGGTAGAGAACACATTGCTGTTTTACATAGATTGGTCTAACAAAAAACCCAACTGTATAAATGAGTAATTGTATGTTAAAAAAAAAACAAAAAATAAAAAACATCACCATTGTAAATTGGCCTGGTGTCTCCTAAGGCAAATGAAGAGATGTACATTCAGAAAGGAATACCATTTACTTGTATTAACCACATATCTCTTGACCAAAGTAAAAAAAAACAAAAAAACAAAACCCCACCTATGATCAGCAAAGCAAAACACCAATATACAGCGCTCAGAGAAGTTATCCAATTGAAATCGAAGATACTTTCTCATTATTATTGTTTGGTACTAAAAAATGCATACAGTTCAAACTTTGCATATGATTCATATCAAATTAGCTTTATACAGGGCTTATTTGTATATATATATATATATATATATATATATATATATATATATATATATATATATACAGACATGCTCAAATTTGTTGCTACCCCTCCACAAAAAATGAAGAATGCACAATTTTCTCTGAAATAACTTGAAACTGACAAAATTGGCATCCACCATTGTTTATTCCATATTTAATAGAAATCAGACTTTGCTTTTCATTTTTTATTCAACATAATATTGTAAATAATAAAACAAATAAAAATGGCATGGACAAAAATGATGGGACCACTAACCTAATATTTTGTTGCACAACCTTTAGAGGCAATCACTGCAATCAAACGTTTTCTGTAGCGCTCAATGAGACTTCTGCACCTGTTAACAGGTAGTTTGGCCCACTCTTCCTGAGCAAACTGCTCCAGCTTTCTCAGGTTTGATGGGTGCCTTCTCCAGACTGCAAGTTTCAGCTCTTTCCATAGATGTTCTATAGGATTCAGATCAGGACTCATAGAAGGCCACATCAGAATAGTCCATTTTTTGTGTAGTGTTTTGTTCTTATCCATTCTTGGGTGCTTTTAGCTGTGTATTTGTGGTTATTATCCTGTTGGAGGACCCATGATCTGCGACTGAGACAGAGCTTTCTGACACTGGGCAGTACATTTCACTCCAGAATTCCTTGATAGTCTTGAGATTTCATTGTGCCCTGCACAGATTCAAGGCACCCTGTGCCAGGCGCAGCAAAGCAGCCCCAAAACATAACCGAGCCTCCTCCATGTTTCACTGTAGGTATGGTGTTCATTTCTTTGAAAGCTTAATTTTTTCGTCTGTGAACATAGAGCTGATGTGACTCAACAAAAAGCTCCAGTTTTGACTCATCTGTCCAAAGAACATTCTACCAGAAGGATTGTGGCTTGTCAATATGCATTTTAGCAAATTCCAGTCTGGCTTTTTTATGTTTTTCTTTCAAAAGTGGAGTCCTCCTGTGTCTTCTTCCATGGAGCCCACTTTTGCTCAAAAAGTGATGGATGGTGTGATCAGAAACTGACATACCTTCACCTTGGAGTTCAGTTTGTATCTCTTTGGCAGTTATCCTTGGTTCTTTTTCAACCATTCGCACTATCCTTCTGTTCAATCTGGGGTAGATTTTTCTCTTGCGGCTGCGCCCAGGGAGGTTGGCTACAGTTCCATGGACCTTAAACTTCTTAATAATATTTGCAACTGTTGTCACAGGAACATCAAGTGGCTTGGAGATGGTCTTGTAGCCTTTACTTTGACCATACTTGTCTATTATTTTCTTTCTGATCTCCTCAGACAACTATCTCCTTTGCTTTCTCTGGTCCATGTTCAGTGTGGTGCACACAATGATACCAAACAGCACAGTGACTACTTTTCTCAATTTAAATAGGTTGAATGACTGATTACAAGATTGGAGACTAATCAGTTTGAAATATCACTATAATCCAATTATTTATTATCTTTTCTAAGGGGTACCAACAAATGTGTCCAGGCCATTTTATAAAATCTTTGTAGAATAAGCAATAATTCATCTCTTTTCACAGCTTCTTTGCTTTATTCAATGACATGCCAAAGGCATGCAAATATACATGATAAAATAGCTTTTAATTTCATCACTTTTCAGGAGGAGTGAAGCATTATTTCAATGAACTGTAAGGGTACCAACAAATTTGAGCGCATCTGTGTGTGTGTGTGTGTGTATATATATATATATATATATATATATATATATATATATATATATATATATATATATATATCAAGAGTTTAGATGCAAAACGCGATATACGCTATTCGCACCAAAACTGAACTAAAAGCAGGATCATTCATCTCACAGTGCCTACTTTCTGATGTTCAGTGTCCTTTGTCCTCAAAACACTATATACACCATGTTAAATACAACTCAAATTATCGTTTCTTGCCATAACGTGCTATACTCCAGGCTTCTAATTTAACAAAGTCTGACATATCCACTCAGCTAATCGGCGTGCAGTATCGTTATTGTGTGACTATTGACTATGATGAATATTTTTTTTTAAAAATGCAACAAAATCAATTTTCTAATGGAGTGTAGCAATGGAGAATAAGCATTCACAAATAATACTTAGAAAACTGTAAATACAGTATAATCGTAAATCTCGAAAAACTACTCACTTCTAAATCTTTTGTAGTCATTTTTGTATTACTTTAGTATAAATACATGTTAATTTGGATTCATATGTTGTTTTTTTCTGACTTTATGTGAACAAAAAGACACACATTTGCCCGTTTTCCCATTGGAAATAGTGATATTTTGAAATATCACTGTCCTGGTCACAAAAGCAAAGTTTGTGGGGAATAATAGCAATTGTCTATACTTTTGAGGCATAAGCAATTAGGAAATAACATTTACTACCCAGGAACAAAAAAAATAATAATAATTTGTTACACGGTGTAATCAGTTTGTTTGAAAACCAGGCTTTAATCACTGATAATAGGTGCACAGGCGGTGATTCCGTGAGTGCTGCAGGGCTCAAGCACCAATGGGGGAAAATAAGGTTCTGCACATGCAAATAATTCACCTGTTCTGTCAAATTATAGTGGGGTTGCTTCACAAGCAGAACTGTTATTGCAGTGTTTAAAAATATAAAATCAATTTATACAAAGCTTTCTTGAAAAGATCTGTGGTTCCCTTGTTTTTCTTTTGTATTTGTTTTGCTCTCATTAGTATCTATAGTAGATACATCAATCATATAGCTCTAGCATAATTAATAAATTGCCATGTCAATCCCATTGAATATAAAAGAAAAAATAAAAGTTTTTTTTTTTTTTTTTTTTTAAATGCAATTCTCAAATCTGGAAAACATAATAGTGCCTAATTTTGGTTTGAAACTGGATAATGAGTGGTTACCATGCACAGGCATGATGGAATACATTGTAAAGTGACTGCATCTGTATTTGTCACCTTTTTAAATCACTCTTTTATCCAAAATCCATGGCCGAACATATATTTAAGAAAAATAAAACCGTGCCCAGTTCTTCTCAGTGCTGTAAAGGGGCGGGCTGGAAACTTCAAATCTACGCTCCCCCAATCCATATACAATTGGCTCGCTCTGCTAAGTGAGACTGACAGCAGAGAACTCAGTCAGAACTGTGGCGCGAGCAGGGGGGTGTGGCCACTGGACAGCGTGTTCTTTGTGTGTGTGTGTGTGTGTGTCTCTTCTTGCTGTGGGTGCTACTGGAAAATGGGTGCATGCAAATGAAGCACTCATTGAAGTCAAACCATGGCCAAGACATAGATATAGCCTTTTATGAAGAGATCAAATGCTTTCCAAATGCCTTACATTGGCCTAAGTTCATAACACCTCGATAACAAGGGGAATCATTTTTATTTTTTTCAGCATTAATGCACATTCTCAAATATCTTTCCCTTGCTTTATTCATTATTCAATGAAGTAAAAAAAAGAAGTGATATCTATAACAAAAACATTGGCAATGTAAAAAAAAACAAGTTAGAAAAACGCAACAGCCGTTTATATCAAACACAAAAACCCAAGTTAGGAGAAGCAATTGCGGCAACCTTGTCAAGGATCAAGCAAATAGGCACAATTGGAAAGGAGCTGGGGCCCAACATTCACACAATTGTTGCTTCCAACTTGGCTTCTTTTTTTTGATCGCTCCAAAAAACACTGTTACGTGTACATGATAACATCCGTCAATCATATAGAATTCTCGTTATTTAATTCCTGGAGGTCACTTGACAAAGGACCTTCTCAGGAACTAGAGCTATCAGTTCTAGAGCCAATCACCCTGTATTTGTTAGGCAACTTAAGAATAAAAACACTTGCATCTTGTACTCATAGTGGTATAAATCAATATGATAGTGAAATTTGGGTTAAATCTTTTAAGCTATTTTCTGTCTTTTTAGACTCCTGTGTTAAACCACCTCTCTCTCACTAGACGGGTTAATTAAATCTCATAGACAGGTTTGATTAGCCTTTGTTTCCTGAGTGCCTGGTGCATTCAAGGTGTTAGGTTGGTTGTTATCTCTAGGCAAAGCTAGACAAATTAGATTAAGGTTCATTCAATGTAGATTCCTGATAATATAATATCATAAGAACATAACATAAGAAAGTCCATGACATTTGCAATTTATTAGTGATGACAATGTCTATAGAACCTACAACTCAAAAAATGAAGCCAAGTTAGAAGCAACAATTGCGTGAATGTTAACCAAACTTGCTAACTCTCCTATCCCTGGAGGCAAGCTATTAAAATACAACTGTATAAACTGCACCATTTTATCAGGAGCCTAATCATGACAACAACCTGCTTGGTATGTGCGCTTCAGCTCATCGTAAAAATCACGAGGATGTTCCTTTTCCATACATTTCATGTTTTAATCCTTACTTAGAGCTACACCTGGGTTAACTCCTGACATAATTTCTCAAAGTTATTTTGTGTTGCCTCCGGTATTTACCCAAGCAGCATACAGTAACCTTTGCTCCTCTTCTACAATTCCAGCCAATTTAATAAAACCTTTATTTGTAGCAATGAAGTCTTCTATATGACTACCCTTTTTTATCAGGTCGAACTGTGGAACCTTTACAGTCATGCATTACAGTTCACTGAATGTCATTTTAGACCATAACTGTGTTCTGTGTGTGTGTGTGTGTCTTGTGTTCGTAAAGCCAGGTGTATTTGGGTGTTGGTCTTGTGGAGACAGTACTGACAACTCAGGCTTTTCTGTGCATGTATTGCAGATCTCTCTGGATTATTGAAGCCTGTGGGTTTCGGGGAAGGAGTGGTACACACTCAGCCTCCTCATCACCAGCCTTAGTTCTATCCCAAGTTACCATTGCTCTCATGTTCCAACTCTTCAATTCTACATTTTAATGCAGCCTTCTCACTGATCAAACCATCATTCACCTCATTATTCCTACGCATTGCTTCGTTAAGCTCTATGTTACACAGTTGACCCCTATCAAGGCTACTCCTCAGATCTTGAATTTCGGCTGCTGTTTCATCTCTAAGCTTAGCATGCTCTCACCTCAAAGCCTAATTTTCTCCAGCTATAGCATGAAGCTCTCCAACCATATCCTGATTTTTCTTCCTCTAAACTTGACATCTTTCCTGCACCACCTGACATTTGTACTGTGCCAAGTCCAGCCTTTTAGTTGATAGACACACTATAATAGCAATTGCACTAATAGGTCTCACAGCCTTAACTTGAAGTTGCTGAAACATATTTTCCTGAGCCCTCCTGAGCTTCAACTCTGTGTGAGAAATAATAAAATCCCCTGGATCGGGAGCCCCTGGTGTATCCTTTTTTTTATCACCACTTTCAAATATTCATATAACCCCTGCTCAGACGCAACTTCCAATTTAGGCATCTCCACCATGTCATCAGTGTCTGAATCTGAAACTATAGACGATTCGATTCCAACAGCGTTTGTTATAAGCAATCAGAAGGGAAAAACTACTACTACAAATTAAATTCCAAGTTTAATTATTTGTGTTCATAATAATCTTTATTTTATATAGTGCCTTTGATAGTGGACCACCATCACAAAGCGCTTTAGAAGATATGAGACTAGGGTGTGTGAACTATGCATCAATTGGAGAGTCACTTACAACAACATCTCACCTGAAAGACAGAGCACAAGGAGGTTAAGTGATTTGCTCAGGGTCACACAGTGAGTCAGTTGAGCTGGGATTTGAACCCGGGACCTCCTGGCTACAAGCCCATTTCTTTAACCACTGGACCACACAGTAACATACATAAATATATGAACATACATTTATGTATGTTCATAAACTCGACACTTGCTGTTCTAAATCAATCTTATCACATTGGGGTCACCAGCTAATGTAGGAGCAATTCAATAATTGATAATTTAATGTTTATCTGGGTTGATTAGTTCTCTTACTAACAACATTTAATTGACATGTTACAAAGATTGAGGATTTGCTATGAACACGCATTCACGCGCAGACACAAAGAATGTTTAATTAATAATAGTATTTTAATAAGTACACAAATAATAAACAGAAATCAGAGAAGTTAGAAAGTAAATCTCTTAGTCTCTAAAAATAAAACACAATTCAAAATTCTCACTACCTTAACCCTTTACTGCCGATTTTCGTAACTTTTGTTACGATGACAAAACATGTCATATTTCAGCCGTCCAACTAGCAAACTTTTTCTTTTTTTTTTTTTTTAAGCGTGGGTCATAGCCATGACTACCGGACATGTCATGATACCATTGGTTTAGGTCTAAAGTGGGTAGGGCTTATAATATTTTGATTACAAAGACAAGTTTCTGCCGGCACCATTATGACTGAGTGCAAAGCAGATTCAAAGATCTGAATCTCTGGTTTTACAATTTTAAGAGTAATACTCTACATATCATCTAAATGGTAAGTACTTGGGCTAATTAGCTATAATGTTGTCTTTCTTTTCAACTTCATACTAGTTTTTTGTGTTATGTACATCTGCCATTTTTTTTTTGGTGTCATGTCTGTGTGTGTATGTGTCTGTGCTTGCTGGGCAAGGCTAACTTTTATGACTGTAGACTACTGTCTGTATTACAGCTCATTTTTGTTTACCTTTTTTAGTTCATTCATCATTTGTCTGTAGTCATTATTATTATTTAGCTATGCATTTATTATTATTTTTTTAACTTAATTTTTTTTATTCAATGTGTAAAAGAATGAGGAATAATTATTTTGTAGTTTTTTTTTTTTTATATTATTGGTTTAGTTTTTGTTTTTACTTTGTATGTAGCCTATGTAAAGAACAAATACATTATTTAGCTGTAGAATAAATCGGTACACAAAATAATAAACAAGTGAAACACAGTAAAAAATAGTAAAGGCAATCAGTTCCAGCATCTGGTTCAGTCACTGAAGAGGAGGAGGGCCCTGACTGAGGAGGAGATCGAGGGCATGGACGCCATGGAGGAGGACCTCCCTGATGAAGAGCTACTGGAGAATGATCTGGAGGAGCCCCAGCCCAGCACTTCAGCTGAGGGTAGTTTTGAAAATAAGTAAATACAGCACAATAGGGAAGGTTTTTTGGTCTCTCTCCCAAATAAAATTCTTAATATCAAAGTTTTATTTGTAATATGCTTTTTTTAGATGGGAAATAAACTTGATAACTTCTGTGTTGTTTATTTGTGTTTATACTGAAATATAAATCTCAAACAGGGCAATAATGTTTTCAATCTCGCTTTTTGGCAAGTCTTACCCCTGGTCTCCTTTTGCCATTTTGGATATTTATTTCTGTGAAATACTATGCATTGTAAAACCGTATCTAGTTCAGCAACTGTACAAGATATTTCAATTCTGATTTCAAATCCTTGATAAATTGTGCAGCTAGAATATACTCCAAGTTTATATATATATATATATATATATAAAGAACATGAACTTTATCCAACTTTAACCGTTAATAAAACATTTCAAAATAAAACACTTTGTATTATTTATTTTGTTTCCTTTTTTGGGGAAGTGTAGCTCAAAGGAAAAAATCATCCCACAACAAAATAAATTACATCACTGGAAAGATGTATATAATGCCTTTCTGTAGGTGTATTGGGTTTTAATTTTTAAGGTTCCAAAACTACAAGTGCTTAAAAAGAAAGTGTTCATATTTATGACCAAATATGGTCATTCCCCGTAGGCTGCATGGGTTAATTTGACAAGCAGGCAATTGAAATATGACACCGCCTATCTCCTTACACACAAGCATCAGCTTCAACAGCAAGCAGGCTGTGATATAGCTAGTTGTTCGCTCACACACACATGACCACATGCAAGCACAGAGTAAATCTGAGATAATGTAGATAATCTTATAATATATCGCATTAAGCTTACTAATGGTTGTGGCAGGCTGGCGGGTGGACAGAGGCCCAGAGACAGTCTATAGTTCCAAAAAATAACTATTTTATTATAAATAAACACAAAAAAGAAAGGGCACAAGGGCCAAAATAAAGGGATTTAAACAAAAAAAAAGCAAGACAAAAAGCAAAACTAACAAAAATAACAATTTACAGGCTGGGCAATGCTTTCACTGGATTCAAACTTTCAAACATACAAAACAACAACCTGCTTCCTCAATTCCCTCATCCTCAATGAGAAGCAGAGGCCTCCTTTTATGTCAGGTGGCTGGGCTCTGATTGATCATTAATTAAGCTAATCAACTAATCAACCCCAGCCACCTGAACATAATAAACCCAGGCAGGTAGGGGAAATTAACTCCATCCGTGCAATTTAAAAAGGGCAGAGCTTTGCTCTGCCACACACCTCCCCCCATGTACAACGTACACCAGCCGCAATCGGCCAACTCCCCCCCCCCTCAAGAGTCCAATTATGTCCCTTGGGTGGGCTGTTTTGGTGGGTGGTGGTGGGTGAGGTTAATGTCAGAGCCCCCAAGCCTTCTTTGGTTGAGGGGGCCCCGGGAGGCGACGCCGGCAGCGGACCCTCGGGAGGCCTAGAAAACAGAAAGGAGACACCAGCAGTCCCAAGCAATGCGGAGCAGCAGGCAACCCCAGGCGATGCGGAGCAGCAGGCAACCCCAGGCGATGCGGTTGCATCATCCCTGAGCGGTGCAAGGCAGGCATCCTTGGGCGGTGTAAGGCAGGCATCCTTGGGTCATAGTTCCTCCCCTCTGGGCTCTAGGAGTGGCGCCTCCTCCCTCTCTGCCTCTGGGAGCGGCGGCTCCTCCTCCCTCTCTGCCTCTGGGAGCGGCAGTTCCTCCTCCCTCTCTGCCTCTGGGAGCGGCGGCGCCTCCTCCCTCTCTGCCTCTGGGAGCGGCGGCGCCTCCTCCCTCTCTGCCTCTGGGAGCGGCGGCTCCTCCTCCCTCTCTGCCTCTGGGAGCGACTGCTCCTCCTCCCTCTCTGCCTCTGGGAGCGGCTGCTCCTCCTCCCTCTCTGCCTCTGGGAGCGGCTGCTCCTCCTCCCTCTCTGCCTCTGGGAGCGGCTGCTCCTCCTCCCTCTCTGCCTCTGGGAGCGGCGGCTCCTCCTCCCTCTCTGCCTCTGGGAGCGGTGGCTCCTCCTCCCTCTCTGCCTCTGGGAGCGGCTGCTCCTCCTCCCTCTCTGCCTCTGGGAGCGGCTGCTCCTCCTCCCTCTCTGCCTCTGGGAGCGGCTGCTCCTCCTCCCTCTCTGCCTCTGGGAGCGGCTGCTCCTCCTCCCTCTCTGCCTCTGGGAGCGGCAGCTCCTCCTCCCTCTCTGCCTCTGGGAGCGCGGGTTCTTCTCCCTCTCTGGCTCTCCGGACAGCATCTCCACCCTCTTTGTTGGAGTGACCGGGGCATCTCCCATGTCTACCTCCAGGTAATTAACCACCATGAGGGCAACGTCTGGGAAGGACGTCGGGTGGTGTTGTTCCTCCCACTGTTCCCACCACTCCCCATCTCGACGTCACAGCGTGTTGATCACTATGGGGAGATCGTGGACTGTCGTCGTAACTGTACAGCAGACCTAGACTCGTTTGTCTGATAACAGTGGCTGTAAGTTTTACAGCAGTGCTCTAGCCGGGCCTTGGTCTCGTTGCTTGTGGCATTGACTCGTTTGCAGCTTGCTTCCTCATCTTGGGTCCGTTTCAGGTCCCGTCTTGATTCCTTTTTTAGGCAGAGTCCTGGAGTTGCAGCTTTTCCTTAGCAGAGTGACAGCACCTTGTTTAGCATTCGATGTGGAGTGCAAAATATTCAGTTTTGCTTGGATTTCTATAGTCTCTTCACTCTGCTGAGTAGCCGTTTCATGAGATAATTTGTTTATCTTGCCTTTTTAACTCACAAATCTTTTAGATCTGTCATTTTGTCTGCTTCCTTTCGTCCAGCAGCTTCTTGTTGCAATTGGAACTTGTTAAAATCTATACTTTATGTCTTCCTTGGACCAAACGGCTTGTGTTTGCAGTTTTACATTCTTTGCACTGTCCTTTCAGCCTCACCCAATTCAGGTTCCCCCCTCCTAGCCCTGGTCATCTTCAGTTCAGCATTCCTGACAGGAACCAAGGGGCCCTTTTTCTTAAGACACAGCAGTTTGCTTTTTTCCTAAGACACAGCAGTTTGCTTTCTTCCTAAGACATAGCAGTTTCATTAATTAGTCCAGTTATATCATTAATAAACATTCAGGTATTAATATCATATTTGGTGAATAGGTCCCTGTAACAGGGAGAGATCTGTGCTGACTCTGCTGGCGTGTTCACGGGCTGCAGGAAGTGGGCGGCAGTCGTCCAACAGCCGCCTGTGAGTCATGGCAATGACACGGGGAGGTGGGAAAGGGTGTGTGTGGACTTTCCCCCTCTCTGAATGGCTGAGAGGCGGGTCTTGGGTGATTGTTGGTCCTATAAAATAACGCTCTGTTGTTTCCTCAGGTCTGCCCACTTAGACGCGCTAAGGGTGCGGACGCTTTGATTCGGGACCGGGAATCAGCGAGACAGAGAGAGAGAGAGCGGGGAACCCTTGGGCAGACCCCGGCGTATTGTGAAAGAGCAGGCTAGATAGCCGAGAGAGTAGGACGGTGATCCGGGTCGTGCGGGTAGCGGCGACCGGGATAACGCTGCCGAGTGCAGCACCTTTTATTTGTAGTTTTATTACTGTTTTATTTTCCCTTGTTCTTTTCGCCTTCTGTTTTCATTATTATTTCTTTGAGCACCTACGAGTGCATTTGCGGTTCGTGTACCAGCTGTGGTATTTCCGTGGTGCTGTCTATCATCGTTGATAGGCAGCCCACAGTCAACAGTGCCCTCTGCCGGAGAGAAAAAAGAACCGGTCTAAAATAAAACTGGGCACCTGTGTGGTGTTTCCCAAATACACCTGTCTGTCTCCTGGTCAGTGAATTACCCACACCCCTTCCACAGTCCCATACACCAATAATTAACTTTATATATGAATCCTAAGCAAAATTATACAACATCCTAGACTTTGGCATTGACTTAAGTTTAAGTCAAGACCAAATTTATGGAACTGGAGGCCATTTTGGCCTTGTCCTTTTTGTTGCCAATTTAGAGCCCTGTATGTATTGTGACAGTTTATGTGTCAAACCAAAGTTTACAGGCTTTAGGGAACTGGGTTTGAGGAACATAGACTATAGCAGGGAGAGACTGTTAACGACGTCAACAAAGGATTAATGACCAGGATGGGGTGGTTATTTGTGCAATAAACGGTTAATGACCAGGATGGAGCAGTGTGGCAAAGTGCCCCGCCCCGGGCTATTTATTTGTGTTGTATGTTACGTGTAGTGTGTTAATGTTGGTGTATAATCATTTGTACACGGGATATAAATGGGTCTGTGTAACACAAGCGTTTAAAATGTATATTTGTATTTAGGCACAAGGATTGCACAGCACTTCACATGCAGGTAAAATGTAATAATATGTGAGCACAGGGATTGCACTTTTATTAACTCACATGCAGTTGTACCGAGACTCAAATTGAATGATTGATTAGCAATCGAGTCTCGGTACAGCTGCATAAAAGCAGCATGTTTTCACTCACTCGGATTTGTGTGTTCGGTGAGTGGAGAATGGAATTGGAGACAGAGGTAATAATAATCAAAGTAAATAATAGCATTCGCTGTGTTTGTCTGTTCGTCTGCTGTTTGTTAATGTCTGTTTCGTATAGTGTTAATCCGTTTTGTTTGTATGTTTATTTTGGCCTCAAGTGCTTTTTTTTGTTTAACCTTTTATTAAATGCTGAATGAAAACAATCGCTCAGCTTCACCAAACTCCACCTCTCTGTTTATTCTATGTTGGTTCCTGGTCCTGGTCTGACGTCACCCACTACAGTCGTCTTTGTGAAAAGCAGTTATTTGTGTAAATGATTGGATGATCCTTGAATGATAAGATAATTGAGTGGTCTTTAAAAGGGCTGTTCATACCAATGGGTAGGGTGGGAGAGACGGAGTGATAAAGTGCATTAGCGAAAAGTCTGAACTAGAACAACATTGGTAACCCGAACTATATGCAAGGTATTTGGACAATGAGTGTGGACTGTGATTTGGTTTTGTTAACAGGGGCAACAGTCCTAAAGGGAATTAATAGAAAAAGACGTATTTAGGACCCGAGACGGGTTAGGTTTTGTTTGTTTACTTTTGTTTTCCTGCTTAATAAAAGTATGTGACAGCGTAAATCATTTGACATTCTGGTTGGCTGCTTTATTATTAAAGAAGCACCTTTTTATAGACCTATAGCAAAGTGGCTGGTAAGGGGAACAGGTGTAGCGGTGATGCGGTGCAGGTGTGATAGGGAGACAACAGTAATCAAGTGAAAAGTGTTTTATTTCTAAAATAAATAAATCCCTGGCAATACCCAACAATGTGTAAAGCACGGGGATAACAAAAACAGGGCACAGTCCCAAACAAAACAAACAGACGGTCACCAGTCCTGGTTGAGTGCAGTTGTGATGGTGATCAGTGCAAACACAGATAGTGTGGTGTGCAGTGGTGCTACGGACAGTGCTGACCCTTGGCGACAGCTCCGGAGTGGTGTTTTAACTGTCTGGTGGTGAAAAACACAGACAATTACACGGACAAACACATCAAGACACAACAGTAATTTCTCTTTTCGCAACGAGAGCTCCTCTCACGATCCTTGTCTCTCCACACGTTAACCCAACCGAAGGAAAAGATCAGCGTTACCCTGGCCCCTATATGTACTCCCGCATGACATCTAGGTAAACGGTTGCAGCTACCTTATTACTTGCAGCTGCCCCTCGTTTACCTTTCAGGTCAATACAGTCTTACAACAGAGTCTCGCTTCTTTCCAGGCTGACCGACTTCCTGGTCCCGGAAACGAACTGTCAGACCAGCCCTTCCGGATACTTCTCCTCCTGTTCTTTATCGCCCTCACAGGTCGGGAGGGAGATTTATCACCAGAACTCATTGTATTTCTGTCACAGGACCTAACAAGATTAACTACATTGAAATAAACTGAAGTTGTTACTATATAATATATAATATTTAGCAAATAATGCATGGACAGTACAAAGTGTTTTCTTATGGAATGTTGGTATTTTTTGGTATTTGTATAATGCAGGGCTTCTCAAATTCGGTCCTGGGGACCCCCTGTCGCTGCTGATTTTTATTCTAGCCAAGCTCTCAATTACTTAACTAGACCCTTAATTGAACTGATAATGTGCTTAATTAGACCTTTATACTTGTTTTCAGCTCTTGAACAGTTGCATATTTTAAGTTAGCTATAACATTTTATAAGTAACAGGAACTGCAACTGTCAACAGCTGAAAAAAAGTAAAAGGGTCTAATTAAGCACATTACCAGTTCAATTAAGGGTCTAGTTAAGTAACTGAGAGCTCGGGCGGAATGAAAGCCAGCAGCCACAGGGGGTCCCCAGGACCGTGTTTGAGAAACCCTGGTATAACGCTATGTCTGGGTTTTTTATTTTGTTTCCCTCACTTTTTCCTCCCTTATTTTGAGGCAGGCTGCACTTGCGGTTCTTCAACACAACCTAAAAACGTAGTGCAAACCCAGTTTAAGAAATCTGCATGATATCAGTAGTCGCACAAGGCCAAATTAAATCACTAACAGAAATATTTTTAAATATACCCTCCCATATTGTAATATTAATGAGGTAATTTGAATTTTGAAGGAGACTCTCTCCCTAAGAGAAAACTACATGTAACTCACATTTCCCAAAAGGTACGGCCAAAATAGCATGTCAAAAAGGTGAGGCTTTTTTTTTTTAATTTTTACATGTAAACCAAGCTAATGTGTCCTTGGACACTGATGCATTAGAATTCAATTTAGTTTAATTATGTTAGTATTGAATTATTTGTTATTTGTAATATGCCAAATGTTTTGTTTTAGATATTCAAATTAGGTTATTTACCCAGAACTGATCAATTCACTTCAGTAACTGTTTGAATAATTGATTGAAAAAGACAAATAATAGGATTATCCAAACAAACATCTGATCCTGTTTTTTGTTGTCATGATCCACACAGAACAGGTTATTAAATAAATCAAAACTGTATTTTAACAACAAACAGACAATACAGTACAGTACAAGACCAGGGAAATAGAACCTGTGCACATTCTCTCTGACCGGGCTGCGTGTGTGAGGCACCTACGCACTCCCTTCCTGACCAGGCTGCGTGTGTGAGGCACCTGCTCACACCCTTCATGACAGGGCTGCGTGTGTGAGGCACCTGCGCACACCCTTCCTGACCGGGCTGCATGTGTGAGGCAACTGCACACACCCTTCCTGACCAGGCTG
Organism: Polyodon spathula; assembly: GCF_017654505.1. Classification (NCBI taxonomy): domain Eukaryota; kingdom Metazoa; phylum Chordata; class Actinopteri; order Acipenseriformes; family Polyodontidae; genus Polyodon; species Polyodon spathula. The sequence goes on from NC_054555.1 coordinate 17,903,345, forward strand.
CGTGTGTGAGGCACCTGCCACACCCTCCCTGACCGGGCTGCGTGTGTGAGGCACCTGCCACACCCTCCCTGACCGGGCTGCGTGTGTGAGGCACCTGCGCACACCCTTCCTGACCGGGCTGCGTGTGTGAGGCACCTGAAATCTTACAACAACACAAGCAACACATCAAACAGCGATGCTAAGTTATAAACCCTACAGCCTGTTCATTAATAAAAAAATCTGGGATGGCAGCTAGATAGGTAGGTTTCTACCACACTAGATCAATCTTCTGACTACATGTCCTGGCTTTTGCATTTGGCAACAACAATTGTCCTGGGCCTTGAATGTGTCGCTACCTTAAATGAGGTCAGTTACTTTATCAAACGAGTCTGCACTGCTCAATGCCCTGTTCAGAAGAAGAGTCCTCATTACAAATTCATCTAGATTCTAACAAGCCCCAGGCTTCAATCTGGAGCCTGATAAAGGCCCTTTTTAACCAGCTGTGCTGGTCCTGACGTGTTGTAATCCAAGGGCATGACAGGGTGATATCTTTACTGGCAGTGCAGTGGCACGAATGGCAGAATGTTACCCCAGTGGGACCGTTATCATAATTTTAACCCTTTAAGGACACGATCATACTGCAGTTTATTTGGATAGGATAGGGGAGGGATTGAATCTCACTACCTCACAGAACAAACAAAAAATAAAAGGTTGGAAGACAAACAAAACACAGGACACGGCAATGGTAGCCAAAACAAAGAGATGAAACAAAATGGATTAACACTACATGAAACAGACACTAACAAACAGCAGACTAACAGACAAACATGGTGAGATGCTATTATTATTACTACTACTACTACTACTACTACTATTATTATTATTATTATTATTATTATTATTATTATTATTATTATTATTATTATTATTATTATTAATTCTCTCCTCTCCACACCCGTTCTCTACTTTCTGAACACACAACCCAGAGTGAGTAAAAACATGCTGCTTTTATACAGCTGTACCAAGACTTGATTGCTAATCAATCATTCAATTGGAGTCTCGGTACACTGCACGTGAATTAATAAAAGTGCCATTCCCCGTGCTCACATATTATTACATTTTACCTGCACATGAAGTGCTGTGCAATCCTCGTGCCTAAATACAAATATACATTTTAAACACTTATGTTACACAGAACCATGTACATCCTGTGTACCAATGACTATACACCAACATTAACACACTACACGTAACATACAACACAAATAAATAGCCCAGGGGAGGGGCACTTTGCCACAATGTGTCATAAAGAAAATTGGTTCTGGCTCACACTGCCTAAGATGGTGTTATCTTGGTGTGGCCCTTTGTTCCTTTATGCTTAACCTATGTTATCTCTTGAGCGAATCGATTCCTCCAGCAATGTGCAACTACTGATTCTGATGGAGATGTTGGGGATACGGGTGGAGACAACAATGAAACAGAGCTGATCATACAGCAGAAGCTGTGAATGGGACCATTGAAAACAGCTGTTCTGCTGAAGAATATTGTCACCTATACCAAGGACATTTTTGGACAATAATTTGACTGTTTAATTATATACTGTAGTAATGAATGAAAGGAAATTAATGTTAATGTTATTTGTAACAATAGGTTAGCAATATAAGTGTTATACAAAGGATTACATATGTGGAGGTATTTTATTGGGAATATCACAAGATGTAATAGAGGTTTGTATAACAATGTAAGGAGAAAATGAACAGTTGCCTACTAATGTGGTACAGATAGTTAAACATTCACACACTATTTTAGTACCTGTTCAATGCAAAGTGATCTTTTTTTTTTTTTTTTTTAGTTATAATTATAATTTGCAAACAATCTTACATGCCTCATAAGGTTGAGATGTTCTAGAATGTTGGATTCTAGAAAGATGGAATTTTATATACACAAAAATCATAAGGAAAGTGATGGTACTGGGGTACAGGTGGAACACTTGGAGTGTTGCAAGATTAAAATGGGTCAATACCAGTGTTCTTGTTCAGTCAATATGAATGCATTGTTGGCAGCATGTATTATGTCATCTTGTATTATAACTGTCCAGAAAATGAATTATTGTTCAGTATGAATTATGCTTATCAAGGTAATGGCAGGTAATGATATTGGTAATGATATTGTCTTACTACTGATCTGAAGAGCTATGTCATAGATAATTAAGTTTGTATTATTAAGAATGCTTATTTTTGTACCACACCTGTTAAATATGTATATCTAGGAAATATATATTTTCCTTCTAGTACAAAGAGAATATTGATTTCATGCTGCTGACACCTATGATTTTAATGAACTTCAAATGAATCCCTTTCCGGAAATTACAGATAGATTGAAATAAATACTGAGGGAGGAAGAGGAAATAAAGGTACATTTAGCAGAAATACAGGTTAAAGTGGATGCTTATCAAAACAAAATTGATGAATTCATAAATGAAGGAAATGTGGAATTTCTGTGCAAATACACTTACTGGGATTATCTGTTAATATATATATATATATATTAGATATATATATATATATATATATATATATATAATATATATATATATATATATATAGAAGTACGCATGTAAATCACATTGAATATAAAAAAAAGAATAAAAGCTTTTGAAAAAAATGCAATTCTCAAGTCTGCAAAATATAAAAGTGCCTAATTGGGTTTGAAACTGGATAATGAGTTGTTACCATGTACAGACATGCTGGAAAATACTGTAAAGTGACTGCATCTGTACATGTCACCTTTTTTTTATAACTCTTTTGTGCAAAATCCACGGCCGAACATATATTTAAGAAAAATAAAACCGTGCTCAGTTCTTCTCAGTGATGTGAAGGAACGAGCCGGAAACGTCCGCTCAAGGAACTACACCGCTCCGCTCCCCCGTTCCATATACAATGGGCTCGCTCCGCTACGCTCACATTCTGGGTGTTCCTGTGTGTTCAACTCCACCAAACAGAGGTGTTTACCCACTTTTTTTATTTATCACTACACCACTGGTTTTACTTGTTTACAATAACAAATAGTAGATTAAACAGCAAAAATGAGCTGATTTACTTTTCATTTATTGATGCCAGCAGCTTTTGCTCGCCTTAAAAAATTCCCAGCTCGCTGCACTCCTCTTAAAAAAAATTCCCTGGTCTCTGTGCTCGCCTACTACTCACTACTATTCTCCCCTAACAGAACTTTTCATCTCTGATTCCATTACAGTACACCATGCTGGTGCAGCGTGCTACTCTTTCACTTTTCTATGAGGCACCTGAGACGCACTGTTATGACTGATTTTATTAATCGCTATTATAATCGCTATTATAAATAATTGCATGAGAGAAGTTACAAATATATTTATTTCCCGCCTTCACCCGCTGTTTTAATTGCATTTGGATCATTCCAGAGACCTGATACGTGAGCACAACAATCTCAGCAATGCATTTTCCTTCGTTGGTTAAAAAAATGAATGAAACGGACACATTTCTTATATAAGGTTGACTATGCTAGGTAGATGACAGATGCCTAATATGGTGAAGGTGGCTCTTTTGATAAAAAATAAATGAATAAGTAATAGTTATAGTTGCATGCTACTTTTGAATATTAAGTTTTAAATATTTAGCCATGCTGTTTTGAGAATAGACCTATACAATGTATATCTTAGTGGCAATATATTTGTTTTAGGAATCAGTATACTCTCGTTTGGCCCCAAGAAAAATATTCTTTATAACACCGTGATCTGCAATGCCTGGATTGTTTTGTTGGATTCGTAAAATATTCAGAACGAAATCCGCCCATGAGGAATACCGTCATGCAACTGTCTGTAACACAAACATACAAAAATACAGTGAACTTTGCCCCCATCCTCTGCATGTTTTTGAGTGACACTGGAGGCACAGGGAAGACTTTTCTCATTCAAACTGTCACAGCATGGGTGAAACAAAGCCTGGGAAAAGAAATGGCAATTACAGCACCCACTGGAGTTGCAGCTTGCAATATCAATTGGATGACCATTCACAGACTACTAATGCTTCCAGTGGAGCATGGAAAAACACCGGTGTATCATAACCTCTCTGATGAGGTACTGCAATGTCTTCATACTGGCATGCTAGATGTGACCCTCTTCATTATTGATGAGGTGTCCATGATTTCCAATGTCACCTTATTGCACAGTCATCTTTGTCTGTGTGAGATTGTCTAGACTGCTAACACAGATGATGGCTGCTCTGGAAAAATCAACATCTTACTTTTGGGGATTTGCTACAGCTTCCACCTGTGCATCAGAATCCATGTTATTTGCAGGTTACTCAAGAGGAATTGCACAAACTGACTGGCTCCATGGGATATGTGGATCTGTGGAATTTGTTTGTGTATGATCAACTCACACTTAATATGCACCAGAAACAGGACAGAACTTTTGGTAACCTCCTTAACCGTGCCCGACTCGAAGCCACCAACCAAGCTGATCAAAGATTATTGACTTTATGCTTGATACCTATGGAAGAGGAGAGATTTCCAGCTACAAAAAACAAATTATCAAACACATGAAAGACTTAGATGACAAAGATACAAACTCAACCTGCATCATGCCTACTGTAGATACCTGTAACCAGATCCAGACTGCCATGCTTAATCGTATGCCTGGACTGTAGATATCTTATATCTTATGGACTGTGACTGCCCTTGTAACTTCCAGAGAAATGTGCTGAAAAAATGAATGCCTACAAGGCTGACTGCAATTGTACAGCTGGACTGGAAAATACCATACTAGTCAAAATAGTCTACAAACTGGTGCTTTGCAAGAACACTGATATTGCCACTGGTCTCATTAATGGGTCAATAGGGAAGATTCAAGCTGTTTCCTACTATTTGGAAAACACAAGTATAGTCAAAACCATAACCATCAAATTTAACAATGGAATCACCCATACCTTTGAATGTTTGTGCTCAAAGTTTGAGATCACGGACAGAATTTACATTGTTCAGGAGCAGTTCCAAGTCATTGGTACTCCTGCAATCACCATTCACAAATGCCAGGGTATGACTATAAAAACAGTTAGGATGGATCTTGGTAACTCCATTTCTCCATAGACAAAGTTTTGTTGCACTTTCCATCCTTTAAGCTGTGTCCACCTTATCAACTTTTTGACCCCACCTGCATTAAGGCACCTCAAACTGCAGTTGCAGAGTACAATAGACTCAGAGGGATTTATTGTCCAAAGTTGATAAGCTTAAAGGAGACCAACTTATTTATAGAAATGACAAATGGGCAATGATTCTTGGTAGCAAATGCAGGCAATGTAAAACTTCTCCAATCATGAAACGTGAACTTATTTAGTCATCAGGAAGAATGATTGCAGTCCAACTTATGTTTTGGGAAACCAAACCAAACGGGACCATTACAAAGCAACACAATGCCAAGTTTACTGCTGTGCAGAAGAGCACAATTACTGTGGACAACAGGAATGAACAATTAGCTTGTCATTGTCAATTGTCATATATCAAGGACAGAGTGTTACTTCAGGACACTATGTGTCTCTTCTTGCTGTGGGTGCTACTGGAAAATGGGTGTATGCAAATGATGCACTCAGTGAAGTCAAACCATGGCCAAGAAATGAAAAGGAAATGGATATGGCCTTTATGAAGAGATTTAATTCTTTACAAATGCATTATATTGGCCTAAGTTCATAACACTACTATAAGAAAGAGAATAATGTTTTTATTCACTATTAAAATGTGCTAGTATACTACCTTTTAGCACTGACATACATATGTACCTTTTTAACCATTCATAACATTGTAGTTTTGTACCTACGTAAGTATCTATATATCATTACCTACCAAAATAGGCATATTGTTTTCACCATTCATGGATTTACATTTGCAATTAAAAGAATACAATGCTGACACTTTCAAACTGTCCAAAAGTCCCTTGTACCTTTATTTTACTTTAAAATATTTTCTTATTTCTCTTATATTACTCTACTTATTACTCTCTTGTCTGTCTATTTACCATACCCATTCTCGAATAGCTTTCCATCACTTTATTCATTGTTTGATAAAGTAGAAAATGAAGTGATATCTATAACAAAAACATTGGCAATGTAAAAAAAAAAAAAAAAAGTTAGAAAAACGCAACAATCATTTCAAGTGGTGATATCAAACACAAAAGCCCAAATTAGAAAAAGCAATTGGGGCAACCTTATCAAGCATCAAGCAAATAGGCACAATTGGAAAGGTGCTGGGGCCCAACATTCACACAATTGTTGCTTCTAACTTGGCTTTTTTTTTTGATCACTCCACTTTGCATTGAAATGCTCTTTGTACAACTTCAAGGGGATTGTGACCATTCCCTTACCAGCTCAAAAGTCACATCTGCTCCAACACCCCAGCCCTGGATCTATAATGCCTGCCACATCAACTGTCACTTCCAATACACTTACCTTGTATTTTCATTATCCCCATCTTCATTGTTGGAAATATATCGGAAACATATACTCCAACGTGTCAAAACCATAGGCCAAACCACAGGTCAAACACTCACCCCAAACTCCGTCCACCAAACAAAGGATTGTGGGCCTCCTTTATACTATGTGCCTGAGACCTGATTGATGATCAGTTATCCAATCAAGACCCAGCCACTTTCCCCATGTGGATTTAGCCAATTAAATACCATATTTATAAGGGCAGGGCTCCTGCCCTGTCACAATGCTATAAAATGAAAACCAGAACACCTTGGAAGTGCATAAGAGAACTTGACATATAATACTTAGTTGTTTGGTTCTAGTTTTATAAAATTAAGAGGTTTTACCTCTTTCAAAAAAGTTGAAGTCTGGAGTAAACGCTTTGAAAATATGTCACTTTTTTTTTTTTAAATAAGCATATGTGACAGAAAGACAATGATTGGTGGTAAATCTCCCTCCCGACCTGTGAGGGTGCTAAGTAACTGGAACAGAGTACTCTGGACTACTTGGCCTGACACTTTGTTCTGAGGATTAAAAGGAAGTCAGTCATGTACAAAAGAGGTGGAGCTTTGGTACAGTAACTCACTGACCTGGAAGGGAAATGATGTGGCAGCCACGGATTGGAGGAGCGGCTGCAATCATTTACGGAGAGGTCATGAGTGATGGTATAAACAGGAGTCAAACAATATTATCTGTGCCTTCGTTTTTGGTTATTAATAAGTGAATGGGAAGGACTTGTTTTTTGCGAATAATGGTGAGTGTTTGTTTTGTTCTGTATATTTGTTTGCTTATATTCACTAGAAGCTAACATGTACCGGAGCTGTCGCCAGAGGCCAGCACAACCCCGGAACAACACTTCACTTGTATCACTACAAACTGTACTTGTCCCACAATCACTAATTCACGCATTAACTGGACTTATGTATGTGTTTTGCGTTTAATGTGGGGATATATAATAGGACTATTATTTCGGGACCAACCAGGGGATTATAATGTAAGTAATACAAGCCACTGTATTACTTACCTGCTTTATTATTTACTGTTTGTTTTTGCCGTCTCATTGCAAGCATTGGAAATAATAATAATAATAATAATAATAATAATAATAATAATAATAATAATAATAATAATAATAATAATAATAATAAATAATAAAAAAAAAAAAAAGAAAAAAAAAAACCTTTGCACCCGGATTGCAATTGTCTGTCTGTTCTTTAATCACCTGCACCAGCACAGTATTAACCACTTTGCCACAACATATTAAATGGAAATAGAATTAACCCTTTGCGGTCCAATGTCGGACCAAGTCCAACATTACAATTTTACAATTCTCTCAAAAAAGCTGAAAAAACCTTTCAATGGCAGAGTGAGAACGATAGGAGGCGAATGAAGACGAAATGAAAAAAAGGGTGTATCTGATGGACCCATACACCACAGAGATAACACAGACTTAAAAGGCATGTCATATGCAGACAGACTAAAAGAACTGAATCTCAAAGAAGACTACGCTGCGACCTAATTCAAGCATTCAAAATTCTAAAAGGTATTGACAATGTCGACCCAAGGGACTTTTTCGACCTGAAAAAAGAAACAAGGACCAGGGGTCACAAATGGAGATTAGACAAAGGGGCATTCAGAACAGAAAATAGGAGGCACTTTTTTACACAGAGAGTCGTTAGGGTCTGGAATCAACTCCCCAGTAATGTTGTTGAAGCTGACACTCTGGGATCCTTCAAGAAGCTGCTTGATGAGATTCTGGGATCAATAAGCTACTAACAACCAAACAAGCAAGATGGGCCGAATGGCCTCCTCTCGTTTGTAAACTTTCTTTTGTTCTTATGGACATAAACAAAGGAGATAGCTGTTTCTGCATTCAGAGCTCAAAGAATACCAAGGACATTTGCAGAGCGTTTTGAGATGTTATAGTAACAAAATAATTACATTATGTATGTATATATGACATTATATACGTAGTAATCGCATTATTGAGTTTGGTGATAAAACAAGTGATCAGGAAAGGATTTATCAGTATTCACGTCTATAAAGAGGTATGTGAAAAATACAGCAAACAAGGGGTGGGGCTTGGCTGGAGATACAGTACTGAGTGTCCTTTTGCGATTCAATGCCTTTTAAACCTGTTTTACTGTGAAAAAAAGATATAGTTTAAACAGCTAGTGTGAAAATAAATGGGACCTTGTGTGCCTGACAATCAATATTGATTTCACCAAAAAAATAAAGCCTGATGAAACATGCTTTTAAAAGTGTTTCAATGTAAAAAGAAAGAAAGAAAGAAAGAAAGAAAGAAAGAAAGAAAGAAAGAAAGAAAGAAAGAAAGAAAGAAAGAAAGAAAGAAAGTTGAGAAACATGCAGAATTAGTTCTAGGCCTATAAATAATAAAGCAGCTCTTGACGTTCTCTCTCAGCCTCTGCTTGAGGACTCTGCTCTCCAGGCCCTTGCCATTTTTTTAGACACTCTGCTTGCAGCTGCCAGGGATGGAAAGATATTTGTCTCCCTTCTTTCTGGGCTGGTTTCCAACGCATCTCTCTCGACACCAGGGAGGATCTGCAACCATACCGGCTGCTGCCCCACCTAGTCGCTTTGACAAAGATCACTGCACAGCTTGAGCGCAGAGGAGGCTCAGAGACAGATTGATGAGTCTGAGAAACCCAATAAATAGCAGGCTCCACTCCCCACTGCTCTCTCAACTACAGACAAAGATGGGGGGAGCTATACAAACAATAGCAACACAATACAAAACACATTTTTTATCAAACAGAAATGCCTCTCCAAAACATTTGTTTGTAAAACTACATTTTGTTGTTGTACTCTGTAAAGATGAACCTGTTTTATGGTTGTTGGAAATTCTGTCTTCTTGAATAGTTGCAGTTTTCTTGAGGGCGCTAGCCGAAACATCTGTCTACTATATTGTAGCAGGTTGGCTGGGTGGTAACGTCACAGACAGGAAATACAGGCATGCACATGGACTGCGGGTTGAGTCGCTAATGCACTCATATTTATTTAAAAAATAAAATGTTTAATCAAAACAGAACAAAACACTTTTCATAAACAAGATGGCATGGTGGCCAAAACAAAACAGGCAATAATTAGAACAGGTATCATTCGCAGGTATCCTTTCTGCAAACTCCAGCTCTCGTCACCCTCCCGGAGCGGCTGCTTCACTTTTATATCTATGTGACCATCTCCCAGTTGGAAATTACTGAATTAACTGGGAGACGGCCATATTGTGCACAAGTTTTAGCTGGATGGGGATTTTAACCCCATCCATGCTGTAAAAAAATAACACTACCAAAACATTGTGTTTTTAAACATCAAACAATATCTTTAAATCATAATACAACAAATACTACATTAAATAACACAAAATAAATAAAATACACACAGGATGGGTATACCCCGTCACATGTACTTAACTTGGTCAGGTTGATTTTTACATCAATAAACAGGTGCTATATTTTAATACCCTTTATTCATACAATTTAACAATTTGTATAAAACAAAATTAGAAAGATGAAATTCTGAAACGCTCATTGTGAATGTTTAACTTGAAGTGAACATGTTGCAGCAGCTAATGGAAGGTACATGGGGAAAGGTTCATTGAAACACCATCAAGTACTGCACATATGGAGAGCTCAGCTGGTAGAAAGCCATGTAATGACCTTGTATAATGTACAAATTAACCCCAAGGTGTGTCTCCTAATGGATACAGTCACGGAAACTGCAGTCCTCCTGTACAAGGCACATTTCTAAAGTGGAGAGGGTGGCTTGTATAACCTGGGTAATTATAAACACACATATTGAATTGTAATAAGCTCTATTAAAATTCTGGGTTTGTATGATTTAGATGTATCCCTTGAACACTGTAGCATTTGTTACCTGTTTTAGACCTCACTAAATATAACACTCAATGCAGAAGGCTATGGCTTTAGAATTTTAAGAAATGTATCGAATGAGAGTAGGTCATTTGATCCATCAATGCTCATCTGGTTCCTCATCGCTGATCCAGAAAGTTTGTCATGGGTGCACTTTATTTTTGTTTATTTTTTACAGAGTGAGGGTTAATAAATTGAACTATAGATATTGAAAATAAATGGTAACTGTCTGGTAACTGATGTGTGAACAGGCTGGCTGTAGGGTGACATCAGGCCAGAAAGGAGTACATAGAGAGGCAGTAGTGGCGGGTGAAAACTGAGATGCAGCGTTCAGTGCATTTATTGAAACAAATAAAAGATTTAAACAAAAACAGCACACAGCACTAAAATAAACAGACAAACAAAATGGCCTAACAATTAAACAAACAGTGGACTAACAGACAAACAAACACTGTGAGTCAAAACAATTCTATTTACTTTCCTTTACTTTCTTTCACTTTGTTTTACTGTCCTTCTCCACACCCATTCTCCTCCCACCAAACACACAACCCAGAGTGAGTGAAACGTGCATCTATATATACTTTTGTGCCGAGATTCAATTACTAATTAATTATTCACTTGAATCCCAGCTCGTGAACTAATTTGTGCAACCCCATGCTCACATATTATTAAATACTTTAAATGCATGGGAAGTGCAATCCCCATGACTAAATATAACTATATATTTTAAATCACTTGTGCTACACAGATCCATTTATATCCTGTGCACCAATAACTATACGCCAACATTATCACACCACACGCAACATATAACACACAAATACACACAGGGGCAGGGCACATTGCCACAATCAGTATAAAGATTATTTGTTATTTACATATTTCATTCATTTCCAGAAACATTGTTTAATGATCTGCAAACTGACTTTATTGTATAAAATTGGCTTTAAAAAACAGACCTCAACAAAACTTTCCTTAAAACAGACATTTACCGGAATCTATGAATGGGGTTAAGGTTAGGGTTAGGGTTAGGGAAGGATTAGAAAAAGGCTAGGGTTAGGGAAACGGAAGGGTTAGGAAAGGGTTAGGGCTCGGTAAAGCCTCATCTATAGCTAACTATAGCTCTCAAGGCCAGGCTAGCAGGGAGGACCGTGATGAAGAAACACACCCCCACTCCGATCAAGGGATGAGTCCAGGCCAGGAAGGTGGACCGTGACGAAGCCATGCACCCCCACTTTATATGCACTATTAAGACCTACAAATAACTGTAAATGATTTGCAACAACTTTCTCTAGAACCTTATCTATAAATGGCAGATTGGCCTGTATTTATTATGGGGTCCAAATAATTGTTCTTGAGCAGTGGTTTTACCACAGCTACCTTAAGTGCTAAGGAAACTGCTACTGGAGTCAAATGAATCCGCTATAATTTATTTAATGTGAGTATTAACAACACCAAAAACATGTTTTAATAGCGTCTCTTCTTGTGAGGTAATCAAGGAAAAAGCCTCCATTGTAGCGTAACAGGGCTAATTGGAACAATGATGGAGGAATCCTCCATAATAGAAGGAGCCTGGAGAATCTGATTTCTGATGTCTAGAAGTTATTTTGAAAATAAGTCATTGCTGCTATAAGAGGAGCCAATGTTAAAGGTGGGAGTATCAGGGGGAGGCTTTACTCATTTATCTAAGGAAGCAAAAATAAATCTAGGATTGTTTTTATTGGTTTCTATTAAATTAGAATACCATAACTATCTAGCCAACTCCAGAGCCTTCCTATATTTTAACTGATCGCTTTTCCATGTGAAAGCGAAAATAATTGAATTCTTATGATATATGTGTCAGGATTAAAATAACAGGTATTTTCAGGGATATTTTGCCACACAGTGTGTGGGTTGGGACTCTGGGGTTCAGTAGTATATCGGCTGGTTAGGGTAATTCACTGATCACAAAATATATTGGTTGCGTTTACGAATGCGTAGTTTCAGCAAGTAAATCCGGGGAAAGGGTTTCACAATATGTTGATTAGTGATTACGATAAGTTGCGGATGCAACCCCGGTTCCCTGAAAGAGAACATAACCATCAAGGATGGGATATCGCCCCCAGGCGGTAGGATTTAGCTGAGCTTATGTCAAAGCTGCTGATAAGCTGGTGAATGCACTGACGTCTAAGCCCATCCCCTTGTCGGCTTAGAATACCCAGCGCACGCAGCATCACATTCTCCTTTGCTTCAGGCCGCGAAGGCTCCCGAAGTGACCTCGGGACTTGATGGTTATTTTCTCTTTCAGGAAACCGGGGTTGCATCCGTCGCGAGGGAGAAAGCGTGGCAGCAGAACAGTCTTACATCATAACGCAACTGCATAGGCGTCCATCTACGCATGTGCGGAGCAGCGCCTCAGCATCTATGCTCGAAATGACACCTGTCTGATGGTAGAATTGTCACCACCAAAAATACTAGTCTCTCTATGTGTCCATATTGTGCGGCATAAGAGAGTCTAACACAGCTGCTCCGAATGATGGAGCAGAGGAACCCAGCACATTTAATCTGTAGAACCTTGTAAATTTATGTGGTGTAGCCCAAATGGCTGCAGCGCAAATCTCAGACATGGGCACACCTCTGAAGAGGGCCCAGGAAGTCGCCATTCCCCTAGTGGAATGCGCCTTCAACTGCCCTGGAGGCAGAAGGTCTGCAGATTCATATGCTAACTTAATAGCATCCACTATCCAATGGGAACTCCACATTGTGGAGAGGCTCAAATGGGGTCTTGGTAAGGGCTTCCAGCACCACATCAAGACTCTGGAAAATAGACTGCCCGGAGGGAGGTTAGACGAGGTTGTGTCCACAGCAATAACCGTGCTATGATCTGGTGAAACCCCTGGGACCGTAACCTGCCCTGGCGGTGGATATATGCCACAACCATGGTGTTGTCAGACCGCACTAACACGTGCTTCTCTCAAAGCACCAGCAAGATTCACCGCTGTGCTCCAGTGCATTGATGTGAGCTGATTTCCAAGGGCCTGCCAACACTCTGCGGGTCCCTCTTCCATTCCAGACCCCTCCCCAACCTTCGTTGGAGGCGTCTGTGGTGATCACTTCCCTGAGGAAGATGGGACCCAAGCGCACGCCCTGGCAAATATTGGATGGAACCTAGCACCAATGCAGGGCTCTCCAGCACGTCTGGAAAACCTCTAACTGACAGTGTTTGTCTCGCTGCGGATGCAGCTGGAAGGCATTGAACCAGGCCTGAAGAGGTCTCAGGTGTAGTAAGCCCAATGGGAGGGTTTCAGAGGCAGCAGCCATCAGCCCTAGCCTGCGCTCGCATAACGTCATGCTCACTGTTCTTCTCAGCCTGAAAAGGGAGAGACACTGCTCTATTGAGGTAACTCTTTGTGACGATAAGGTCACTTCCATGGACAATGAGTCCAGATGCAGACCCAGAAACTCGGTCTGTAGGCTCGGCACGAGACGACTCTTGTCTGAGTTCACCTTCAGACCCAGTCGTTGGATGTGGTCTGTGACCCACACTGTGTGGTCCACCAACTGCTTCTTTGACTGCGCACAGGTGAGTCAGTCATCCAGATAGTTCAGCAGTCGGACGCCCTGTACCTGCAAAGGGGCCAGAATGGCATCCATACACTTCGAAAAGGTTCGAGGAGCGAGTGACAGGTCGAATGGAAGGACACAAAACTCGTATGCCTTGCCCTAAAAGGCAAAACGCAGGTACTTGCTGTGACCGGGACAGATGGGGACATGAAAGTATGCATCCCTCAATTCCACAGTGGCAAACCAGTCGCCGTACCGGACAAGACTGGATGATGTGTCGGTGCGTGAGCATCCTGAATTGTAACACCTGAAGGTATTTGTTCAGTAGCCTCAGATCCAAGATAGGGTGGCACCTGCCATCCTTCTTGGGCACCAGGAAGTACTTTGAGTAAAACCCTTGCTCGATCGAAGCAGGGTCTACTGGCTAGAATGCTTGCTCAGCAAGACTTGAATTTCCATCCCCAGGGCTGAAGACTGGTTGAAGTCCTTCACTGCGGTCACTACCACTCCAAGAAAGGGGGGAAGGGGGGGGGGTGAGGTTTAACTGGAACTGAAGTCTGTAACCGATACCTACAGTTTTGTGTACCCAGATGTTGTCAGTACATAGTTGTCAGAATTGGAGCTGTGGAGGGGTGTAGGGGTGGGTTGGAGGCTGCCTGGATGTCTCAGGGCTTTTTGACCTGTGGCGGGTGCTGAGAGGTCTACCACCTCCTCTAGAATGCCAACGTCCCTGCTGCAGTCTGGTGAAAACAGGCTGACTGCGCATTGCAGTATTATAGTATTATCAGGTGAGAGCTTTCTACCTCTTGGGCGAGCCAGCTGGTGTGGTGGTGTCCTACGCCGCTGCTGCTGTTGTTGTGGGCGTTTCGTCTGAAAACCCCGATGTGGCCACATTTGCGCCATTTGCTTAGAAGCCTCCCGGGCCTTAGCAGATTGTTGGAGCATGTCCCCCACCGCTGGGCCAAAAGTATGCCCCGGTGTAATAGGGGCATCTAAGAGGGGAACCTTGTCAGGCTCTTGAACTCTCGTTTGTGACTGCTTTCTAGCCACTACCAACAAAGCTATGCTCCTTCCCTACGCCCTAGCATTCAAATGGGCTAGTTTGACCAATACTTGGGAAACTAAACCCAACTCAGTATGAATGAACTCCGAGGGTCATTCTGGAAGGTCCTTAATAATTGCTGCCTGATACACAGTTAACAGGCTGGCCACATTAGATAGCCTGACTGCCTCTGTTGCCGCCAAATAGCCCTTCATGAGGTGCACCTCCGTAGTCCTGCATTGCCTGTTGCCACAAAGGATCATCTGTCTCCAACACCTCCAATACAGGCTCCTGCTTAGAGTGCTGCGAGACCGACTCTGTGTCCAACTCCTCTTCATAGAGGAGGGGTTCCATGTCTGATGCATCCCTAGAGATCGCATCCAGATCCCAAGACGCTAAGGGTGGGTCTTGCTGTTGTACAGGTGGAGCCGACAGAGCCTGTGGAGGAACCGCCGGTTAGGCGACAAGTGATGCAACTGGTTTATTGCATGTTGCCGACCCAGAAGGAGGGGCGGACTCAGAGTGAGAAGCCTGCGACGAGGGAGAATGACCCCCAACTGACTCCTTCACCCTGTGGCGGAGAGTGCGCGGTTGAAATTTAGCACACAGCTGGCAGCATATTTTGTGCTCTGGCCCCAAGCAAACCATACAGTCCTCATGTGGGTCCGATGCTGGCAACTTAGAGTTGCAAGTCAGGCATCTATGGAAGCTGAACATTATGCAATGAGTGCGAGCACCGGGTAGTTTGCAGCACCAATGTACCTATACTGACTGTTGAAACGCGTGGTCCGGGCACCAAGCATCAAAGCGCCGAGCATGTGCACTGAACGTAAAGCACCACGCCAAACTAAGGCGCGTGCCTCCAGCACTGAAGCGGCGAGCGCGTGCACCGAACGTCGATGCGGTGCGTCGAGCGTCAAGCGTGTGCACCGACCACCGAGGCACGTGCACCGAACATCGAGCGCTGAAGCACCGAGCACATGCCCTGAGCATTGAAGCACCACATCGCATGCACCAAGCATCGAGGCGGATGCACTGAGCGTCCAGTGTCGGAGCAACGAGCGCGTGCACTGAGCGTCCAGCATCGAAACGCAGAGCGTGTGCACTGAGCATCGAAGTGCCGCGTAGAGCACCGACGAGCGTGCCCCGAGTGTCGGCCGCCGAACGCAGGCACCGAGCACTCAGGCGTCGAAGCATCGAGCGTCGAAGCACTGAGCGTGTGCACCAAGCCATATGCACCAAGCTTCGAGTGTCGAAGGTGCACCGTGTGCATGCACCGACTGAGGCGCATGCACCAAGCACAGAGTACCTGGGTGCAGCTCACTAGTACGCAGAGCGTAGAGCACTGAAGTGCTGTTCACCAAGACCGTAGGAACGCTTTGCACGAGGACGTCTGAGCGTCATGTGACCCGTCAAGCAGATTGCTGGGTGCTGGTGATGTGCTCAGGAATGTAAATACTCCCAATGGTGCAGATACTAAAGTACAAAGGCAAGTCTGAAGGGTGCTGGTACTATACTTACCTACAGTGCTCTGAAAACACAGGCCAAAGGCCTAAGGTGCTATAGACCCATCTGTATAATTTTAAATGCAAATACAATAAAGTATATACAACAACAAATATAATTGTGGAGATTGCCTTCTTTTTTTTTTTTTAATGCAGGGGTACTATAGCAAATGCACAACACTAATAGTGACTACGCGGCGAGTTAGAATAAGCCGCATGTGATATTATCGTGCTGGCTGACAAGCAAGCACCAACCTTGGGCTGCTTGAAACTCAAGACTGAGGCTGCAATTGCATGGCCTAGTCGGCAGGATGCGCAGCGTACTCCTGCTAAGATCTATTCTTTTTTTTTTTTTTTTTTTTTTGCGAACCGATCAAAAAACACAACAACAACCAAAATATATACAATATTAATAAAATATTAAAAAATAAAATATTAATTAAAAAAGACTGACATTCGAAGGCCAACACTTCAGATAGAAACACTAGAAAGAGCAAGTGTTGAAAAGTGAAAAATAATATAGTTTTACTCTCTCAGCAAGCTAACACTGAATCAACTCAGGCAAGGGGCAGTAGCCAGCTTCCCAAGCTTAAAGCTAAAACGAGTACAACAGCGTAATACAAGGGTATAAGTGATTCTCAGAGAGAAAAATACTTACGTGCTTATACCTACCTGGCTGAAAGCAAAGGAGAACATGAAGCAGACAAGGGGGTGCAAGAACCAGCCTATCGGCAGCTTTGACATAAGCTCAGCTAAATCCTACCACCTTGGGGCAATATCCCATCCTTGATGAAAGGGAACCACAGGCACTCATCGTTAACTTTAGGTTAACGGCCTTGATTAAGTAGAAAGTATGAATGAAATAATTGAGTATGGAAGTAGCACAAATGCTAAAATGTATTAAAAATGTATAAATGGAATAACTGAGTACAACTGAATGTAAAAATGACCAAAAGTGGCTGGGACCCAAAGTGGATCCCAAATCAACAGTGTGAATGGTGGAAGAAACAGAATAAGGATAGGACTGAAAGGGAATTGAAATGTTATAAAGGTTGTTACCACATGTCCAAGGGGCAGTGGGGAGTGCACTGGATAATGCAAAAAACTTACTGCAAGAAACACATTGTTAAGAGAGCAACTGCATTTTTTTATATTAAGAAAGGGGCTTATTTTATTGATGTCAGTGTAACTGACAGATTAGATCACTTAAAACAGGGTATACTAAAAGCAACAGATGGG
Organism: Polyodon spathula; assembly: GCF_017654505.1. Classification (NCBI taxonomy): domain Eukaryota; kingdom Metazoa; phylum Chordata; class Actinopteri; order Acipenseriformes; family Polyodontidae; genus Polyodon; species Polyodon spathula. Next base: position 17,921,037 of record NC_054555.1, read on the forward strand.
CCCCTTATTGACTGGCCTCGAATAATGAGGGTTAGACAGAAAGAATGGGAATCAGCGCCGGACTATGGGATATATAATTGGGAAGCATACAGGGATTATTCCGGACACCCGGGACCAAAAGAGGAGGACCAGGTATTTGTGCAGACAGTTTTGAGAGGTCTCGGACCACATTTGCAAAAGGCATTAGAGGTTGGAGTTAATCCAGGGAAAACATATGACGATTTTATGAATTGGGCAGGGAACATAGAAAACAGGCTGAATGAGAAAAAGGGGGAGGAAAAGAATAAAGCCTCTGTGTCTGCTGTGCGCTTCGCAGGCAATTGCAATGGGTGTGGCAAGCATGGACACAGACAGAGTGAGTGCAGGTCGGGTAGATATAAGGGGACTAAGGCTGGGAGAATAATATATAATAACTGCAGTAAACCCAGTCACTCCAAAAACAAGTTGCTTTCGCCTGGGAATGGGAAAAGAGGGAAATCGGCCCTCTAAAGGAAACGTTCCTCCTCCTCTCCCACCTGCAGCCAGCACACAACATTTGCCCTCAGGACCACTAACGTTCACTTATGAACAGGTGATGCAGATTATGAGTGAAACTAGGATATAGGACCGTCCGGCCCCCATTGCACGGGTTGTAATGTGAGAAAAGGAGGGCTCTGGTATTTGCAACTAAAATTAGGGGGCCGATTATTTGACATGCTAATAGCTACTGCAGCCGCCGTCTCAATAACTAATCTGTCTATTCCTGTTACCAGGGATTATATAATTATTGAAGGTGTGGGTGGTGGTACAAAACGCGCTTTTAAATCAGAACCGCCATTACTGCATGTATATAGTTACAGAGTTTTATGTACGCAACACAAGTGAAAGAACAATCCTAGGCAATTACCTGCTAGGACAAATAGGGCCTTTAATAGATTGTAGAAAAGGAGAAATGAAATGCACTGAAGGGGGGCAGGTAACCTTGCTCGCCTTGGGGGCAAAACAGTCTACTCATGTTAGCCCTATTAAGCTGTATAATTAGGAATGGCTCAATGATGGGTGGGGTCAAATTTGCAATGGTTATGATATACCCTGGAACAGGAGAGATGACAGCATGGTGGCACGGACCACATGATGTACTCATGACCACACACACACATGCGTGGCAGTAAAGTTACCACACAGAGTCAAATCGGTTCACTGGTGTCAGACTAAACCATACAAACCATTAGACACGACTGAATTCACCTTTGATGAGTTCCCACAACCATTAGATAACTAAGTATGTTTTCTCTCCACAGAATCCAAAGAAAGCAGCAGAACTAACTCTTCTCATTGTAGATATCGCAGGATTGAGATCCCAGGCCCCTTCGCAGGATGACAAACATGGAATAATGAATAACCTGGGAACAATGACTCCATAGACTGGAACTACTGTTGGTGGTTCATTAGTAGGGATGAAATGATTTTTCGATAGAACGATATACCGTGATTATGAATATTCATGATAATAGTGTCATTAACATTTTTTAATTATTCCATAATCATAGAAAACGATAGTCACATACGCATGGCTGGAACCAGAACAGACGCTGTTCTCTCCAAATAAGGGTAATCATCGATGTGTACTAGGGCTGCTGCTACGAACACCCTACCTTGTTAGTATTTCTACCAGACAAACAGTGGGCGTGCTCTTGTTTTCCTGCTGGTCCCATCCTACCAGCGAATAAACTGTTATATAATGAATGTTTAACAATTTTCAATAACGTTAAAAATAAATAAATAAATGATCAGTGGTGTTAAACGCAATTCTGGTAATTATCACCTATTAGCTGGTATCCAATTCAAAGTTTTTTGTAAACTCGTGTCTAGTTTATGTAGCTTACATTCCAAAGTACTGTAATCTGTTTGGAATATATATTTTAGTACCACTCCTGTAGTATGTTAAACTTGCTAGGCTTGTTGCGAGTGCTGTGCTTTGTATTGTTTCTTTTTTTTCTCTTGAAGCTACCAAGGCGTAATTACCTAACGCATTCAGTTGCTGTGCACAAGCTTTTACTAAACTGCAATCATATTAAAATGATAATTTCTCGGGAAGAGGAACGTACTGAAAATGTATGGTACAATCATTGATATTTATTAGAACGAGGATATTTTGTGTGCCCAGTTAATCGATTGCTATTTTGAGGCTTGACAGCCCTAGTGTGTACTTTCACTAATATATATATATATATATATATATATATATAGAGAGAGAGAGAGAGAGAGAGAGAGAGAGAGAGAGAGAGAGAGAGAGAGAGAGAGGGACGGAGGGGGGGAAATACAGTACCATAGGATGTACGAATGTGGCAAAAGCACAACAACTAAAGCAGGAACAACTTCAAACATGCCCTACCGCACCCGGTGGAATTAAAAAAAAACATCAGCAGTCAACAAGCAAAGTCACTTTAATAAAGTATTTGTTTTTACAGTGCGGTGTCCTCCCTATACTGTCCTCTGGTCCACCCTCAATTATCAGTTAATAATTTCAATACGTTCATTAAAATGTAAACGTCATAGGTTATTATGCCACCAGAAAAACAGGCTACCTAGGGAAAAGTTGATAATGGTATTGAAATGTGTTTTCTTAAATTATAAATGAAATACCGACAAAAAAGGAATATGCCTAAAGAACATCATGCCCATACCATTTTATTGCATACTTACAGGTTATATAGTACAAATTAATGTATTTATTTTGCAGACTATTTGAAAAAAGAATTGAGAATAGTTAGCAGTATGTGTGTAAAGCAAGTACTTTAAATGTATTGAAAGAAATACAGATGCTTCATATTTTGTAATTATGTACTGTTTCTAAGTACATTGAAATACATAAATCCAAATGTGTAAATAAAGCAAGAGCTTGCAGTCCCATTTTGAAAGACTTAAATAAAGGTATCATGTTTTGGAACTACTGTATTATAAGGTAATATAAGTACCATTTCATTAAGATTACTTTTCTTCCACCTATGTGTTAGTCATTTTTTTCATTCTTGCTAGAATCTTGCTCTTTTTTAAAGTCTGCAGCTTACTTGTGTTGCAGACCATATCCCCAGAGAAAAAAAGACAGAAATTTTTTTTTTTTCTTTTTATTCAGTTAAAAAAGTAATTGAAAAATAACGACTACTATCGTGATGATCGGTGTATAGTGAAAAAGTGGGCTCTCAACTATTCATGTCGTGAAAATTACTATCATTTTATCCCTATTCATTAGACAGCCAGGAAATGCTAGTAGAAGAGATTGACCCTGTGGAGCAGATAGGATCCAGTTAGTACAGGGCAGAGAGATTGGTGATGCTGGGTACAACTTAACTTTGTCCATAACATATGATCAGCCCCCTAAGGGATTAAACATGACGAAGGAGGACTGTTACTACCAATCTCTGGAATGGGTGATGGTGGCCTATCCACGAATTACCAAATGAAGGAAATATACAGGGTGAATGGCAGTATGGATGTTGATGTGGGAGCTGGGGGACTATTCCAAAGGGAGACATTACACAGATAAATAACTATAGATTCTGACGAGAAAAATAACAAAATAGGTTTGTCTAGCTCACCCTTGAATGAGACGGAGCATATTTTGTTTGAATTGATGCGCCGCGTAGGAGGAGTGTACACAGGCGACATATACTTAGGATCCAAAATTAATTTGCCCAAATCAGAATGCTCTGACGTATTGCCAGGCCCTCCAGACTGGCTTGTTCCTGTGGGGCCCACTAAAACATTACACACAGGGATAACATGGCATAAAGCATTAGGAAAGTAGACCTTGGCCCTGTTCCTCGTAACTAGTTTAACTAATTCAGGCTAATCAGAGGTTAGCAAGATTCGATTAACCCGATAATTGAAGTCAGGCTAACTCCAATCCTCGACAGCGAATACAGGCTAAAAGTGTCTTGTTAACTCGATTCCGACTTCAGAAATTCGGGTAATTGCATGTGCTCGTGCTACCTCAAAAGAGAGAATCGTAGAGCACTGAAACAATGATCTTCACAAAAGATGACGTTGAAAGACGTTTTTACAACCTGAATGAGGAAGAGGTTATAATGGAAAGTTCTGAGGAATCTAAAAGCATTAACACAACTAAATGCAACGTTGCTGCAGCTGCCAAGTCCAGAGAGGAGCATGAAAAAAATTGCAGATAAGCTAAATGTGTACATTTTTTTTTTTTTTTTAAATTGAGGAGCATCGCACATGTGACAATGATGTCGCAGGTTCTGTCACAGATCATCTTAGAATATTTGAGGTCAAGTCATGGATGATGTATAGTATTATCCAAAGTCTGACACCTACTGTCTAGAACCAGCATTGTATAATTGTCATTAAAATGTTGGATTATTTGCATCAGTTGCTGAATTGTAGCTCATTTTTAATTTCATGTAAGTGATAATGTCATAAGTACTTGTACACTAATGCTGTGAAAGGATTTCCTGTTCACAAAATCCGCCTCATTTGGTCCTGGGGGTGCCTTGAATGGGATCTGACTGCAATCCACAGCACCAGTGACGTTGGGGAACCTAGTAAATTACCTGCGACTGCATAGAAGCCCTCTTTGATTGCGTTTCCCCTTGTATATCTCGAAAATGTGAAGAACACATTAAGAAATCTCTTTAGGGCAAGATAGAGCCTACAGGCTGCACGTCGATATTTTCAGCATCGCCAACTGAGTACAGGAATGCGCCACTAGCAAAACAGCGCAGCCCTATGCATACAATCTGTGTTACTGTCAACGCACGGCTGTGCTGGGTGGTATGGGCAATGTACGGCTCAAGTAGATTTATTAGGTAAATAGTGTCTCAATTGGAGCCTTGCCGATTGAATCTATAGTGCTCAAATACAAAACATCTGAATGATGCCCAAATCTTGGCGATCTCTCAGTACGCTTTACCTAAGAAAAGCTAATCTAATTAAAATTGCGCCTTGATCTATGGGATCTCTAAGGAAAGGCGTTGCCATTTTAGAGGGGTGTGTCAAGTGCTCTCATTGGGTAGAAATACAAGGTTTATACAGATCCGGCTAAGTTTAAGTTAGCCTGTGCTGGAGCAGGTTTAAGATTAAGGATGCGTTGCTATGGTAACTTAGTTGGCTAGACTTTAAGCTTGCTTCGAGGAATGGAAAAAGCCAGACTTCTGTCAAGTTATCCTGAGAGTTATCCGGCTAACTCAGTTAGCCAGCTACGAGGAACAGGGCCCTGGATAGCAGAGCTAGAAAATACTATCCCCGGTGCCCTAAATTCCAAAAATTATATATTAAATATTAAATATCACACTGAAAAGGGAAGATCATTATTACAGGGCCAACACAGGTTCAAGAATCAAACGATGGCTCCTTGATGATGTAGCAGGCTGGTTTGGAGCAATTAATTGGGAGTTCAACTCTGGAGCGGTGCAAAAGTCACGAACAGGAGCCAGTTTACCTCGACCGTTGATGCGATCCAGAAACTGGCCTCTGCATTTCAAATGGTGGGTTAAGGGACTCAAATGACTAAATATTGTTAGAAGAGTAATGATAGCAATTCAACACGATGTTAATCAAACTGCAAGGGAAGAAAATTGTTTTAGGTTAGGTTTTTCTTTGACATGTGATGTAATGCTTGCCATTAGGGATTAGACAGTGAGTGGCTCTCCCCCCTCTGGAAAAATTATGTATTACAACAACTAGAGAAGGGCAGATACCTAGTAGTAACAGCTCTGAAGGATAACATTGTAATTAATACTGAACGATGTAAAGGACTTTTACAATAACTGTACCATACATAGTGGAAAAAGAGCCCACAGAAAAGGCCATTAAGGAAGAAAGTGTTGGGGTTCTTATGGGAAAGCAAGTGGCTGTTCCAGATGTAACACGGGTGGAGAACACCACACGTTAACACTGCATATCTGCAAAACGCAGAATGTATTGAATTTGCTGTAAATATTTTGTGTGATCACTTAGGTAATACTAATTCGTCTAAATTATGCTTAAGCTAAAATATTTTATACTAATGTATATGAGAAGGGTGCACAAATGAGAAACGGTACTTGGTGTGTGGCTACCTCTGCACCTAGCATGACAGTTGGCAATAGGGAAGAAACTTGCAAAATGATGTCGAGTATGTGTTTTACACCCAAGGGGATTGTGCAAATTGGCCATCTAACAGTTCACCCTACCCCCTGCATGAACGTAAATACCTTCATCAGCCAGGGTCCTGCCTGGCTGGAGACAGTACACCACACACAATTAATGACAGCTTTGCATCAAATACAGGAGGAACTGATTAAGGTTGGAACAAGAGTGTCAGTAGCACAAGCATTGCTGGCTGGTAACCAAGGCAAGCTTTTTTTGGCAAATGCGCAAACTTGTGGATGGGGATCTTTGTGTGGCCTAGTGGGCAATATCAGGATTGATTGGGTAGGCTGGTGGAATATGACAGGACACATATCCCCTATCTGTGCCGCGGTAGTATTGATTGTGTCATTGGTTGTTGTTTGCTATATGAAAGACATCTTGAAGCGACAACGGAAACTACTGTCTGACCTACAATGTCTGCAACCTGACTGCAGTAGGACACGAGAACTAAAGTCACCATGGCTACACTCCACTGAAACGAAGAGAACAAGGATCAGAACAAAAAGAGGAGCGGGTTTAAGTTTCATGGTAAAGACTTTATTAGTATCCTTTGTGGGGACAATGAAGCTAGGACAGGTTTCTAGATTGTATGCAGAAGTTGTTGGGTTTTTTTTTTGTAAATTAAAAAAAAAATGTGGAAGGTTTTGGTTTTAATATAGTTTCCTCTATCCTAAGACACTGCAGAAACAAACAATGCCCTGCCTTGGAAAAGCTAGCTAATTACAATGCAGCACACAGCCACCAGAAAAAAAAATGTACAGAGATGTTACAAGATTACTTGTGAGATGTCAAAAATAACCAATACAGGTAGCCACATCAAATAAATGGAAGAAGAGAGTAGGAATGTATTGGCGAAGCTTCTTTCAACAATTGAGACACTTGAATTTCTGTAGAAATGCTTGACAATTGAATGTTTTCAGTCCTGAAAGCTTTGGAAATCAGGTCTCAAGAGACTTTCTAAACTAACAGGAAGATTAGGTTTTTTTTTTTTTGCTGGAAAGCAGCACACACAGATGCGCACACACAGATAGGTGGGGGAGTTTCCAAAGACTGAATGATTTATTCAGATCCAGTTCTCCTCTCATCAAAACAGCACTCCCACTCCCAGCAGCTCCAGATTAGAGAAATCAAACCAGGCTTTTTTCCAGTTGTGGCTTCAGTACGTGGGACAATGGAAAGCTAGCTCTCGGAATCAAATGAAATGAGGTCTGAAAAAGCTAAAGCTGGCTCACTCGTTCAATATGTTTATCCCAGCTCAAATAAACAGTTGTTTTTTTTTTCCTTCACTGGCTGGCTACATTATTAATTTGTCTGAAGTTGTCCTAATTGCAACAATAAAGAAAACACACATTGATTAAAAACTACTGCAGGACAGTAAAGCTGCAGTACTTCCAAATATAAATATGAACTGATGGCTGCAGTGATTTCAGCTAGTGTTGCACTTGCTTGGACATTTTACATGGAGAGTGTGAGTGTCCCCACCCCTTCAATGGCTTCTTTCCTGTCAATAACCAATCAGCTGCTTCTATTGATTTGGGTGCTTTCAGCCAGGATAGATCCAGAAGACACTGCTGAGGCTAAATGACCCAGGAAATGCAAATATAACATATTTCCTGTGAAAAAAGGCAGAACAAATTTAAACTTCCTTTAACCTAACATAGTAATAGATATCGGTCCTGATTTTGATGAAACGTGATAAAACATAAAGGACAAAGAGATTTACATTTTTGCATTCTGAAGGGAGTTGAGCTGCAATGAATTCTGTTAGCTTTGACCAATAAAGAAAGAGTGGGAGCAAAATCTAGCAAACCAGGAGCAACTGACATTCCCTTTAAGAAAATGATAACCCTAGCTATTGCCTTTACTATGATCTTGAAGAAAACATTTCTCTTTTTCCCACAGCACCATTTGCAAATGCAGTATTAAGAAATATTTGCATATGTTATATTCATAAACATTAATTATTTTTCCACTCCATACTTCCAGCCTTTTGAAATATAACTTCTTTATGATTCATGTAGGAACTGTGATTTCATTAACTTTAGTGCTGCTGTGAAAATCTAGATTTGTTTGAAACATTATTTTTTAAACACATCACTTCTGGAAGTAAGTCCTAGTTTTAAATTTGAATATACGCTTAGTATTTTGCTGTCAGTATTTGGAATAGTTTCAATCCCTATACAGAATGAGTCTCATCAGTCAGTTGCATTCATTTGGAGAAATACTTAGGGCCTGAGGCAAAGTGGTTTGCACTGTGCAGGTGTAGAGGTGATGCAGTGCTTAGTAGTGATGGATACAAAGACAGTTCACAGTGAAGAACAGCTCTTTAATAGGCTGAGTTGTGTGTCTGCAACACTTAAATAATAAAGAACAGGCTTTACACAACAATGTGTATTTCAGTCCCAAAATAATAAAGCATGAATAAACACACACACACACACACACACACACACACACACACACACACACAAACACAGCACAATCACAATCACAAAAATTCATTCTCTCTCTGTGACAGGCCTCATTCACTAAAGGTCGGCAGAGTTTCTGGAGAGCCAGAGGAGCAAGCCTGTCCCAGTCCCCACAGAGCACTAGTCTAATTGATTCAGAGGCGGCTGCTGCTGCTGCTGTCCATTGGGATAAGTCACTGTGTTCAGAGAGCTGGAGGAGCAAGCCTGTCCCAGTCCCCACAGATCACTAGTCCAGGTGATTGTTTGGAGTGGGACCACTCAAGGGGAGCCTACAGAGAGGCAATCTGTGTGGAACAATTCACACTTAAAGGACCTTTTTATTTTATTGTGTTACATGTTCCCATGTGTTGCTACAACTGTTTATGTAAAGTGTGTGCACTGTTTTATTTTTATTTTTTTACATTTTGTCCACTTTTTTAAACTTTAAAATTGCATTCCCTGCCTCAAGATGGCTTCACATGTACCCGTATGCACCTCTCAGAACTACATTTCCCATCATCTTCCTGCTCACATATGTAACTGAGATAGATTTGCCAGTGAGCAGGAGGGTGATGAGAAATGTAGTTCTGAGAGGGAAGTCATCTTGGGGCAGGGAATGCAATTTACAAGTTTAAAAAAGTGGTCAAAATGTAAAAAAAATAAAAAATAAAAAAAATAAAACAATTCACACACCTTACATAAACAGTTGTAGCAACATGTGGGAACATGTAGCACAATAAAATAAAATAAAAAAGTCCTATGTACCCTTTAACACTAGAACTGCCGGGTTTATGCTACTACCTAGAACTGCCAGCAGTAGTCATTTTGACGGTTACATTTTAAACAGCTTTGATATGAAAATGAAATGCAAACTATCAGATACAACTCAAAATATTTATTTATGAACATCATATCTAACATTTGCATAGCAGAAACAACGTATTTAATGAAAAAATAAACAAAAAAGGCTTCATTTTTCGAAATTAGCGCATGATGCATGATGTAAAAAAATGAACTAAACTAAATAAAATAAACATTTCAAAAGTAGATATTGTGTAAACAGGTGTAAACTGATATATGTAGATACAAAATTGTAAAAACAAAGTAATTATTTACAAAAATAACAAAAATGGCTTTTTTTCACATTAGCCTACTGTATAGCACGACTTCAAAAAATGAAAACTATAATGAAATAAACATTTCAAAAGAAAATATTGTGTAACCAGCTGTAAACTGGTTATATGTAGGCCCACATACAGAATTGTAAAATCTAAATCATTATTTATAAAAAAGAAAATAACTCTGTTCACATTGTGTAACAGGAATGCACATTCAAGGAAACATACTTCAAAGTAGCCCTCATATTAGCACAATCCACAGAGATGTAGCGCTTATCAACTTGTCCTGTGCATTTACCACATACTGCTCTTTCACACTGGGTAGAGATATCAGACTTTTTATTTTTATTGCATTTAGTTACCTGTCATTGTTTTCTGTTACGTGTCACTTGATGCACACTGTATCCAAGTTGAGCTGCGTTTCCCTGCCACTTTATAGTTTTCTGATAGAAATGTTTCTGCCAAAGCTAGGTGGCTAGCATCAGAAGATGATATTTTCCATGTGCATTCAGTGTACTAAACAAAGAAATTGATGGCTGCCATGTCCAGTACATTGTAAAATACAGCAACTGGACACGGGTGATTGCTTTCACGGAGGACTAGTTTTGCGCAGATGCCGGAAACTGTCTTCTCGCTTTGTTTACTGTTCCAACCAGGTTGTTTTTTTTTTTTATTTTCTTGAAACATGCAATGCTGTTTTCAGTGAAGTCGTTACAAATTCCTGCTACCAATGCAAATATATCTGTAGTTGCTCTCAAATCAAAACGTAAAAATATCAGAATTTCTCGAAAAATTCTTGTAATAGTAATAGTATAAGACTATATAAGCTCACGTTGACAGCCAGACGGATGTTCTCCAAGGAATTGATAAGATTACAATAGAGATTTGGATAACACATATCCAGACTTATAGAAATATTTTATTTAAATACATACTGCTGTAAACTCAGCGGAGGTAGAGATAATAAACTGGCTTCTATACATATACAACATAGCGTATTGTATGTAGGTTATATTGACAATAACAGCATGTATTGTAACACGTCGTCAAAATGATTACTTTTTGCGGTTATAGATAGAAGTGCTTATAACTTTTTTTATTTTTGCGATTCTGACTCTATATATATATATATATATATATATATATATATATATATATATATATATATATATATATATATATATATATATATATATATATATATAGCTCTGGAAAAAATTAAGAGACCACTGCAAATTTTTCTTAAATCAGCATCTCTACATGTATGGCAGCCATTCCATTCCAGTGTCTGTTGAATTCCAACACAGGCACACCTCATTCTACTGAATGAGGTACTGATTAGGGGATCACCTGAACCAAATCTTATTTAACGAGGAAAAGCATAAAAACCACTCCTGTGGTCATCACTATCCTCTTGCAATAGGACCAGCTGGATGGTAAAACAGTGCAAGTAGTACCTCAAAAGTAATTGGAATAAAAAAATAACTATTGACCATGCCCAAAGAGTTGAAAAGGAAAGTTTTGAGTGAGGAAAAGAAGGGTTCAATTCTGGCTTTACTGGCAGAGGGATACAGTGAGCGTCGGGTTGCTTCCATCCTTAAAATTTCAAAGACGGCGGTTCATAAGAACAAGGTCAAGCAGCACACATTGGGGACAACAAAGCTACAGACCGGCAGAGGGCAAAAACGACTCTCCACTGACCGGGATGACCGCCAACTCATTCGAATGTCACTCAGCAACCGTAGGATGACATCAAGTGACCTACAAAAAGAATGGCAAACGGCAGCTGGGGTGAAGTGCACTGCGAGGACGGTTCGAAACAGGCTCCTAGGGGCAGGGCTGAAGTTGTGCAAAGCTAGAAAAAAGCCCTTCATCATTGAGAAGCAAAGAAGAGCCAGGCTGAGGTTTGCAAAAGACCATAAGGATTGGACCGTAGAGGACTGGAGTAAGGTCATCTTCTCTGATGAGTCCAATTTTCAGCTTTGCCCAACACCTGGTCATCTAATGGTTAGACGGAGACCTGGAGAGGCCTACAAGCCACAGTGTCTCGCACCCACTGTGAAATGTGGTGGAGGATCGGTGATGATCTGGGGGTGTTTTAGCAAGGCTGGAATCGGGCAGATTTGTCTTTGTGAAGGATGCATGAATCAAGCCAAGTACAAGGTTGTCCTGGAAGAAAACTTGCTTCCTTCTGCTCTGACAATGTTCCCCAACTCTGAGGATTGGTTTTTCCAGCAGGACAATGCTCCATGCCACACAGCCAGGTCAATCAAGGTGTGGATGGAGGACCACCAGATCAAGACCCTGTCATGGCCAGCCCAATCTCCAGACCTGAACCCCATTGAAAACCTTTGGAATGTGATCAAGAGGAAGATGGATGGTCACAAGCCATCAAACAAAGCCGAGCTGCTTGAATTTTTGTGCCAGGAGTGGCATAAAGTCACCCAACATCAATGTGAAAGACTGGTGGAGAGCATGCCAAGATGCATGAAAGCTGTGCTTGAAAATCAGGGTTATTCCACCAAATATTGATTTCTGAACTCTTCCTAAGTTAAAACATTAGTATTGTGTTGTTTAAAAATGAATATGAACTTATTTTCTTTGCATTATTTGAGGTCTGACAACACTGCATCTTTCTTGTTATTTTGACCAGTTGTCATTTTCTGCAAATAAATGCTCTAAATGACAATATTTGTATTTGGAATTTGGGAGAAATGTTGTCAGTAGTTTATAGAATAAAACAAAAATGTTCATTTTACCCAAACACATACCTATAAATAGTAAAACCAGAGAAACTGATAATTTTGCAGTGGTCTCCTAATTTTTTCCAGAGCTGTGTATATATATATATATATATATATATATATATATATATATATATATATAAATATACAAAGTCAAGAACAGACAATCTTGGATCTTTAACACACACAGAGCAATTTCAATTTTAAAAGTGAAAACCATCAAAATAACTACCGTGGCGGTTCTAGCGTTAATACTCAATCCAAGCAAAGATCTGCAGAAGCCTTGTTTGGTGTTTTTGATTTCAGCAAATTGTCACAAACATATTAATGGGGAGGGGGTAAAATTACAATTGCTGGTTCCTATTGGTCCATCCAGTTATCATAGATGTACTATAGGAGTTATACAACAAAATATGGCATAGTCCTAAATAATAACACACAATAAGCACTGTGAGCCACGAGGCACAATGGAGCATTATTAACCAACTGAGAAGTGGGCTGTATCAGTATCACCCACGCTTTCAAGTGTGTTATTACACAAATAAAATGTCTTAATTATTATTTTACAAAAATAAATAAAAAAACACCACATTTTAATCTTTAAATTACGTTTTTAAGAATGTATCATTCCACCAATGCAAAATAGTCTGTATACTTTGGCAGCAGAGGGCTACTAATTGGCTAAAATACCGTATTATTGCTGAATTAATTGCCAATTTACATTGTAGATGATTTATTAATTTATTTATGTATTTATTTATTTAGTATACTGCTGCTTGAATGTATTGTTTTTTGTGTAAAGGTAAACTAATTTAAAAAATAAAAAAATAAAACTGCTTACATGTTTTTTTCTACATTTGTGTCTAATTTTCTGTTTAAATTACTGTTCCCCTACAATACTCTGCACCTTTAAACACCAAGCTTTCATTTATGCCTATGAGTATGTTATGTAATGTTGTAAGATGTGTGATACAGTACATCTGCAGTAAATAAATTCAAACATTTGTAATTACAAAGGTAATTATTAATAAACACACACAGGTTCCTGATGTTATTTCCAGCTTTTCACCACCATAGCAACAGATTTTCCTTATTACCAATATGTTTGCTGCAGTAGGGTGCTGTATTGCGCATTATTGTGCTACTTGTTAGTTGGTGATATCGGCACAAGTAAACAGGAGGCAGATGCCTCAGCAGATGCTCGCTGCCTGAGCCCCTGCAGGGAGGGAGCAGGCTTGGTTGCAGTGCACACAGACCCAGCGGAACAACCAGGGGCCGCGGAAAAGGGGGTGGGCAGCGACGTTTTAATGAGGGCACCATCCCCCATGTGTGCCAGCTAGAGACAGCCCAGGTGAAAGATGAACCCCAGTCTTTGAAAACTCTTGATTTAAAGAAGATTACTTTTTAGCTAAAACTATAGGGTATTGAAAAGTTTTAAGTTACATTAAATTATATGTGTTAACCACTCAATAGTGCTGGATTTAGAAATAATTCAAGAAAGACGTGTGTTATGGTGGTAGAGCGGTATTGTTATTTAAAGAAACTTCAACTCCCATGATCCATGTGGTCAATAGTCAGGTGACCTGTCCACAGGAATCTAGGGGTTTTTAAAAAGCAGGCAAGTAATAGCAAGAGGGAGGTAATGGAGGAGGGAATACTCTGTGCTATACAGCAGTGATGTCGGTTCCCACCTTTATAGATAAGTGCCTTGTAAAACAGCAACTATTCTAACTGTAGGTGTAATAGCAGAGCAGAGTAAAGAACAAACATGTTTCCTGTGTAGTAGAACACAGAGTAAAGATATTAAAAAGGGCGACCATGAGGGACCATTGCAACCAGAGAAGGACTTCATCTTTCAGTAACCAAAGGTACCTGTGTGGAGGGACTGTAAATACAAAACGAGGAGTGTTTTGTTGTTGTCTGGCTGGAGGAAACTGCAGATTGACTGCAGCCGATTTTAAAACCCAAAAGGTAATGACTAAAACTAAGGTTTACAATTTTAGAAAGGCAAACTATGAAGTTATGAAACAGAGACTAACTTACATAGATTTGAGTAAAATAGAGAAAACTTCCACAGAAAACGGATAGCTGTTATTTTTTTTAAATGTAATACTAGAGGCACAAAACAATTACATCCCAAAAGTAGACAAATCTAAATCTAAAACAAAATTGCCAATATGATTTAATAGATCAATTAAAAAAAATATTCAGCAAAAAAAAAGGCACTTTACAGAGCATTTTAAGAGAGACCAAAAACACAGAAAGAGTACTCAGAACTGCAAACACAAGTCAAAAAGGAAGTTAGAAAGGCCAAGAGGGAGATGGAAGTGAACATTGCTGAGGGGGCTAAACCCAATTCCAAAATGTTTTTCCAATATTACACCAGCAAGAGAACATTCAAAGAGGAGGTTAAATGTCTAAGAGATATAAATGGCAAAATCATAGATGAAGAAAAACAAATATATTAAATGATTACATTTAACAAGATTTTACAAAGGAGGACACGGACAACATGTATAAATAACTTTAGCATAACCGAGGCAGAAGTTTTAAAGGATCTCTTAAAATAAACAAATCCCCTGGGCCAGATGAGATCCTCCCAATAGTACTCAAAGACATTAAAGAAGTTATTTACAAACCGCTAACCAAGATCATACAACAGTCTGACACAGGGATGTACCAACAGACTGAAGAATTGCAAATGTAATACCAATCCACAAAAAGGGAAACAAAACCGAACCAGGTAACTACAGACCAATAAGCCTGACTTCTATTATTTGTAAACTTATGGAAAATATAATAAGATCCAAAATGGAAAATTACCTATATGGTAACAGTATCCTGGGACACAGTCAACAATGGTTTAGGAAAGGGAGATCGTGTCTAACTAACCTGCTTGATTTTTTTTGAAGATGCAATTTATAATGGATAATTGCAAAGCAGAGACATGGTTTATTTAGATTTCCAGAAAGCTTTTGACAAAGTCCTGCATAAAAGATTAATTCTCAAACTGAACGCAGTAGGGATTCAAGTAAATGAATGTACATGGATTAGGGACTTGTTAACATGTAGAAAACAGAAAGTACTGATTATAGGGGAGAAATTTCAGAATGGAGTGCTGTAACCATTGGAGTATTAGGTCCTGTGCTAGTCATAATCTATATTAATGACTTAGATTCTGGCATAGTAAGCACAATTGTTACATTTGCAGATAACACAAAAATAGGAGGAGTGGCAAACACTGTTGCAGCAGCAAATGTCATTCAAAATGATCTAGACGAGATTCAGAGCTGGGCATATGCATTGCAAATGACAATTAATAAAGAAAAGTGTAATGTACTGCACGCAGGCAATACAAATGTGCATTATAAATATCATATGGGAGATTGTCAAAAAGACGGCCGGAGTGGGGGACATTAGACCAGAAACAGGAACCAGGAAATAAACAACAGAGAGGTGGAGTTTGGTGGAGCTGAGCAAATGGTCTCGCTCAGCATTTAATAAATGAACAGCCAGAACTGTCAGAAAATAAACGGTTGTAAGACAAACAAAAACACAGGACACAGCACTGGTAGCCAAAATAAACAGATAAACAGAAAGGACTAACACTAAACAAACATGGTGAGCTGATATTTTAACTATTACTATTATTACAATTATTATTATTATTACCTCCGTCTCCAATCCCATTCTCCACTCACCAAACACACAACGCCGAGTGAGTGAAAACATGCAGCTTTTATGCAGCTGTCCCGAGACTCGATTGCTAATCAATCATTCAGTTGGAGTCGCGGTACAACTGCATGTGAATTAATAAAGTGCAATTCCCTCTGCTCATATATTATTACTTTTTACTTGCACGTGAAGTGCTGTGCAATCCTCATGTGTAAATACAAATATACATTTTAAACACTCGTGTTACAAAGACCCGTTTAAATCCTGTGTACCGATGACTATACACCAACATTAACACACAACATACAACACAAAATACGCACAGGGGTGCGCATTTTGCCACAGAGATACTGAAATTGAAGAAGGAATCTATGAAAAAGACCTAGGAGTTTATGTTGACTCAGAAATGTCTTCATCAAGGTCAGAATAAGTTTGTATATGGAAGTTTTTCTGACTTCAGAATCACAACGTTATATCAGCGTCACAATATGATTGAATCACAATGTTGGGATCAAAACGTCATATCAACGTCACAATATGAATGTTAAACAGGCGTCAGAATCAGGTCCGAATCTGACCTAATATTCGTATGCAAACATTATTATTATTAATGATTTTCTTAGCAGACTTACAATAGTTACCGAGTTACAAGTGTTCCAATAGCTTTATTATTATTATTATTATTATTATTATTATTATTATTATTATTATTATTATTATTATTATTAGGTTATTTAGTTATTCAGCTTTATCCATGACGACTTAACTTACGTTAAACACACAACATTATTAGATGTTACATTACAGTGAATAAAATGAATAACTTAAAGAGCAGATTCAAATGCTCTACAACTGTCTCAATATTTCAATATCTACAACAAATACAAACAGCATACTTTGTATAACTATAGCAAAGGATATTTCACTGTGAGTCAGTATCTTTATTAAGCATAACTAACATTTTCTATAGACAAAGTGCACACAGGTATAGCAATTCAAAGCTTCATATAAAAAAGGACACTATTAGTAGATTAATGACAATTACAGAGTACTGGAAGAATAAAAAAAATAATAAATTACATTTTAAATACAACCCCCCCCCCCCCCCTCCCCTCTCCTCTCCTTTACCATTAACATTCATAAATATTCAAACCCCATAGATATTAAATAAATTTTATGTTTAGGAATACAATAAAACTTAATTTCCTATCTTCTACTCTATAAACATCCACCATTCCCTCAGTTCCCATTGTACACATGAAAGATCCACTCCTTCTTTTTAGCTTTCTGAAAAAACTAGATCCCCAATTAAACACAATAATAACACATTATAAATAAATAACCCCTCCCCCCCCCCCCCCCCCCCCCCCCCCCCTCCTCCTCTCCTCCTCAGGAGGAGATAGTCCTCCACAAAAGTTGTGTTTCTGAGGTTTGTGGCCTTCCTCCCCACCTGTCCTGTCTGGAGCATACTTCAGTACTTTAGATAGAGCTTGAGTGATGTCCAGATCTGTAGATTTGTGGGTTTTCTTCACACCATCTGAAAATTCACCAGAAAAAAGAAAAGAAAAGTTAATAGCATTGTTCATATTTGAACAGGTAATTATAAATATTTATGTAATGAAATAAGAATAAAGCCATGCAATGAAGAAATAGAATGTATAGAATGAGTCTGTAGTGTTTTTTGTAAAGCATTAGATTTAACTTGCTTATTTATAATTGTAATTAAGAAATTAATATAGGGTCATTCCATATGAAATCAATAAAAAAAAGTATTTTTTTTCTTACTTGACCTCTGATAAACATTAATGTTATAGATATAAAACATACATTATAAATCAAATCAATCCCAAGCAAACTAATACTAATTAGACTACCTAAAGGTTATATAAAATAATGCTTACTTACCAATTACAGTTTGACAAAATATAATCCCTTCAAAGGCCTTTTTTCTTTCATGTTAAACTTCGACATGAGCTTGTTTGTCATTAACCTTTTACACAAAAGAAATAACACTCAAAACACAACCATAAAATAGGTCTGTGGAAGGGTGGTGGCTAATTCACTGACTCAGGAGACAGACAGGTGAACTTGAAAACACCACACAGGTGCCCAGTTTTATTTTAAGTGTGTCTTGTTTCTTTAGCCCGCAGAGGGCGCTGTTGGTCCATGGTCTGCTTACCAACTATGGTAAACAGAACCACGGGAATACCAAATAATGGTAAAACAGTTTAGGGTGCAAGCGCACTTGCAGGTGCTTCAACCAATAATTCAAGAATAGAAGGCGAAAAGAAAAAGGGAAAACAAAACAGTAACAAAACTACAAAGGTGCTGCACTTTGCAGCGATATCCCAGTCGTCGCTGCCTGTACGACCTGAATCACCGTCCTACGCTGCCGGCTAACTAGCCTGCTCTGATATACTAATCAGGGGTCTGCCCAAGGGTTCCCCGCCCTCAATGTCTCTCTCTGAAACTCTGTTTCGTTCTCTCCGACTGGTTTTCAGTCGTGGACCTGTGCTTCCGCACTCTCGGTGTGTTTAAAAGGGCCGCCCTGAGGAAACAACAGAGCGTTAACTTATAGGGCTAACAATCTCCCCAAGACTCGCCTCTCAGCCATTCAAAGAGGGGGAAAGTCCACACAGCCACTTTCCCACCTCCCCGTATCACTGCCATGACTCACAGGCGGTTGTTGGATGACTGCCGCCCTCTTCCTACAGCACCATGAACACGCCAGCAGAGTCAGCACAGATCTCCCCCTGCTACAAGGTCTCTTAGCAAAATGCACCTAAAAACAATAATACTTACCTATCCATGATTCGTTGCACATTGTACTGCAATAACTACAATAATTCTCTGTAAATCCAACTGATTTCAAATTAATTGAAGAGTCATATGCTAATGTGATCCTTAACATGCATTAAGCATCTTACTATTCAGTTTGAGCAGAATGTATATGTGACAACCACGGGTTCCTGTAGGCGAGGTGACCACATAGCCGGAGGCTGGGATTGAACCCGACACCTTCCACACTGTAACACAGCACCGATACTGCTGTACAAAAGAGCTGCAGCTCCTTTGCTCGGAGCATGTCAGGCTTATGTCTTGCGTCACCTACAACCCCGACCCCGTGCACGTTACATATAGAAATGTAATTAACTAAGTGAATAAACATGATACATTCATAAAATTGTATATGATTGAATTGCCAGATGTATTTTAATGTCTTCATTTTGCAGTAGATCTTCTAGAGACTCCATCGTTTCAAGTGATGTACACTGCTTAAATTGGACATCTCCTTCTACTAAACATGTCACACGATTCTGCAGAACTGTTAATTGCTACCGATGTCAGAAAGTAAAACAAAGGACCCTTTTCGGGAACTCTGGAAAAGAGATCATTTTACAGTCAAATGTATTGTTTTATTGGTAGATGTAACACTTTTTGTCGTTACATTTGTTGTTTAATACCTAGCTCTTCACTTTAACCATAGAAAACGATCTTAAACCGTACTTAAACTGCTCTGGCTTCCATATTCTTTTTGAATAGGTTTTAAAGTTCCATTGTTAGCATGCAAAATATTAAATAACTTAGCAGCATCTAATTTCTTATTAAAGCTCATCATATATAGAACTCGGACCATAATTACCTCAGTGAGTCTAGTACTGTACCTTCTTGTATAATTGGCATTTAAACATTTGTAAGGTGTTGTAGCAGAGCGGTAGGAAAGCCCTGAACATAAAAAGGGGCAGGGCAAAGCCCTGCTGTGTAAATTTATTTATTTATTTATTTATTTTTAGAACGGGGTCTTCCCCACTGCCCCTGTGTATGATTTGTGTATTTGTATTTATGATGGCACAGCCGTGTTAGTGTTTGTTTTATGATATATTGTATTTATATATGACAGCGAGAGCCGTATGTTTTGTTTATTTGAATGTGTTGTGGCAGCTTGTCCTCTGCCAGTAGTTTAATAAACTTGTGCAGATTGTGGCTGAGGGTTAATAGAATAATTACTAGCTAGTTAAACCCCTTGGCCATGGTATAAAAGCAGGCAGCTCTCGGCACTTGGAGTGAGTGTTCAGAGGAGTGAACGAGAGCAGGACAGGACAGGACAGGACAGGAGAGTAAAATTAAAAGAAAGAAAAACTAAATGAATAGGAATAGTGACAGCAATCTGCCCAGCCTGACCTATTGTTTAGTGTCAGTACAACCAGTGTGTAAAATTTAAACAAGTGTCGTAATCATTTACATATAATTATATTAATAACTGTAAAACCAGATGACAAAAATTAAAATAATACATTTATTGGATGATTACTAATCATCTTTGTTTTTGTTTTTTTGTTTGTTTTTTTCAATTCAGGGTCAATTCAAAAAAACTATTATTAGGGTCACTTACTTTCCTCTGATAGAGGAAATCTGTCAGCACCTTTTCTTTCTTGGAAGTGGATTTCTGTCCTGTAAATATAAAACAAGCTTCAATAATATGCAATTGGCAAGTATGTAAATATGTACTACCTTATTGTGTTTTACATTTGTTAACATTATCTCATCTTTATTATAATTGAAACTGAGGTAAGGTCATGTGACAGACTTATAGGTTTATTTTTAAGACAAAGTAATCTGTCATGCATATTTGAGCTGGAGGAATGACACTTAGGAGGCAAATTCGCTTCTTGGGGTTAAACAATGCCATTGTTGACGATCTCTGTTTAATCTGTAAAACAACACAATCAGGATCACAGCATACTATATTGCTTTTTAAAATCTAGAAATTCTATGTTTGGTTATGTGGCATGTTTACTGTTGTCAGTGAAAGTTAAGGGATCTCTTTGTGCTTAAAAATCAAATGCACAAAAATGAAACTACACTTGGGGCCAGATTAAATCAAAACTTCGAGCCACCCCCTAATCTTAAATTGCAAATGTGGTGCCAATGGTGAGTTCCCTCTGGGATAGAACTGAGAACCTTCTGACTAGATAAAAAGCTGCCATCTGTGTAATCTTTTTGAAAAGTAGCATTGCATTTTTTTACATACCTAGCCAAACCTGATTTCTGAGATCATCTTCATCAGTGTCTTCATGTAAGAAGGACTGAGACTCGCATAACTCTCCTTCACCATAATAAATAATATAAAGCTTAATATTACTATTACTTAGTTAAATAAACAGAAATGCAAAACAGGGTTAAAAAAGGGTTTATTTTTGTATTAAAGGACAGTTGAGTCTTTACAGGTAATTTCTTCAGTTGACACAGAGGACACAGAGGTATCATTGTCCTGATCCTGGTGTGTGGAAATGTTGTCTTCAGCTATCTGTCTGTGCTGCCAGTACTTGCTTGGTGGTTGAGGAAATTTTGGACCATCTCAAAAATAGAAATACATTATTCAATAAAAAAATAATCTTTAACTTATGTTTTTAAAGAATGCCTTATATAATTAGTGTCTATTGTAGTACTACTGCAAACAGTAAAATTAGTCTTTTTAAGGGACCTGACTTTCAGAAATAGTCCCGTCCTACCTTTGATACGTTAGACGTTAATAGGCAGCGTCTTCCCATCAAGGTCTGTTATCACATCCCGCACCGTTAAGCGTTTTGGCAGACCCGCCGTCAGTAAGTGATAGGTTATATCCCCGTTGACGTGTGTGTCGGTTCACTCTACGCTTAATAACTGTAGTGGTTAATCATACCAATTTCCTTGTTACGTCCTTCGTCCTCCGACATGGTCTCCACCTCACGACCGTCCCTAAAGGTGTCCGGCACTGACTACCCCGTCACCGACTTTGTTGTATTTGTGAGTGATCCTCGCTGTATCCATCTATACTACCAATCCTACTCACCTTTGTACACTTATCTCCGACTCGCCCCCGTCCGAAACGCGACTTTATTGCTCAGTAGTCGGTGTTTGCCCCCATTTGCTGTTTGTTTGCCACCTGAGGTCCATCACAGCATGCCGTCGGCTCTATGCTATGTTTATGTGTCTCTACTTATAAAGTGAAGCAACCTCATGCATCAGCTCCCCCCATTCGCCCTGCAGCTACTGCCATCCCTTCCCCCTCGTCCGTGGCCCCTATACCGCTATGCCGGTCAGTTCATTTAATCTACTTTATCCATAAGTCATTTATTTTGGCATCGCGCCGTGCTCTTGGTATTCGGAGTCTAGAGTCTGCCCAAACGTCCCAATTTAGACGTTTAGCCGCATGCGTCCGACCCTCCCTCGGCCCCGAAGTCCATCGGGCCTGATATTCTCAGGATTTCTATATCTTCTTCATCGACTTTGATCTATATCTATATATTATTTCTAGGCCTATAGGTTTTTTCCGGGCTCCCTCGTGGATTTTGGACTTTGCTCCTTTTTTCTCTTCGGAAAAACCTATCCCGGCCGTTGGTCAACCCAGTATGTACATGCACGACATCTCTAAACTTACACGTTGTTTCGCAACACCAGCGTGTGTGTTCGCCTATCAGCCTAATATACATCTCCCTCATATTTTCGTCTGATTCGCCCACCCATGATCTTGTTTTCAAGCCCCGGACCAGTGTATTTTCATCATAGCAACGTTCCCGTACGCTCACTCTCTCAGGGTCGTGTCGCCGTCACGTTTTTTATTGATAATAACAATCTTTCTTGTGTTTTACTTTCCTGTGTATTTCCCGGTTTTGTTTCGTTAACCTTTGTGTGTTCTTTTCTGTTTTCGTTTTAACCGTTTTTCTTGTAGTACCACCGTTCAATATTCTCGTATCCCCTCCACGGTCTTCCAATTGGAGGGAAAACTTGAACAAAGTTCTTTGATCCACTAGACTGGACACGGTCTCTCTAAACTGTGGTGGTTATAATAAAAAACCTCCCAGTACCCTCCAAGACCCCTGCTATAGCACCCCGTAGCTCGAAACATTTTGCGATGGGCGTATCCATTATTACAATAGGTGATTACAAGTTCGTCAACAGTTTAAACCAATAAGTCACATCATCTGTATCTGCCCTGTGACCTTTTTTTTGAGAAAAGGGTAAAGCTGATGGTCCCCTTTTTTTAACCTCTTTATATTTGTTTACTTTAGCAGCCGTGAATCGGCCCCCCCCCTAACGCGGAAGCTCCGTAGGCAATAGGTCGAAAGATTAAAATAGAATTTACAAAAAAGGAGAAAAAAAAGACGCAAGGTAAGAGGAAGGTCACCCCATTTGCGCAGTCGGAATTATTTCGAGTTACCGGTCCCTCAATGGAACTCGTTCCGGGTTGGATCGAGGAAACGCAAGCTATGAAACTCTAGCAATACAAAAGAATTTCCAGTCGCAATTGAGGTCCGTCCTGTAACAGCGGGGACACCCTCAACGGCCCAAATTGGCCATGACATGAGTTATAAATAAGCCATAGTCCATGTTTGGGTCTACGTCTCGAACCAACTAACAAAAGGTTGGTATTGAAGACGTGGACACGGAAGCTCCATACAAAATAGATAACAATGCGCCTACACCTACGGCTTCAATAAGACCACCGCCCCTCGCTGTATCGAAGCAAGCTATGAACCTCCATACGTTATCGTTCGCCCGGACTGCGTAAATTAAACAAATACTTACTAACAGCTAAATAACAACTGTAATAACACATCTATAAGGGGGTATATTATACCATTAAAACAACCAGAACTAACGTCTAAAAATAAAAAGATACACTGTATGGTGATCACGCGCATAAAAAAAAAGTAATACAAAAACATAAATACCGCTAACAACAAGGACTAGATCCGAAATGCTAGAAAATCAAAACAAGATACCCAAGGAAGTAAAAAACGGGTGAGTCAATTTAAGGTATAGAATATGACGGAAACCCGAACGTCATACATTGCAATAAGACCTGGAAGACACAACGGTGATAGAATATGTTGTGTTTCCGTTGTGATTGTTATGGTTGTGTGCAGTGATGCAATAAACTACCATATCGGCGTCCTTCATCAGGTGCAAACTAAAGAAAGACCAATAAAACCCTCCCCTAAACATTACAACAAACGTATTAAATAAATGGCAAACTGGGGGGGGGGGGGGGTGAGATGCCAGGCGTAAATCGGACAATTGCCTAACAGCCAGTGGTGGGTGAACCACCTAAAAATGCTACGAGCTTTAATAAAAGCAGAAAGACTTTCTTATTGTTTTTTTTTTTTTTTAAAAAATTTGACACGATCAGGGGATAGGGGAAATAGGAGCACAGTATGCTACAGGTGGTATCATACGCTCAACCTACTACGCATGTCCAAACAGTACTACATATCTGTAGACAGCTAGAGAGGGGGGGGGGTGGAGGGGGGGTCGAGAAGATGGGGACAACAGGGAAAACATCAGGGGGGGGGGGAAGTGAAAATCAACAACTTTGATATTCCTTCTCGTTACAACAGGTCCCAAGGGACGTAGGGGTGCGGGGATGGCTTTCGCCATAGTTTTACTATTCAAGTAATTAATGTTTAAATAAGCCCGACATATTATATCATGAAAGTGGCCAGATTTTTTTCTTCTGCCAATTTAAAAGGCAGAGCTTTGCTCTGCCACCCCAATACAAGATCTTTTGATCAGGATGGCTAGCCACCTTTATTAATAGGCTATTTAGGAAAAAATATCCCCAGAAGGAAAATAAATGCGTTATGATCTTCGATGGGTTGGATAGGGTGCATCACGTTTTCGGAATACTGGTATCCAGAATACGGACGGATTCATTCGGAATACCCTGTTTACAAGGCATGGAACAGCTGTTTAAATTTCCCACTATTCCGAATACAACTGGAATCCTGATAAAACAGGACAACTGGAATAGGTGCCCGGATAGCAATATGGGTGCAGTCAATAGCACCTACCATGCACGGCAGCTGCGCAACCTTAAAAAAACCCTGCATTATCTCCTCCCTGTTTGCTCTGGTACTGGGGAATTTAATAGGAAGACCTTCCCAGGGGCCAGGGTCCTATATATGTCCTGTCTGTGATGGTTAACGAGTCTTTTCAGGAAAACGCGTCCAAACAAAACTGGTCCGGTAGTACGTCGTACAACTGTATCTTACTTAGATGTACAGAGCAGCTCGTCGCTATCGGACCTGTACTGAAACAAGTAACAAACTGTAGAGAAGTATAAACACGGCCGGCCATGTGTTAGGATAAGTCGGAGCATGAAAGCGGAGACAAACCCAACGACAACTGATTGGGAACAGGACCGTAGAACGGTATGTGTGACACGACGGACACGATGCATGCTACCCACGTTTCCCATTGTTGCCTGTTTGTAGTCAGTACTGGAATGGTAGTGTGCGCGGAGTTAACGCAGTCCTTTTACAATCCTTATTCTGCGTGTCACAAACCTGGTTTTGTGCTTGGCACATACCTTCGAATATACCAGGATCACGCATATTGTCGGCCACCCCCCCCCATATTGTGTGATGCATACATTTTATTTCTGCACAGCGCAGAATGGATTGTGACGCGCAAAAGGACGTTTAGAATATGGCAACTTGGCACAATTTTGGCAAAATGGCCATTTGCGATGTGCATACCCCTGCTATAGGGAAAGAGCTGCATAATTTATCATTGTAGTAAAACGTTATGGCAGCATTTCTATTCTTCAGTGACATCAAGTTTAACACAAATCCATAAAGTAAATGCTAATGCAAATGAAATGGCCTAGAGTCTATTTAAAACTATAGCCTATGTGATTTCTGCGTTTTAACTTGCTTTTATTTCCTTTTTTTACCATATATGTTTTAAAAATGCAACTCTCACAGCACTTAGCCTACTGCATGTGGGTGTTTTGGAAATAAGTAGATGTTGGCTACATTAAATCAAAGTTTAGATCATGTTTTAGGGTTGTAAAATATGAGGAGCTAGTCAGCCACTGTTTTAAGTTGATTTACATACCCATCACAACGTCATCAAAATAAGGCCTCTTCCTCATTCTTTTATTTGACCTTTCATCTTATGTATGCTCTTCTGCAGTAGTTTCGTCAAACTGCTCACACTCATCATAGTTAGCTGTGAAAATGTAATCAACCAACTGTTACACATTGCTTAAAAACTAGAGAAATGCCCCCAACTCTTCATGTGTGCTGATGGCTTCTTGACAAAACATCATTTACATGCATGATTAGTATTAACAGTAAAATATATATTTTTAAAAAAGTGGTACATTTCAAATTAAGAAATACATATATTTTACCTGATTTAAATTGATTTTAATCCTTTGGAAGGTTCTCCAGTTTTTATTTGGCGCTCTCCTTTGTTTTAAAGCTGTTAGTCCACGAACTCCAGAAGGCCATCGAATCATTTCTCCTTGTATCCATGAAGCAGGGACAGTTCCATCCTCTTCTTTGTCCTGCTCTCTCCAAACTGCATCACAATCTGCACCACATTTTGACATAAATATTAATTTTAATAAAACACTGTTTGAAATTTACTGAAAGAAAACTTGAGGAAGTTTGAATTGCAGTCACTTTTTAATGTTTTCCCTGTCCATGCAACAGAGGTAATAAAACATATCCATCCTGATATGGTAAACATACAACCTTCCTGTCCAAATCATCAACTTGCAGAGTTGTGTTTTTTTTTTTTTTCTCAAGTCTTTTAAATAACCAATGTTAACTTGGATTATATAACTTGGATTCACATGGTGTTTCAAAAAAGTTCTTCAGGTGCTGCAGAGCTAAAGCATCACCAGCCATTGTCCCATCCCTCCTTTTTTCCTTGATGAAAGCAATACTCTCATTCTTCAAGATAAAGCAACAATCCTTTGGCTTGGAAGATACAAACTGTTTTTCTTTCCACTTGCCTTCTCTATCTCAGTTAATCTTTTAGCCACTTGAGCTACTGGATTGCTTGAATTCCTTACCATTTTTTATTTTATTTTTGAAGCTGATTTTCAAATGGAAAAGCAGAGATCTCAATGAGAGAACATTTAAAGTTTTCAGCATTTTCTAAAAAAACCAAGCTTTTTCCATCTATTGTGCTACTCTTCTGTATAAAATTCTGAAGTAGGCCTTTGAATATTCTTGATATGCATTTCTCTTGTCATGGTTCAAGTCAAGAAGAATTAAAATGGAAATACGTAGTGTGAGAAAGTGCTCATATAGAGCAGTTAGAATGACTTTTTTTAAGACTAGGGGACCAGTATATAATAACTGTCTGAGCTCTGTTGCCTTCCATCTATCTACCTCAAACAAAGATCTTCGTTGTCGAACAAATTCACTGGGAAGCTTTCCAAAGAGAAGAGTGAGATGTTCAGAGATATTCCTGATTTGTAAATTAGACAATCTGCACTCATTGGGTCCCTTTCTCCGGAACCACAACATTCTTCTGACTACATCTAGGCACACTAAATGCATGTAATCCAGTACAAAACCTTTCACATATTGTATTATACATTCAACAAGTGGTGATATGCCTGACTGGTGAGCTGGATAATTTCCTCTGCTAAACTCTTCATCTGTTTGCTTTGTACAATTTTCACTAGCCATTAATATTACGCGACCATTATGCCAGTTGGCTTTAATGGTGCATCCTTCACTGGCATGATAACCTGTGTGACCTTTATGCACTTCAGGAAGATATGAGCTTGCGCACCGCGCAGAGGGGTATGCGCGTCACAAATGGCATTTGTGCCGAAATTATGCCAAGTTGCCATATTCGAAACGTCCTTTTGCGCATCACAATCCATTCTGCGCTGTGCAGAAATAAAATGTATGCATCACGCAATATGAGGGGAGTGGTCAACAATATGTGTGATCCTGGTATATTCGAAGGTATGCGCCAAGCACCAAACCAGGTTTGTGACACGCAGAATAAGAATTATAAAAGGACTGCTTTAACTCCGCGCACACTACCATTCCAGCACTGACTACAAACAGGCAACAATGGGAAACGTGGGTAGCATCCAGCGTGTCCGTCAACATGTGGATGTGAATGATGCAAGGCACACCCAGCAACAGTAACCCCGACATAGGTGAAGATATGATGAAAGGGTGTACCGGCCTCGGCACACATATGAGGAGCTCAGCACTGAGCAAGTCGTGTCCAGGTATCGTCTTGACCGAGACATGCTGACTCATCTATGTCACATGCGGCAAAATGACCTGGACAAAACAAACCTGCACAGTCATACCTTGTATGAGCAATTGGTAGTGTCTGTTTTTATGTGTATCCTGGCTACCAGGACCTTCCAGAAGTTAGCATGTGATACTGTGGGGATCACCCAGTCAGCCATGTCCCGCCACCTCGACAGGTTCAAAACCACATTGCTGCGACGTGCTGAGGAACATATTAAATTCCCCAGTACCAGAGCGAATGGAGGAGATAATGCAGGGTTTTTATGAGGTCGCGCACCTGCCACGTGTGCTAGGTGCAATTCTCTCTTAACGTGTGCTGTTCTTGCGCAGCCAAGCAACTGCTGAATCAACAGCTGTGTGTGGAGCATGGAGTCCACCCGGGAAACTTATCAGCGGGCAATCCTCCACAATGTGAGGCATTGTCTGTTTCTGCCCACATGAGCAGAGTGGGCTGTCTTCAAGGCCCCAGTCATAAAGACACGCTGCACACCGACCATAACCAGTATGATAGCGACTGAGTAAAGTCCAGTCTTGGCATGGCAGGTCGAAGCTGGGCGGGCGGTCTGTTGGGTCAGCAATGAGGAATTGGTTGCGAGTGTCGCTCTGGAACCACTCCTCTTACCACTGGGTTGTTGATCACCAATCAGGGTCAGGAAGTGACAGCCAGACTAGGTGTCTAGATTTCAGATGGAGGATAAAGTCATGCAATGGAAGTGCCTGGTTATCCTGGATCTCGTTGACGATTTTGACCACTGCTTCCTTGCGCCAAATGTGTGGAGGTGTGATGTTGCCCAGCACTGTAGCCACTGGACCGGAGTTAAGAGAAAAGTGCCGGAGATGGTCCGCATTGAAGAGTTCAGATGAGTGTCAATTTTGTTTGCATGCAAACTGTGACACCAGACTGGGGCACAATACTCAGCTGTTGAGTAGCAGAGAGCAAGGGCTGTGGACCAGAGGACCGATGTTCGTGCTCCACATGATATGCCGGCCAACATACACAGCAGGTTGTTTCGTGCGCGGACTTTCGCGGCTGTCTTTATCAGGTGGTAGTGGAATGTCAGTGAACGATCCAGGGTAACACCGAGGTAAATTGGGCTGTGGTCGCGCTTAAGATATTTACCATCTAGGACTACATTCAGTTCCCGTGAAGCACATGCATTGTGCAGGTGAAAAACTACTGAGACAGTTTTTGTGATACTTGGTTAGAGTCGTCACTTTTTGCAGTAGTCGGAGAAGATTGCCATATCAATGTTGAGACGCTTTTCAAGTTCTTTGAAAGCTTGGGCTTGAATGGCACAGCAGATGTCGTCCGCATACATGAACTTGTTGGATCTTGTACGAGGAAGGTCCGAGACATACACATTGAAGAGAGTGGGTATGAGAACAGATCCTTGTGGGAGACCACCTGCTCACTTCTTCACCCATGTGTACTCATATCCTCCGGTCTCGCAGCAGGAACTCCACGACATCTGGAATCCAAGCTGGCAAGGATTTTGCCAGCTTTAACAAGAGGCCTGTGCGCCAGATGGTGTCGTACACTGCAGTTAAATCTAGGAAAAAGGTGCCGGTTTTAAAGTTCTGCTGGAAGCCGTTTTCGATGAAGGTAGCTAGAGCCAGGACTTGATCACATGTACTTTTTCCTGCTCTGAAACCTGCTTGTTCAATTGGGAGGATCCGCTCAACATCTGGGGTGATGCATTTAAGGATCACCTGCTCCAGGACCTTGTAGCATACTGAAAGTAGTGATATAGGTCTGTAACTTGCTGCGATTCGAGGGTCCTTACCCGGTTTCAGGATAGCGATGACTTTTGAGCATTGCCAAAGTCGTGGCATGCGGCGCTCTGACAGGACATGCATTAGAAACCCAGCCAGCCATGACCTTACCTGTGGTCCTAAATGCTTCAGGAATTCTGGGAGGATGTGGTCATAGCCCATGGCGGTTCCAGATTTTATTCTGTTCAGAGCTTCTGCCAATTCAGCAGGTGTGACTGAATTAACTGTGACCTGACCACTATTCCTTCGGTGAAGTTGGCGCCACCTGTCTCTTACACGCCTCTTCCATTTTTTCTCGAGAGGTGCTTTGTCAACCTTTATAAGGTGAGTGGCCACCTGGTTTGCCGTCACTCCTGGGCGGCTACATGAAGGAGGTTTCTGGGATGCACCAAGTCAGCGGATCAAGTTCCATGCCTTCCTGCTTGAGTGGGTGAAATCGGGGTTACTTGTCGATTCTTCCCAGCGTGCTGTTCTGGCTGCATCCAATGATTCCAACAATTGTTACACAAACTCTGGGTCTTCTGAATCTTCATACTCTTTCAACAGAGCCTCACATTGATTGTCCAGGCACGGGATGTACATCGGTCTTCTGCCTCTTGGAACTGATGACGTTGTTGCTTTGAAGATTACTTGACGGAAGCGGTTATACACCTCTTCAACCGGAATGATGCGAAGAGGAATCGTTGGAATGCTGCAGTCGGCTATCTCACTAAACTTCTCCCAGTCTCCCTTTCTGAAGTTCTAACAAAGCTTGTTTGAGCTGCGGATTGTTGGTAGGTGCAGACCAATATGTATCAGTGATGGTCTGTGCTAGGAATGTGGAAAGTCACTGAGGGTCGTTCTGGCAGTAAGTTGGGAACGACTATTCATAGTGCTCGCCCAACATAAGTCCAGTGAGTAGTCTTTGGACCAGCAGGCTGAGTGGAAAGAACCTGGTTGTTTTGAGTCATATGACAGGATAATGTCGTTTCTGGCAGCCCAAATAACAAGTCTGTCACCGTCATTGGATACATACTCATAGCCCCAGTCTGAATGGTGGCTGCTGAAATCCCCCACGTAGATAGCAGGGTGATGAAGCATCGGTGGAACATGACTGTCCCAGTTGGCACTCGGAGGCTTGTAAACATTAGCAATTTGAAAAGCTCTGACTTCAATGACATCGTAAAAAGTGGTAGACGAAATGACTCGGCGATGTCGCTGCGGATGTACTTTGCACGGCCGTGCTTCGGGTAAGTTGCATGACACAGCAAGTCAAAGCCGTCAATGGCATAGCTACCGGCCTCTTCAACCGCAATGCGCGTCTCTTGTAGACAAACAATGTCAATCTTGAGCTGATGATTAAGACTGCTTATCAGTGTGCGCTTGGCTGGTGATAAGCCTTCGACGTTGAGTTGAAAAACTCGGAGTGCGAATCCAACGGTTTGAAAGTCGGAGGATCCTGCCACGTCGTGGCTTGCATGTCGCAAGTGACCGGGATCCATGAAAAACTGATTGGATTCGGTCAGCAGGGTTGGATCTATTACCAGTACCAAGGTACTGACAGGGAGCGCCACGTGGAGGCTGATCCAATGCTCCCCAATTGACTGCACCCATATTGCTATCCAGGCACCTGTTCCTGGTTGTTCTGTTCTATCAGGATTCCAGTTGTTTTCGGAATAGTGGGAAATTTGAATAGCTATTCCATGCCATGTAAGCAGGGTATCCGTCCGTATTCTGGATACTGGTATTCTGAAAACGTGATACCAAATACACACTTAGTATTAGGATGGTATTGGAATACTAACCCTTCTAGACAGCTTATTCAGAAAACTTTTTTGTTTCTAGACCCACGATTTGTCGTTTTATAATCTATAATATATAAGACAATGGCTTGTGTGCCCCACAAAGCCTTTACAAAAACTGTGCACAAATATATTAGTACTTGTATGACCCCAAACTGGTTGCCTACTATGCAATATCTTCCTATTTTTATTTGTTAATTAACCAGAATATATATATATATATATATATATATATATATATATATATATATATATATATATATATATATAAATATATATATATATATATATATATATATATATATATATATATATATATATATATATATATATATATATATATATATAAGACACAGGCAAATCACATTTAAAACAATATATCACTGTGGCAAAGTGCCCGCCCCTGTGTGTATTTTGTGTTGTATGTTGTTGGTGAGTGGAGAACGGGACTGGACACTAAGATAAGAAGAAGAAGAAGAAGAATAGTTAAAAAGATCAGCTCACCGTGTTTGTTTAGTGTTAATCAGTTTTTGTTTCATCTCTTTGTTTTAGCGAATGTTCCATGTCCTGTGTTTTTGTTTGTCTTCCAACCTGTTATTTTCTGTCTGTCTGTGCACTATTAAATGCTGAGCGAGACCATTCGCTCAGCTCCACCCAACTCCACCTCTCTTTTTGTTTATTTCCTGGTTCTTGTTTCTGGTCTGACGTCACCCACTGCAGCCATCTTTGTGACAATCACATTTAAAACAAAATACACAAAAGTAGTCAACTATTTAAAAAAATTACAACTCTCAGTCACAAAATCATGCAGTTTACTCTTAAATTGCAATAAAGATATCTGGGTCTGCAGCTTTACTTTGGACTGGAACTCATTCCAAGACCATGAGGCATAATAAGCAAAGGATCCTTTACCAGCCTCAATATGCACATTTGGGAATTTAAAATCCAAAAAAGAATAAGATCTGAGGCTATGGTTACTATGGGAAGCTATAAAGTATTCATTTAAATATGTATATTCATATAATTTATATTGAATAGCCTTATATACCAGAATATACCAGTGCTTTAACCTGTGTAAAGCCAAAGTCCAGCTTCCCAAATCGTATAATATGCAATGATGAGTATTAAATCTTGTATTTGTAATGTACCTCAATGCTGCATGATATAGCGAGTCCAGTTTACTTAAAGTTGATGATGATGCAAACCTATATACTGCATCACCATAGTCAATTTGTGGCAAAAACATACAAGCAATAAGCCATTTTTTTTTGTTTCCACAACATATATAACATGTTCGTATAATAATGATGTTTATAGCGTATTCTCATGCCCAACAGTGTGGAAACATGCACTCACCTCTGTCCAGCACACTGCCTTCCTTCTGTTCCTTTAATACAGTCCTATTAGCATATGGTAATGCATCAGTAATTAGAAACATGTGATGCAAATGTATTGTAGGTGGACATTCAATAAGCACATAGCGCAATCAAATTTGAATTGGGCGAAAGCCTTAATTCGTCTGAATATACCAATATCTGTGTGATAATTGCAATGCGCTAGTTCCAATAACTGAGCACCGCTAGTTCCAATAACTGTGCACCGCTGTCTCAAATAGTGTCAGAGTAACAGCCCACTCTGGAGTTGGGTACAATAGTACAAACGTACAATAGTACAGAATCACAACCCCCACATCAGGTTGGGCGGATCAGTTATGTGTTTAATCACTGTATTGATATGATTGACAGCGGCAGTGTGTTTACATATATAGTTATATGTGTTCTTCACTGCTCCACAGGCATATCGGCATCCAATGTCTACCATCAAAGGATGGAAATGAAGTTTGAGAGAAGAATGAAGAGGGGAGGGGGGTCCTGCCTGTTATCTTTGCTGTGTGTTGCCACACATCTGTACATTAATTGTATACATACTTCATGCACCCATCTTGTGGCCCATTGCTTTATTTGGCTATTCCATAGGTTGCTGCGCATTACAGAAGAGGGGTGGTCAGCTGCAGTTTGAAGAGCCAAGCACCGACTCTTGCTGTGAAAGGCAGACTAACGTTTCCTAAAGTCAGACCAGTGATACGAACAACCAATCAAAGACCTGTATTTTCTCTGTAGCAATCCAATCATAAGTTAGCTGAGGCGGGATAAACAGTTCTGTTAACTATACAGTAATTTCTGGCCGTTTTTATGCAGCTGTCCAGTCTGTTGAATGTCGGTGTTGCTAATTATACAGAGACTGGTCATTTATTGAGAAATCATAGTAGGCTACAAATAACATTTTAGGAGCGTATTTAGAATTAATTATGATTCTTACAAAAAATATTTAATCATGATGTTAAGAACATAAGAAAGTTTACAAACGAGAGGAGGCCATTCGGCCCATCTTGCTCGTTCGGTTGTTAGTAGCTTATTGATCCCAAAATCTCATCAAGCAGCTTCTTGAAGGATCCCAGGGTGTCAGCTTCAACAACATTACTGGGGAGTTGATTCCAGACCCTCACAATTCTCTGTGTAAAAAAGTGTCTCCTATTTTCTGTTCTGAATGCCCCTTTTTCTAAACTCCATTTGTGACCCCTGGTCCTTGTTTCTTTTTTCAGGCTGAAAAAGTCCCTTGGGTCGACACTGTCAATACCTTTTAGAATTTTGAATGCTTGAATTAGGTCGCCACATAGTCTTCTTTGTTCAAGACTGAACAGATTCAATTCTTTTAGCCTGTCTGCATATGACATGCCTTTTAAGCCCGGAATAATTCGGGTCGCTCTTCTTTGCACTCTTTCTAGAGCAGCAATATCTTTTTTATAGCGAGGTGACCAGAACTGAACACAATATTCAAGATGAGGTCTTACTAGTGCATTGTACAGTTTTAACATTACTTCCCTTGATTTAAATTCAACACTTTTCACAATGTATCCGAGCATCTTGTTAGCCTTTTTTATAGCTTCCCCACATTGTCTAGATGAAGACATTTCTGAGTCAACAAAAACTCCTAGGTCTTTTTCATAGATTCCTTCTCCAATTTCAATATCTCCCATATGATATTTATAATGCACATTTTTATTTCCTGCGTGCAATACCTTACACTTTTCTCTATTAAATGTCATTTGCCATGTGTCTGCCCAGTTCTGAATCTTGTCTAGATCATTTTGAATGACCTTTGCTGCTGCAACAGTGTTTGCCACTCCTCCTACTTTTGTGTCGTCTGCAAATTTAACAAGTTTGCTTACTATACCAGAATCTAAATCATTAATGTAGATTAGGAATAGCAGAGGACCTAATACTGATCCCTGTGGTACACCGCTGGTTACCACACTCCATTCTGAGGTTTTTCCTCTAATCAGTACTTTCTGTTTTCTACATGTTAACCACTCCCTAATCCATGTACATGTGTTTCCTTGAATCCCAACTGCGTTCAGTTTGAGAATTAATCTTTTGTGCGGGACTTTGTCAAAAGCTTTCTGGAAATCTAAATAAACCATGTCATATGCTTTGCAATTATCCATTATGGATGTTGCATCCTCAAAAAAATCAAGCAAGTTAGTTAGGCACGATCTCCCTTTCCTAAAACCATGTTGACTGTCTCCCAGTACCCTGTTACCATATAGGTAATTTTCCATTTCTTGTTCAACTGGGTGAGTAGAATGAATAACATAAATTATTTCTGTGTACTGTGTATTTAATAATGCTTAATTGATGTTTCCTTTGCAGGTGAATGACCGTGTTACATTTACAAATCAGAGCGTGTGCTACCATAGTTAGACTTTGTCACGGCATGATTTATATAAATAAATCATTCACAAAAATGTATCCAAAGCCTTTTTTTTTTATTTTACTTCAAAAACATACAGCTATGTTGGATCAGCTCGCCTTTAACGAAACCTATATAGTATTTCCTTATTGATAAATAAGATCTTGTATGAATATCATGTGTTCTCATATCATTCTTACTTTCTCTTAAGAGAAATACTTTAATCATCAGTAGGGATGCTTGCCCTGCAATTGTTCCCCCTGCCTAGAACAGAACCATAAATTATTCAGATCTCTCCAGACCATTGTTACCTTTTTGGAGATTCTTAACTTCAAATAATATGTATCTTCTAGGACCAGATGCATATCTGTCTATTTCTTAATCTAATCAAGAATCACTTTTAAATTTTCAAAGACCATTTGCCATTCATTGTTTACACAAAGTTCTTAAACCTTAAACCTAGTCTGCAGCTGCGTCTGTAGAGGAGAGGAATTGAAAAAAGGGTGGGCAATCAAAACAAAGATACATTCTAACCATCTGTATTAGTAAAATTATAAATTACATTCAATCATTAATTTTCTCCACAAGGCATACTTTCCTCCACATTTGTCCACAGCCTGGATGACTCTGGGTGTCTAAAAGTGTTCAAGCATCTTTACAAAGTCTGTGACCTTCTTTTCTGAAAATGTCAAGCAGTTTGTTAATCCAGACCAACTGCATTTATTTCTGGTTGCCCATGCTGCAAGCTCTTGCCCAAGGTCATGTAACTCTTCTTTTGATCTGTTTCCAAGTCCAACTCTGAGTCTGAAAAAAAGTATTCTTCTAGAGAGTCACAATCAGAGACAAATGCAAAGCAATCAGATGAGTATTCGTTTACATTTCTGGAGCTGTCTTGATCTTCCTGCTCAATACTGTTATTTATAGCTACAGTGACATCTGTCTCTTCTTGCTCATTGCTACTGCTGTTTGTTTCTGCTAGAGCTCTTACTTCAGCTATACACCTTCACCATCTTCTCTGATACTGTGACATTGTCCAAATTGTATCTGTGAAATTAGCATGGTATTAATAACTACAACTAAGATGAAAAGGACTAACAAATTCTTAAATTCTATGCATAATATTATTAGTTGCTATAGCATTAGGTGCAAATAAGTAAGTTCCACACAGGTAGAAATATGATTCCTGAATACTCTGGTTTATTTTAACAAACAATTTTAAGAAAACGACCACTGTCACTTGTGGACAACGCATATAAAAAAGTAATACTTATGCAGTAATGCTAAAACAACTTAGCTCCAGACCACCTCGCTCAACTGAGTTTTTGGAAACCAAGCTTGTTCTGGGGGCAGAGTGCATATCGCGATACTGATTGGTTGTCCTCGTTTTGTACGAGGCGGGACTTAGAATGTGTTATGGAGCATTTGATTGGACAGATCATTTTGAATACAACAAGACCAGGAATACTAGAGGAAAGAGAAGAATCAACGGATTCTGTATGCTCCAACCGAGTAAATGTAATATCATACAAACTTATAAATAACATGCAGTTTGTTAATACTATTTCACTGTATTTTTTATTTATTACATTTTTAAATTATTTATACAGTGAAAGTACATTTGGTATTTAAAGTCCTAGGCTGTACCCGATCTCTGCAATGTAAACGAATACACATCATTGCTTGTGTTTCTTTATTTTAACCTGTTAAACCCCCAGTCTCCCACAGGCAATTTCCACCTGGAGGGCTATGACCTTAAATAAATCACGTTATCTTCCAAAGTATAGACAGTACAGTCATGGTTCAGGGTTTGAATTCAAGGTAACCCCCTGGCCATTAGGACTAAAACAGATTTGATATAAGTCTTACTCAGGGGGTATAAGAGGTTAACTGAATGGAGAAAGTCCACTGGAGGTCCCACATCCCTGATTAATTAGGAGATGTGGACCTGTGGTGGGTATTAGAGCCTTCCTATAATCCCTTGCCTGGTGAATTAGCATACGTCACCCTAGTGGTTGATTTTGATATGGCAGCGTTCTCATTATTTTCAAAATAAAATCTACCTTTGGCTTAATAGGATTATTAAGACAAAATAACAAAAAAGTGTTGTCTTGTTCTGTTAAAACTGAAGCTATCATTGTTAAGATATAGGGTCACAGATAGTCAGTCCGCATACGGCCCCCTAGCTGCAGGTTATAATATTGTAGCAGTCTCTTATTACTTTCAAAATATAATATAAAATCCTCTTTAAAGTTAATTTATTATTTTAAGACCAAATAAGACATAATTCTGAAAAATGTTGTCTTGTTCTGTTAAAACTCCTTGTATCCTTGTTAAGGTTATGTAAACATCTTTATAGCTGCTTTTACTACTGCGTATGCGTGTTTACAGCTGTATTTAATCTAATGGATCGCTACAAAGAAGGTGCTTTTACCGTGACACGGACTCTGTAATATTTGTGAGTAAACCTGGAGATTGGAACCCTTCATTAGGTGATTAGCTAGAGGAATTGACCAGCGAACTTAAAACAGGTGAGTACATTACAGAATTCAGATTGTGTACAGTAAGAGAGTATTGGAATCTGATTACACCACCCTGCCCTATGGATACTGAAGGAGGTTTCGATGTACTCCTTTCCATCCCTTTCGCTCCTATCATATCAGGGCCTTCTAGTTCAGGGAAAAGCTATTTTGTGAAAAAACTTTTAGAAAACTCTTCACAGATTCTGTGACAGGTTCCTGAGAACATTATATACTGTTATAGCGGCTGACAAAAATTATATGCTGAATTAGCTTGTAAATGTGCCAATTTAATTTGTTTAAGGTATACCACCCTCTCTCTGTGAAGATTCCTTACTCCCCCTAACAAAGTCAATTTAATCATTATAGATGATTTGATGGAGGAGGCTAGTGAAAATGACAAAATATAGAAAGCCTTTACAGAAAGCCTTCAGATTTCAATAGTCTCTTATTGTACACAATCAGAAAGGTTTTCCTGTGTGGTTTATTTTGTATATTACACTTTTTTAGTTCAGTGAATTTGGGTCCCTTCAATCAAGATTTTTTTTAATCTTTCAGAGATGAGAGATTAATGGTTTTGGAATTTTCATAATTAAACTTTATACCCTTAATTTTCAGACAGGTTTTTCCATCCTTTGTTTTATAGCTGTATGTTTTGGGGCCACCTAAAAGAATTCCGTAATGTAATCACCAGGTTTAAGTTCACTAGTCAATTCCTCTAGATAATCACCTAACGGAGCGTTCCAATCTCCAGGTCTCCTCACAAAGATTACAGAGTCTGTGTCATGGTAAAGACATCTTCTCTGTAGCCAATCCATCAGATTATAGAGCTCTAAATGTGCATAAGCTCTTGTAAAGGAGGCTATAAAGATGTTTACATTGCCAGTGGGGGTGCATGAGTTAGAAGCGTATCACCATTGCTCTTGGGACACTAGAGTATCAAAGGTCTGAGGGAAATGCCAAAGTCCATGGATTTTAATAACCGTATACCCTTCTGAAGGGCTTTAGACACCGCCACAGAACATCATACTCTTGTTAAGGATCTTTCAACATCATTATGGGGACAAGATTCTGTCTGTTTTAAGTTCTCGGTACATGTACGACAAAGGGTAAACATGAGTTTACCATAGATTCTAGATGGGAGCACTGGGAAATACAGTCCCCTAGGGGGCAAGACAGTCAATTTAAACAACCCAAAGTAATTGCTCAAATCCTCAAAGTCGTGATCAATTATGGTGGGGTGCTCTATGGGACACATCTTGGTATTGTTGACAAAGGGGTACAGACTTGTGAAATCGTAGTCTCAAGCCTCTCATGTTCTTTAGCTACATAATGCAGCATGATAGCATTCGTGCATCCTCCAAACAAAGAATCATGAGGATTCATGCGCTCATTCCTGTGTCCTCCGAACAAGGAATCACGAGGATTCATGCACTCTGGACACTCATGTTTACTCATAAAAGCCTGAACTGACGGATCCTGCTTTTTTAAAGCAGTTCATTCATAATCCCATATCACATGTACATCACATTTACTAAAGTAAAAACACTTTTCTTTTTTAAACACACTTTTATAAGGTATTTCTTTCTGATACAGCGTTTAACCACCATATATTCAGTTTTACCAGAACAAGGTGACCATTTTATGTAATTATGTCTCATTTGGTCTTAAAATAATCATCAAATAATCAAATAATTAGTTAGCTTCTAAATGAACTTTAAAGAGGATTTTAGATTGTATTTTGAAAATAATGAGAATGCTGCCATGTCAAAATTTACCACTAGGGGGAAGCATGCTAATTCACCAGGCAAGGGATTATGGGAAGGCTCTAATACCTACCAATGGGCCACATTTCCTAATTAATAGGGGACCTCCAGTGGACTTTCTCTATTCAATTAAGGTTAGTTCTTAGCGTAATGTTGATTATGAAACCGTGGTATGAACGGGGGTTCTCTGCACGATAATAGCTCAGGCTTTGTTATAGAACTGCTGCTGAAATATAAAAAAATAAATGCACACTTTTTTCCCCTGTAATAACGTATGATATTATATGCTGACGATCAAGGTCTTTTAACACATTTGGGGCTCTCTGAATGGTAACAGCTGAGGTTGCTGTTTGAAAGGGCTTCTTGTCAAAAGACAAGTACACACACACACCTCTTTAGTCTTCTTTCTATCTTTATTTTTCTATTTAATAGCATATAATATTACATACTGCAAACAAAACACTTGTGGCAAATTATGTTTCTCTGTAATGACTTAAAGCTGTTATTTCAGAGGAACTCTATTTATATGAACTAGCATACATGTTGAAACAGACGCCATCTTTATTCTTCTTTCTATCTTTATTTTTTGTATGTAATAGACTATAATATTACATACTGACGATCAAGCTCATTTAAGGTGTGCAAGGCTTATATACAGTAAGTTGAATGTGCTAACAAGTCTAGACATTACTCCCTTGCAGACAATGACTGTAGAGGGACAAGTCTGGGCATGTATATTGTAGTCATTCCCTATTGAAACCCCTATTTTGAAAGACTGTTATATTTATTTAAAAAAAAAAAAAAAGTAAAAAAACTGGGGTTTCGCTTTGAAAATAGTGGTAAGGAGTTGCCAGCACTGAAATAACTTAAACCATAATACACAGCTGATCTAATTATTTAAGATGCCTACAGGATGAACTAAGCTATCTAAATGAAGTCTGTTGTACTGCAATTGTTACGGAGATGAAACGTTAAATTATCATTTTTTTATTACTAAAATAAAACCCCTTGTCTTGTTTAAATTAATGTTTATAAGGTATTTCTTTCTGATCCAGCGTTTAATAACCATATATTCAGTTTTACTAGAACAAGAGGCACAAAAGTGGCAGATGCTGCGATACCTTTAATACTGATATTGAATCTTGAATCTTGAAAGTAGTCATTTTGATTGGAATACAGCATGCTGCACACAGATGCATACAGCAAACCGAAATGACAGGTAAGATAACAACTTATATGTGTTTAATATGAAACATATTTTATATATTCTTTTTTACATTACTTTTAGGAAAAAAAAAAGTTTTGCAGGTTTGTATGTTCCAGTTTAGATGTGTTTACACAATAGTGTTCAATGGAACTGCATCTGTGTTTACAGCACAGCTCCTGGATGCAGGCACAGTCAGCTGACAGATGTGTGCGCTCCTCCATAGAGTACAGTGCAGCCAACCTACCGGAAGTAATGTTATATTTTATTTTTATGTTGTATTAGAAACAATGATTTCTGTATTATAGTTTTGTGTGTATACAGGTATATGTACATACCTGTTTCTTTTGAAATGTATATTTTATTATATTTTTTCTCTGTTTGTAGTCATACTGTATATGTGGTCATTATAAAAATAAAGCATTTTATGTTTAATTTTACATTTAAATATGCTGTTTCTGCGATGCAAATGTTCGATAGGATGTTCATGAATACAACTTTTCAGTTGTATCCAATAGTATGTCTGTCATTTTCATAACAAAGCAGTTTAAAAATGTATGGGTCAAAGTGACCGGTGTGGTGGTTCTAGGTATTTCAAAAAATCCAGCAGTTCTATGTTAAAGTTGATTACCGAGTTACTGATTTTTCTCAACGTAGGTCTCAAAAGAATCAATCACAAAAATGACCTCTGCATCCTCACAAACACATCATAAACACATTGCAAACACATCACAAACACATTGCAAACACATCACAAGCACATTGCAAACACATCACAAACACATTGCAAACACATCGCAACATCACAAACACATAACAAACACATCACAAACACATCACAAACACATCACAAACACATTGCAAACACATTGCAAACACATCATAAACACATCGCAAACACATTGCAAACACATTACAAACACATTACAAACACATCACAAACACATCGCAAACACATTGCAAACACATCACAAACACATTGCAAACACATCGCAGACACATCGCAGACACATCACTAACACATTGCAAACACACTGCAAACACATCATAAACACATTGCAAACACATTGCAAACACACTGCAAACACATCATAAACACATTGCAAACACATTGCAAACACATCACAAACACATTGCAAACACACTGCAAACACATCATAAACACATTGCAAATACATTGCAAACACACTGCAAACACATCACAAACACATTGCAAACACATCACAAACACATTGCAAACACGTCACAAACACATCGCAAACACATTGCAAACACATCATAAACACATTGCAAACACATCACAAACACATTGCAAACACATCGCAAACACATCACA
Source organism: Polyodon spathula (assembly GCF_017654505.1). Taxonomy (NCBI): domain Eukaryota; kingdom Metazoa; phylum Chordata; class Actinopteri; order Acipenseriformes; family Polyodontidae; genus Polyodon; species Polyodon spathula. The sequence goes on from NC_054555.1 coordinate 17,963,341, forward strand.
ATCACATCACAAACACATTGCAAGCACATCGCAAACACATTTCAATCACAACACAACACATCACAAGCACATCACAATCGCAGAGCTTTTATAAAATGGTCCCCAGTACACCACAAAGAAAAGGGAACAATGTACAGCAGATGCTGCTGAAAGGAGGTACGTATAACATTACAGCACTTCTTTTAGATTTAACCAAAGGGAAGTTCAAAGAAATGTGTTGAAAGATTCTAAAGGTGGTTTCTATTTCCTGTAGCACTTAAGCTGGGAAAGCCTATTCAAACAGTTTACAGGGGTGACATAAGCCTGAATTCACAGCTGAGTTTTATTGTGTGGTTTCTTTCACTTTTGGAGATTATTCACAGCACATATTTTATTCTAGTATTAACTTTCAAGGGATCTGTCTACATTTCGAAGCCAAACTATCAAAAAGAAATCTATAGAACAAATATAGTTTCAAAACCACATCCATTACTGACCATTTTTTCAGGCATCAATGTAAACCAATGAAATGTAAACCAACCCCATTTTGGCATTTAATTGTTTTAAATGTGAACTGTTGGAAAGCAAAATATGTCTTTTAGCAGATCTTGAATTTCTGAATACTTTGCACAGGGCAGCAGTGAACAAGTTTATTTAATTCAAACAGCATCAATCATATATATATATATATATATATATATATATATATATATATATATATATATATATATATATATATATATATATACACACAGCTCTGGAAAAAATTAAGAGACCACTGCAAAATTATCAGTTTCTCTGGTTTTACTATTTATAGGTATGTGTTTGGGTAAAATGAACATTTTTGTTTTATTCTATAAACTACTGACAATATTTCTCCCAAATTCCAAATAAAAATATTGTCATTTTTTATTTGCAGAAAATGACAACTGGTCAAAATAACATAAAAAGATGTAGTGTTGTCAGACCTTGAATAATGCAAAGAAAATAAGTTCATATTCATTTTTAAACAACACAATACTAATGTTTTAACTTAGGAAGAGTTCAGAAATCAATATTTGGTGGAATAACCCTGATTTTCAAGTACAGCTTTCATGCGTCTTGGCATGCTCTCCACCAGTCTTTCACATTGATGTTGGGTGACTTTATGCCACTCCTGGCGCAAAAATTCAAGCAGCTCGACTTTGTTTGATGGCTTGTAACCCTCCATCTTCCTCTTAATCACATTCCAGAGGTTTTCAATGGGGTTCAGGTCTGGAGATTGGGCTGGCCATGACAGGGTCTTGATCAGGGTGTCTCACACCCACTGTGAAATGTGGTGGAGGATCGGTGATGATCTGGGGGTGCTTCAGCAAGGCTGGAATTGGGCAGCTTTGGTATGAATCAAGCCAAGTACAAGGTTGTCCTGGAAGAAAACTTGCTTCCTTCTGCTCTGACAATGTTCCCCAACTCTGAGGAATGGTTTTTCCAGCAGGACAATGCTCCATGCCACACAGCCAGGTCAATCAAGGTGTGGATGGAGGACCACCAGATCAAGACTCTGTCATGGCCAGCCCAATCTCCATATATATATATATATATATATATATATATATATATATATATATATATATATATATATATATATATATATATATTTTTTTTTTTTCTTTTCCTGTTGACCTGCTTGGTAATACGTACATTGGTATATGCTGCTCACGCATATACATCTATGGACAAAAGTTTTGCACTCCCCCTATAGAATTAACTACTTTTGCTGCTGAATAATGTTACCTCTGCCAGGTAACATGGATTTCCTATTAGCCTGGTGTTGATGGCTGAAGTGTAATGCTGGTCTCCAGGGATCAACCTATTTGCTCCCTGGTGCATCAGCACACATAATGGTGGCCATGCTGGCTCCAGGGATCAACCAAAGTGTGTCCTCCCTAGCACCGCAGCATGGACATTTCACAAGGATCATCAGTTGGGTACCTCCTATCTTCAATGTTTTCTCAGCTAGCCAACAACACCTTGCATCCCAGCACAACTCCCCTCCATCCCCCACCAAACCCAGCCCAGTTTAAATTTCATTCATGTTAGCTTCCTCCACCACTTACCTTAGCCACCCATTCCTTTTCTTTTTAGGTCCAGAAATGGCCTCTTTTTTCCTAAACTAGAGCCAGTTTCTACTTCTCTCTGCCCTCTGCCTCCTCAGATAAACTTTACTATGAACTGCTACTCCTATCCATTGAATCCAATGTCTCTGAGAAGCTTGGTCTTGAAGATTTACAATGCCTCTAGAAAGTCTACACCCACCTTAAAAATGTTCACCTTTTGTTGCCTTATAATCTGGAATTAAAATGCATTATTTTTTTTCATGTATCTATACAGCCTACCTCACAATTCCAAGTGAAAAAAATATTCTAGTAATTTGTAAAACAATGAATTACAAATAAAAACTAAAATAGCTTGGTTGGATAAGTATGTGCCCCCCCCCCCCCTTCTAATAGCAATCCTAAATGAGCTCAGGTGTAACCAATCGCCTTCAAAATCACACACCAAGTTAAGTGGCCTCCACCTGTGTTCAATTGTAGTGATTCACATGATTTCAGGAGAATTCAGCAGTTCCTGTAGATTTACTCTGCTGGGTACTGCATTGCACCAAGGTGCTTTCAAAAGAACTCTGGGACAAAGTTGTTGAAATGCACAGATCAGGGGATGGTTATAAAAAAATATCAAAGGCCTTCAATATCCCTTGGCAAATGGTCAATAAGATTATTAAGAAGTGGAAGGTGTAAGGCACCACCAAGACCCTGACTAGATCAGGCTGTCCCTCTAAATTGGAAGACCAAGCAAGAAAGAAGGAGACTGATCAGAGAGGCTACCAAGAGGCCAATGGCAACTTTGCAAGAGTTAAAGGCTTTTATGGCCAAGACTGGTCCACGTGTACATGTGACAACAATATCCCAAGCACTCCACAAATCTGGCTTGTATGGTAGGGTGGCAAGAAGGAATCCCATTTGAAATGTGCAAAAAAAAACACTATAGATTCTATAGCCATGTGGCAAAAAGTTTTGTGGTCTTACGAAACTAAAATTGAACTTTTTGGCTTAAATACAAAGCGTTAAGTTTGGCGCAAACTCAACATAGCGCATCACCCAAAGAACACCATCCCTACTGTGAAGCATGATGGTGGAAGCATCATGTTATGGGGATATTTCGCATGAGCAGGCACTGTGGCACTTGTCAGGATAGAAGGGAAAATGAATGGAGCAAAGTACAGAGAAGTCATTGAGGAAAACCTGCTGTCCTCTGCAAGAAAGCTGAAACTGGGACTGAAGTTCACCTTTCAGCATGACAACAACCTAAAGCATACAGCCAAAGCTACACTGGAGTGGCTAAGGAACAAAAAGGTAAATGTTCTTTAGTGGTCCAGTAAGAGCCTTGACCTAAATCCAATTGAAAATTTGTGGCATGACTTGAAGACTGCAGTTCTTCAATACTCCTCAAGGAACTTGACAAAGCTTGAACAGTTTTGTAAAGAAAAGTGGTCAAATATTGTCAAATGTAGGTGTGCAAAGTTGGTAGAGACCTATCCCAACAGACTCACAGCTGTAGTTGCTGCCAAAGGTGCTTCCATCAAGAAATAACTCAGGGAGGTGTAGACTTATCCAATTATGATCTTTCAGTTTTGTATTTTTAAATTATAATTTTTTTTTTTTCTCAATAAAAACTTTTTTTCCCCGTAACAGTGTGGAGTATGATGTGTAGATAAGTGGAAACAAATCCTCATTTAAATGCATGAAACTCTGAGGCACTAACACAACAAAATGTAAAAAAGTTTCAAGGAGGTTAACACTTTGCACTGTAATCACTCTACTGTATAAACCTGGACTCAACACCCCTGCTAATTCAGCATGCCAGTTTCTTCATCTCGTATGCCTCTTCCACTGAATCGTCCCATGGCACTGTTAGCTCCACTAGGAGAACAAGGCCTGCTGAGACTGACCACAGGAAAATATCAGGTCAAAAGGTAGTTGCAGCAATCTCGGGTGGGAAAACATGGTGCTTAGTTCTAATAACCTTTCCTGTTGTTTACTCTCCTAGATGGAAGAATGTCATTCTCTATGTGCCAGCTATTGCTGATATTGGCAGCAAGCTGTTCATTTTATTACTGCCAAGCATCCCAGCACTAAGTCATGACACCAAATGAAGCGACCCTGGCTCAGAGCCACCTCACAACCTGTAAGAGTGTGCTTCAGGATAGCCAGTGATTAACACAAAGGACATGCAAGATTCTCCCCTAACCACACATTCAGGTTCTGTGGTGATGGAATAACATTACATGTGGACCTGATCAGGAAGCTGATCATCCTCTGTTCCACTGTCCACAGGACTCGCCAGCCAATCCTACTGTTCCACGTTTTCACATCTCATCCATTCTCCCTGCTTTGCCTTGACACACCTCATCCTCTCCTCCTTCTGTTACACTTCAGTGACTACCAGATTCCTCCTTTCAGCTGGAGCTGCTCTGTGCCTCTCGGGGGAGCCGAGCTGAAACCAAGGCCTCCTCTTCCCTGTTGTAGAATTAAGCTGATTTCTAAGGTCTTGGGACATTTATTAATATATACATTTTCTTACACATGCAATACAGGTCTGTGGTCCGATTCTGATAAACATAAAAAATTGGCAGCCCAGTGCTTGCAGCTCTGTGACATCTTCTGAAGGTTGTGATTTTAAAGCAGTGAAGAATTGGTCAGCATTGCTCAGGCAATATGTTTTTATGTATATCTGGAGACCAGCTTATCCAATTAACATTGTTTAGCATATTATAAGTTATTATGAGTATCAGATTGTAAGTGTATATGGGAGCTTTTGTCTGTTGTATATCTGCCCATGTGTATGTCACACATATCTTTTGCCTATAATTTTCATGGTATAAACAGGAACTTTAAAAACTAAATTTAAAAAAAAAATGGGCCCATGAGGGTAACAATGTAATGTTCACCAAATTGTGTATAATGTAGTTTTATTTTGAGTGATTATGTTTTTTTAAGCACTTTTAAGAAAAACAAAAAATACATTGTTTTAAAAGTATGTGTAATACTATTCTGCAAGACTTACATTTCTAAACACATCCAGTCAAGCTGCTTAGACATGTTGTGCTGAAATACATTCTCTTCTGAGCACAGCTTCCTCTCCACTTCCACAGTGATCACCAACTGCTCCTTGACTCACAGGAAAGCCCCCAGGACAACTCAGCGGAGTACACTAAGACCAGAGATCTAGAGTTGGCAAAGTTGTTATGCGCAAGTTTTTCTGAATAGTAATAATACATCACAGTTTAACACTAGAACCGCCAAGGTAGTCATTTTGACGGTTTTCACTTTTAAAATTGAAATTACTCTGCGTGTGTTAAAGCTCCATGGTGGTCTGCTCTTGACTTTTCTTAAATGCATGCATTAAATACCCTGACATCATTTCAAAGTCTGAATCGCAAAATAATAAAGTTATAAGCACTCCTACCTATAACCGCCAAAAGCCGTTATTTTGATGGCATGTTGCAATACATGCTTTTATTGTTAATGTAACCTAAAATACATTACTTTTTATACGTATATACAAGCCGGTTTGTTCTCTACCTCCCCTGAGTTTACAGAAGTATATATTTGAATAGAATATTGCTCTTGAAGTCTAGGTATGTGTTATCCAAATATCTATTGAGAATAAAAAATACATTAAAAAGAGAAAAAAGAAATATTGCGTTTAAGAAAAAAAAAGAAAAGTTTGTATGGTTTCTGAATTACTTCATAATGTTCTCCAAAGGGTTCTTAAAGAAAAGATGCCAATTCCTAGATGCTACTGCAGAAAAATAATATGTAGTGATTTTTTACAGAAAGAGAGCCAAAAACAGCCAAAGAAAAACCTGGTACTCGTGGAGCATCCACATAAAAATGCTTGGTCCTTAATGGACTAACCATGAAGCTCGTGTAGGTCCTTATTATTTTCTGAAACTAGAAAATGTTGCATGGTGTGTTTTATTCCATAAGCTACTAATACTATCTCTCAAAACTAAAAGACAATAATAATTGCAACGTTAGACTTGCATGTTTAGGGTTTAGCTTGTGGTGATGATACAGTCCCGTGATGCCAATGCTTTTGTGTGCTGTTTATTCCACGTTACTTTTTTTTACCTTTTGTCAAAGTTTTCATTCCAACTACAATCTGTAGCACAGTTCCTTCACAGTCACTCACCTTCACAGTTATTATGGAACTCAGGCTACTGTCACTATCCAAGCCGCTGTCACAGATGGTTCTGGCACGTCCCTTTTGTGCTGTAAGTCATTAGATCCTTTTGCAGATTCATCTTTCAGCAGGACAGTGACCCCAAGCACGCAGCCGAAGCGACACTGGAATGGCTTAAAAACAAGAAAGTGAATGTCCTAGAGTGGTCCCCATCCAACCTGACAAAGCTTGAACTATTTTGCCAAGAAGAATGGGAGAATATTCCATGATCCAGATATGCAAACCTGGTATAGACTTACCCCAAAAGACTCACAGCTGTAATTGTTGCCAAAGGTGGTTCTACCAAGTATTGAGTCAGGGGGGGTGAATATTTATCTAAACAAGACATTTCAGTTTTTTTTTCCATTAACTGTTGTTTCACAATAAACAATCTCTTGCCTCTTCAAACTGTTGAGTAGGTTGTTTAAATCAAAGGAAAAAAGTACTATTTAAATGCATCAAGATTTCAGGTTGTAACACAATAAACTGTCAAAACGTCCAAGGGGTGAATACTTCCTATAGGCATTGTATTGTAATACATGTACCAGTAGAAATTATCTGTCTAAAGTCTATGTGGAGAAGTTAATTGCATTGAAGGTCAGACTGGCCTGCTGAAAGTTGCAAAACTCCCTTATCAGGCAAAAGCATCTTTTTAAATTAGATTCAGAGCCTCAAAACATGCTGCTCCAGCGAGAGCAGAATGGCAGAATCTATGGAGCACAATTGATATGGCAGAAGCAATCGAACTAGATTTGATTATAGGAAGAAAAAACAAAAGTATTTAAATAAATACGAAACCCAATATAATAATGTTAAGTAAACAGTGTTAAGTTTTAATATACAAGGTTGCATGTGCTGCTAATTAAAAATTAACCCCTTGCCTTCTGTGTATATCAATGAAGTAAAAAACAATTGCAATTTATAAAATAGATATATTGCTATATTGAAGTATCTGATTTAGAAATGCATGTTATAAAATCATTTGAAGTTGAACTGTTATACAAATAACATTATTATTGTTTAAATAACATATAACAGTTAAAAACTGTTGACACTCAGAATATTGTGTACTGTGTTTTAAAGAATATAAATCCAGCATAAATAATATTGCAGCAAATTATGAACAGATTACAATGATTAGAACTAAGAAAATTGAACATGTGTTAATGTTAGAAAAAAGCTTGTCTGTATGCCTTTCTTACTAGAGTGCACATAAACTCTTGAAAGTTGGTCAGACTTAAAAAGAGGGTCTTCCCTATTTTTACGTAATAAAGATTATTGCACATGGAAGCCTGTGACCTTGGCAGAAGCAGGCACCTCAATTGGCTTGAAAGTGAAGCCGTGGTTTTTGGAGAGCTAGATAAGGCGGCTTGGTATTGCAAATTAGCAAAAACAAAAAGATAACCCTTTTTAGACAGAATGATATTTGAAACTAAAAATACCTGTTTGATTGTGTTGTTACTAAGAATAGATGTTTTAAATAAAAAAAATATTCTAGTCTAATAATAGAGTGACAAAACTCTGACAAGAAATAATATGTTTTAATTATATTGATCTAATAAGAAACATAATATTTAAACTAACATGTTTAAATATAATTTTTTTCTTGCTTAAGGGTCTATTTTAATACAAATAGATTGTAAAAGCAGGAGGGAGCATTTAATTTAATAATTTTAAGAATTAGTTCACTTTCTCTAACTTAACAAAAAATCTTTTAGACTTTTTAATATCCATTAAGATGTAATTCAGATGTGTTATTATCACTCCTCAAACTGCAATTCAGATATGTTATTATCACTCCTAATTCTGTTAAGATGTGTTATTGTCAATCCTCAAACTGTACTCTTTGCTTCCACTGTAATTAAGATGTGTTAGTATCATTCCTCAAACTGTTAAGATGTATTATCACTACTCAAACAGTAATTCAGATATGCTATTGTCACAACTGAAACTGTAAGTCTACGGAGATGGTACAACGGGGATCTAAAGGACACAGTTTGTGTGGTAGAAGTTAGACAACAAGCAGTGGAAGGGGTGAAGAGCATAGACAGCAGTGCTTTACCAGGCAAACTGAAACTCTGGTGCTTTCAGTTTGGTCTACTGCCAAGACTGCTGTGGCCAAAGACTGTGTACGAGGTTTCCTTGACAACAGTTGAGAAGCTGGAAGCTTTAATCAGTTCATACATCGAGAAATGGTTGGGAGTTCCACGCTGCCTCAGCAGAGTGGGACTTTATGGTAAAGGAATACTGCAGCTACCAATCTCTGCTCTAATCAAGGAGTTTAAGTGTGCCAGAGTCTGACTGTAAATGACATTAATAGATTCACATGACAAATGCTTAAGGGAGGCAGCACTTGTGTTGAAAACTGGAAGAAAATGGACGCAAAGAAAGCTGTGGAAGACGCTAAGGCTGCCCTTCGAATCGAAGATATTATGGGGCAAATTCAGCATGGAAAAGGAGGTTTTGATCTCAGTTCAGCTCCTCCTACATGGCATAAGGCAACCCCAGCTCAACGGAGGAAGCCGGTAGTCAATGAGGTACAAAAGCAGGAGGAGAGGATCAGGTGTGTAAAGGCCATTTCCCAGGCCAAGCAGGGAGAATGGATGAGATGGGAGAGTGTGGAACAACACCAGATCAGCTGGCAAGACCTATGGACAATGGAACAGAGCAGGAGCAGTTTCCTCATCAGATCAACATATGATGTTCTCCTATCAACACAGAACCTAAACCTCTGGGTGGGTGAGGATCCCACATGTCCTTTGTATTCAACATTAAGGCACATTTTGACAGGATTTAAGGAGGATTTTAGCTAAGGACAGTTTACTTGGCGTCATGACCATGTGCTACGATGTTTGGCCTTAGTATTGGAAGACAAGCGTAACCTGACCAATAAGTTGCCACCAGTTCCATCAAAGCATTACACATAAAAGACAATATTTCTCCATCCAGGAGAGCAACCACCAAGAAAAGGTGTTAAAGCCAAGCCTCGCCCAGGACAACTGGAAGCTGCTAGAGACTGGAAGATGCTGGCAGATGTTGGTCAATGGCTTATTTTTCCAACTGAGATTGCCACCACTAACCTTTGACCAGACATTGTTTTGTGGTCTGGATCAGCACGCCTTGCATCTGGTTGCATTAACAGTGCCAACAGTGCTGTGGATCAGGCGTATGAGAGGAAGAAACTTCGGTATGCTCAACTAGCTGCTGAAGTGGAAGAGCAAGGATGGAGAGTCCAAGTTTACCCAGTGAAGGTGGGTTGTTGAGGATTTGTGGCACACTCTACAGCCCGGTTTCTCAAAGATGTCAGGTTCAGTGGCCAAGAGTTGCGTCGCACAGTGAAGAACTTATTTGAAGCAGCAGAAAGGAGCAGCAACTGACTGTGGTTGAGACGGAAAGATTCTGGATGGGGATCTCAAGCACAATAGAAAGAAAGCAACGCTGATGTACAGGTAAGTAAGTAAGCTGGGCTGAGCTGAGTGGGGCATGGAGGTGGGTGATGCTGGGATGCCAGAATCACTGTTGAGCCCTCTTGAGGTGTTGTGGGCTACTCAACGAAACACAGAGGATGGAAGGTGCCCACTTGAAGACCCCAGAGGTGTACCCTACTTAGTTCAATCCAGACGGTTGTCATGCTGATGAGCTGGGGAGACCACACTGGTTTGATCCCCAGAGCCAGCATCTCAGCCGTTGTGTGTGCTGATGCGCTAGGGAGGCAAAATGAGCTGATTCCTGGAGCCAGCATTACACTCCAGCAATCAACACCAGACAGAAGGATATCTACATCATCAAATGGAAAACAATGCAAATGGATGGAGATACAGATGAATCATATTAGTTTACTGCAAATCTATGTCTTAGTTGGTGCTTATCTTGGCAAGAGCAGAGTTCAAATCAGCATGAAGTTGAACATCTACTCTTGTGTAATGGAAATCATAATCAGAAGTGTTGTTATTGCTCCTCTAACTTTTAAGACGTTTTATTTTCACTCCCCAAACTGTAATTCAGATGTTTTGTCATTCCTAAAACTGTTAATATTTGTTATTATCACTCCTGAAACTGTAATTCAGATGTGTTATTGTCACTCATGAAACTATTAAGATTATTACACTATGTAACACAATTTTTGTTCCTGGGTAGTAAGTGTTATTTCCTCATTGCTTATGCCTCAAAAGTATAGAAAATGGCTATTATTCCCCACAAACTTTGCTTTTGTGACCAGGACAGTGATATTTTGAAATTTACCTATTTCCAATGAGAAAACGTGTGAATTTGTGTCTTTTCGTTCACATAAAGTCACAAACAAACAACATATGAATCCAAATTAACATGTATTTATACTAAAGTAATACAAAACTGACTACAAAAGATTTAGAAGTGAGTAGTTTTTCGAGATTTACGATTGTACTGTAAATCACTTTCACGAATCAGCCCCCAAATGTAGTCTCCCATTATGTTCTCGTTATACTGTCCTTGGTAGCGGCGTTCAAAGTCCAGTATATCCTGGTGGAAGCGCTCGCCTTGCTCCTCCGAGTACTCTCCCATGTTCTCCTTGAATTTATCAAGATGAGCATCAAGGATATGGACTTTGAGGGCCACCCTACAGCCCATTGTGCCGTAGTTCTTCACCAGAGTCTCAACCAGCTCCACATAGTTTTCGGCCTTGTGATTGCCCAGGAATCCCCGAACCACTGCGACAAAGCTGTTCTAAGCTGCTTTCTCCTTACTAGTGAGCTTCTTGGGGAATTCATTGCACTCCAGGATCTTCTTTATCTGTGGTCTGACGAAGACACCGGCTTTTATCTTTGCCTCAGACAGCTTAGGGAAGAAGTCTTGAAGGTAATTGAAGGCTGCCGACTCCTTATCTAGAGCTCTGACAAATTGTTTCATAAGGCCCAATTTGATGTGCAGTGGTGGCATCAGCACCTTCCGGGGGTCCACCAGTGGCTCCCACTTGACGTTGTTCCTCCCCACAGAGAACTCAGTCCGCTGTGGCCAGTCCCGCCTGTGGTAGCGCGCCTTGGTGTCCCTGCTGTCCCAAAGGCAAAGATAGCAGGGAAACTTGGTAAAACCGCCTTGGAGACCCATCAGGAATGTCACCATATTGAAGTCTCCTATGACCTCCCAGCCGTACTCATCATACTTCAAGGCGTCCAGCAAGGTCTTGATGCTGTTGTAATTCTCTTTGAGGTGCACCAAGTGAGCCAGGGGAAGAGACGGGTACTTGTTACCATTATGGAGCAGCACGGCTTTGAGGCTCCTGGATGAGCTGTCAATGAAGAGGCGCCAATCATTCTGGTTACAGGCGATTCCGATTGCCTCGAACAGACTGGTCACATTGTGGCAGAAGCAGAGCCCATCTTGATGGGTGAAGAAGCTAGAAAAAGGTTGGTGACGCTTCCTCTGATCTGCGACTTGCACACTTTCATCCAACAAGTTCCACTGCTTGAGCCTAGATGTCAAAAGCTCGGCATTGGACTTGGTGAGACCAAGATCTCTAATCAAGTCGTTGAGGTCTTTTTGGTTGGGGAAGTATGGGTTTCTCTCCTCAGCTCCACATCTGAAATTGTCATCTGGATCTACAACGTCTTCCTCGCTCTCTGACTTGCTGCTCTCTTCTAAAGACGGCTGCTCTCTCTCCGGAGGAGTGGGTACGGGGAGCTCATGGCAGTGTGGCACCGGGGCGATGGATGAGGGAAGGTCCGTATACGTGATAGCAGGTGCATTCTTGCCAGTCTGACGTTTGGAAGGGTCCACCATGCAGAAGTAGCAGTTGCTTGAGTGGTCAGTGGGTTCCCACCAAATTCTTCAGATAGTGAACTTCATGGCTCTCTTTTCCCCTCTGTACCATCCTACAAAAATACATTTATTTCACCCATGACTAATGTGTAAGAGATTCTCACAACATTTTTCATATATGATATATTTTTTCAATAACATTGAAAATTGTAAAACATTTTAAAATTAAAAACAAATTTTATAACATAAAATTCTGAGCAACAATTGTCCATCTTACCTTCCAGAGATTTTTTTGCAGTGCTTGCAGGTGAAATGAGGTGCCCAGGTTTTGTCTTGATCCCCGACAGGCATGCCGAAATATGCCTTGTAGGCCTCATACATCTTAGCAGATGCTTCCACAGAGTACTTTTTCGCTCTTGTCTTGATAAATTGGCCGCAGACATAGCAAAATGCGGCTGCTGGATGCTTGCAGCCTCTTGATTCTACCTCAGAAAAATGCAGATATGTATCCACTTAGGCAGCTGGAACTAAACTGAACTGGTGGGCTTAAGGCCCCTGTATTTATACTACTATTTATATTACTGGAAAGTTCTAGAAAGTTCTAGAAGTTACTCCAAGTTTACTCAGCACTGAATCTATCTGGAATGTTCTGGAAAATAGGTAAATTTCAAAATATCACTGTCCTGGTCACAAAAGCAAAGTTTGTGGGGAATAATAGCCATTTTCTATACTTTTGAGGCATAAGCAATTAGGAAATAACACTTACTACCCAGGAACCAAAAAAAAAAAAAAACAAGGTGTTATCACTACACAAAATGTAATTCAGAGTTGTGGTTATCAATCCTCAAACTGTAATTCAGATGTGTTATGGTCACTCCTCAAACTGTTACAGTGGCTCTCAAAAGTATTCACCCCCCCTTGGACTTTTCAACATTTTATTGTGTTGCAACATGAAATCAAAATGGATTTTTTTAGGAGAGTTTGCCACACACTGATCAACACAAAAAAGTCTATAATGTCAAAGTGAAAAATAAAATCTACAAATTGTTCCAAATTAATTACAAATATAAAATGTCTCGAACAGGCCGTCCTCAAAAACAGTATCCAGGAGAGAAGGGCGCTAGTCAGGGAGGCCACCAAGAGGCCTATGGCAACTTTAAAGGAGTTCGAGTTTACACTGTGCATACGGCAACAATAGCCCGGGTGCTTCACAAAACTGGCCTTTATGGGAGAGTGGCAAAAAGAAAGCCATTGTTGACAAAAACTCACATCAAATCTTGTCTAGAGTTTGCCAGAAGGCATGTAGGAGACTCTGAGACTAAGTGGAAGAAGATTATATGGTCTGATGAGTCCAAAATAGAGCTTTGTGGCCACAATGCTAAGCGTTATGTTTGGCGCAAGCCTAACACCGCACATCATCCATTGTCACTCCTCATACTGTTAAGATCTGTTATTGTCACTCCTCAAACTGTAATTCAGGTGTGCTATTGTCATTCCTCAAACTAATTCAGATGTATTATTATTATGGGTCTACTTAAATCGCGGTAAATTTATGTATTTTTCACGGGTAAGTTGCGGAATAAAATTAGGATTACATGGACATTTCACAGACCTTTTTAAACATTAAATAAACCTAACTAGGCAGTATTTCAGAAGAACTATAAAGCCTAAAAATAGTGGTACTTCTTCCTTCCTAAAATAGAGTGCTGTCATCTGTTAAAGGCAAGCATGCAACATCCCCCCTCAGTTGACTTGCTTATACATTGAAACTGCACGTCTGCATCCATTGAATCCCTTACGGAAAAAACACATGAATTCACATGAAAAAAAAAAAACATGTTGACACATGTAAACTTACACATAAGATTTTCAGACTTTCTTGCGTGGTCATTCATGTGAACACATTTGGAAAACAACACACACGAATGATCACACATAAACATTTCGGACTTTCGTGTTTCTTCACATGTGGGTAAATAGTATCACATCTAATACAAAACATTAACTTAAACATTAACTAAAATATATTATTCCAGTCAGGATTGAAAACATTACCTATAATTAATCAGAAATGGTCAGGATGATTTGAAATATATCTGCTTTCATTATATATATATATATATATATATATATATATATATATATATATATATAAATACAGTCAATGGTTCTCAACCCTGTTTTGATTAATAATATTCAACACATGTATAATCATCTTGCTCTTTGTAGTTTATAGTCAATGGTTCTCAACCCTGGTCCTCTACCCTGCTGGATTTTATTGCAACTGAGCACTCAATTGATTAATTGATATTATGGAAAAGAAACACATGATTTATTTTTTGAAGCCATTCTTTCATCTCACTTTCATCTTCAATGGGCACAAATTTGGTCTTCATAAAATCTGCAAAACAAAACAATACGTTTAATATACCATATTCCTTTGAATTTAGGATGTACTTTTGAAAAATAATTTTCTCTTATATAAATGCAGCAGTCTCTCTGTCTCAGTTGCTTCTGTATTTAGGATTAATTACATGATGGAATTGTGCACGTGGACTTTTCTACTGCTCCCGCTGCACAAATGAGATGTTTTTTTTTTTCTGTTAACTTGTGCATTATTGTTACAATATATATGTATTGGTACATTAACAATTTTATCTATAACAGGGGTCCCCAATCCTGGTCCTAGAGGGCAGCAGTGTCTTGAGGTTTTCACTCCACCTGTGTGCTTACCCTTATGGAAAGAAAATATATGTCTGAATACATTGGCATACCATATGTTGTCACTTTTGACATAAGGTTTTTAGTTTTCTTAAACTGTTATTTGTTGTTGTTTGATGCATTTGCATGACTACCAACAACTTTAAAAGTGTTCCAATAATGAAAAAAAAAATGTAATATAAAATAATGTTTTTATATTGAGCAATATAATGAATAATATATATTAATTATGTATTATGTAATATAATAAATAATATATTATTCATTATACTGTCAAATATAATGCAACATATGGATCAATATACTGTATAATATACAAATTATTGCCACTTTTCATATATTAGGAAAATATGGCTAATATATTTCTCAATATATTATCAAGTAGTTGGGAGACAAGGAGCCAGAGGTGTTATTGAAAGATACATATTTATATGTATATTACAATAGTTTCAGGTCCACAACAATACATGTATGTAGTTAAATGACCACTATATTGTAAAATATATGATCAATCCATATTTCAATATATTGATGAATATATAATAGTAAAATATAATTAATTATATACTGTGAAAGTAGTGGAAAGGACTAGTAGCCATATGTGCATATGCAGGTCCACAGGAATACACTAAATTTAAAAATGCATTAAATGCAATTGACTAAATGGCCACTATATGATGAATCCACATTTCAATTGATTGTGAAATATATTGTACAGTATACAGTAAATAGCATGTATGCACACGACATGTATGGTCAAATGTTTATACATTATAATAACAGTAAAATTTCTAAATGCCCAATTCAGTCCTCTGATATACAGGTTAAACTTTTAAAATACTATAAGATTATTAATAAAATGAACAGGAAATGTAGTTCTGAAGAGGGTCAAAATGATTGTATTTGTGGTTCCAGTGTTAACGGAAACATGTTGTCTCGTTAGGTTTACTAAGAAGTAAAAAAAAATAGTTAATAGAACAAATTATATGGTTTAACTAGTACAAAAGTTAAACTAGAATAAGCCATCGGAAACTACTGCTTTTTATATCTCTCTGTCTATATATAAAAAGCACAGCACAAAAATATTACCAGCAAAAACAGATTTATTCAAACACAAAACCACCAACTGTTACTCAAAACCTATCCTATTTGCTTTCTTGAATTTTCAGATATAATGGGATATAATATAATGAGATTGTTTTCAAGGAATTGAAATTGAGATATATTCTTGAACATGTTTTTCTTTACAATTGCTTGTTCGACGCACCAACACACCTGACAAAAATTAAACAGTGTGATAGCAAATAATATATAAACTTGTTTATAGAAATATAGGTGTGCATTTTTAAACTTAAGTTTAAATGACAGCCACGTTCTTTTTTTTTTCAATTCAATTTTTTATTGGATTTTGTTAATATAAAAGAACATAAAAATTAAAGATAAGATAAAATGCACGATAAAATAGTTAAATGATAATAATTATAATGGCAATTAAAAAAAAAAATAAATAAATAACTAAAAAATAACTAAAAAAACTAAACCCATAAAACACTGCAGTTCATTAACAGATCAAAGGAGCATAAACATTTTCCATGTGATAGCCTATACTATTAAAAGGAAAACATAAATAAAAGAGCAGAATACATAGAAGTCAGGGTCATATCTAACTGTCAGGGGCTGAAGTATGCCCCCCCTCCCACTCTCAATATAATCCCACAAAGGAGACCATATATTCCAGAATGTATCAGATTTGTTGCGCAGATCATATGATAATTTTTCAAATAGTAAAATATTTGACGCCTGAGAAGTCCACAGTTTAAGAGAGGGAGCTCTACCGGAGTTCCACAGTAAAAGAATGTTTGCTAAAAATGTTAGCATGTCAAAAAGTTTTTCACAATTAGGGTCTAGTACTAAATTTGACTCTATACCCAGAAGGTAGAAAAGTGGTGACATGTGAAATTTAAAATGTAGTATATCCTGTAGAGGCAAATGAATAGAACGCCAAAATGTTTTAATTTTGTCACAGTGCCAAAAGATATGCATATAGGTGCCTAATGCAGAATTGCATCTACGGCATACTGGGAAATATTCTGCTGACATTCTATTGAGTCTAACTGGAGTGAGGTAAGTTTTAAAAATGAATTTACAGTTAAGTTCTCTGACATTGTTGGATATTGATGGAGAATGAATTTTCTCACAAATTCTTGACCAAAGTATATCCTCAATAGGGTGATAGAGATCAGTTTCCCAAAGTGGTTTCAGGGACAAAAAGGACAATGTAACCCTATGTGATAAAATCATATAAACTTTAAAAATTATTTTGGGCATAAAGGTAGTAGTAAGTAAAAGTTTGTCAATCTCATCAATTTGGAAATTAAATTTATTACTTTGAGTCAGTGATTGTATTAAATGTCAAATATTAAGATATTTAAATAATTTTGTATTAGTTATTCTGAATTCACTATTATTTTACTATTATTATTATTACTTATTTCAGCAAATGTTTTGAGAATATTTTTCTCAAACAAGGAGGATAGATTATGAATACCCCTATCAAACCAATTCTGTAAACCAATATTATGAAGTGTGTGTGGAAAATCTGGGTTGAGAGTGAGGGAAGAGAGGATAGAAAAACATTTTGGTAATTTTATAAATTTTCTACAATCATTCCAAGCAAGTAATATGTTATGGATCACAAATGATTCTGTAATAAGACCCAAAGATTTATAGTTATTAATAAAAGGAAGAGATCTCAGAGGGATAGGGTGACTTGACGAGGACTCCATTTGTATCCAAATAGTGTCTTGGTGATTTAAAAGCCACCCCATCATCTGCCTAACCTGAGCTGACCAATAATATAGTTCAAGACTGGGCAGGGCAAGGCCAAACTCCTTTGAGGGCCTTTAAGTTGCCAACCTGATTCTTGTTTTTTTTTATTGTTCCAAATAAATTTAGATATGAACTCATTGATTTCTTTAAAAAAAAAAAAAGTGAGACAAATAACAAGGTAAAGATTGGAATAAATAACTATATCTAGGTAGGATATTCATCCTGATCACATTAATTCGACTCAAAAGAGAAATTGGTAGATGGGTTCAGGTTGTTAGATCGTCTTTCTTTTTTTTTAACTAAAGGGGAGTAGTTATTTTTAAACGTATTATTGAATATTGGGGTAATAAACATGCAAAGGTACATAAAACCTGCTTGAACCCACTAGAATGGAGAAATTAGTTTTAGATTTTCAGAGGGAGGAGAGTTCAATTGGCAGGCATTTGATTTGGAGAAATTTATTTTATAGCCAGAAAAAATGCTATACTGATTGATCAATTGCGCTAAGAACACCAGGGACCGATTTTTCAGGGTTTGTTAAATATAAGAGAATAGCATCAGCGTAAAGAGATATTTTGTGTTCACTGTCACCTGCTAAAATACCATCAATTGTACCAGAAGATCTAATGGATTCTATTGTTAAGGCAAAGAGAAGTGGGGATAGGGGGCACCCCTGCCGTGTACCTCTACTAAGAGAAAAATTCTGTGATAAAATACCATTTGTAAGTATTTGAGCCTGCGGTGAAGAGTACATTGATTTAACCCATTTTATAAAATTAGGACCTAGATTAACTTTTTCAAGCACTAAAGAGAAGGAAATCCCACTCAACCCTATCGAAGGCGACACAATCATTGCAGTTTATTTATATTATCAATGATATTCAGTAGTTGACGGATATTATCAGAGGTATACCTTCCTGTGACAGGAGTGAAAGGAGTCCCTCTTGTAATTTGCCCTCCCGACTACTGGCAGCGCTGTGCAGGAAGGACCGAAACACAGGAGAATGGCTGAGTCATGGTTGGGGCAGAAGCCACAGTGGTGGTGGCCATCTTAACTTGGGGCAGAACCTCATGGTTGAGCCCCATTATTGCAATCAGCTGTGCTGCGTTCGACGATTGGCTGAGGTGGGGCAGTGCACTGATTGTAGGGGCAGGGCTCGGCACTATTTAGGCTGTGGGGTTCTGCCGTTTGGGCTGGCTATCCTGGACTGAGACAGTTGTGCTGTGTGAGCTCTGTGAGTTTTGTTCTTTTTTTGTTTTGTTTATATTCAGACTGAGGATTCCCAGACCGGCTGCCTGCGAGTCCGGACTTTCCCCTGAGATCCTTGGGAGCTGCCTGTCCTGGTTTTGTTTTTAAGAGGGAGCCTGAACCACCTACTGTGGGGTGTGGATTACTGAAAAACCTATGGCAATGTTTATCTTCTGTTTGGACTCTTGTTTTTTATTCTAAGCCTCTGCTTACCATAGCTGGTAACAGAGGCAGTTTCTTTTGGCTGCAGTTGTGTTAGAACCCTCTGCTTGGGACTTTGTTTTTTTGTGGGAGTTATAAATAAAAATCCAACCACAACTACGTGTTTCCTGTGTCACATCACTTCCTCCCATAACCCACCACACTTCCCTTAATGAAACCGGTCTGATCTGGCTTAATCACCTTTGGGAAAAGTGACTCCAATCTCTGTGCTAATAATTTTGCAACAATTTTGTAATCTACATTATAAAATTGTTGTAAAATTATTAGCACGGAGATTGGAGTCACTTTTCCCAAAGGTGATTAAGCCAGATCAGACCGGTTTTATTAAGGGTCTAAAAGATGAGCACTCTAGTGGGTATTTGTCTTTCTTTGTGGTCTTTGACCACGTAGAATTAAGCAAATAGCCATTTTCAACAAAATCATTTAGCATAGGCATAAACACTGACACGAGTTCTGTCCAGAAATATATATAATACTTTAATGGCTTCTAGAACTTCCTCAGGTGTAAATGGAGCATTTAGATTCTCATGATCATCATCAGAAAGTTTTTAGAGATCTATAGCATCTAGGTAGGTCTGCATGTCTTGCTGTGTGGCTTGATTGGGATTGATAGAGTTTGTTATAGAAATCATGAAAAGTGTTATTAATAACTGTTGGATTATATGTAATGTCGTTATCTGGGGTTCTAATTGATTTTATAAGATGTTCAGTTTGTACTTTTTTAAGCTGGTGAGAGAGTAATTTGCTAGGTTTATTACAAATTCATAGAACTTCTGTTTAGTGAGAAATGGTAGATTTTTTATATGGTTAGTGTGGTCCAAGATGAGTTTTGCTCTGGCTGCTGCCAAAAGGTTCCAGTTTGTGTCATTTGGATTTTGCTTATGCAGCTGTTCCAGTTGACTCACATGTGCTTCTAGTTCTTTTCTATGTTGTAGTTGTGCTTTTTTTTAGATGAGGCATAGGATATTAATTGACCACGAATAGTTGCTTTAGCAGCATCCCACAGAGTAGCTGGGGAAACAGAGGAGTATTCATTGTTCTGCTTGTATTGGACAATCACCTCACAGTGAATTTCTGATCCAATAGAAGTGATGAATTGAACCTCCAGTTTCTTGTCTGGGGGTAAAATTATCTAAAGTTATTTCTATATAAACAGGTGTATGCTCAGAGATGACTATGGAATCAATAGAGCATGATGATAATGAGTGCGCGTATTTATAATCCAATCGGGAATGTGGGTTAGAGTAAAATGTGTAGTCCCCTACTCTAGGGTTTAGTTCTCTCCAGATATCTGTAAGGCTGACCTCTTTGCATAGAGAACTTAGGGCCTAGAGGCTCTACAATTAGAAATAGGAGCTTCTGAAGATTTATCAAGGTTGGGGTTCAGTACACAATTGAAATCGCCTGCCATCGAACCCATACCCCTACAGTGCAGACTGAATAGAGTGACCATATCAAACATAAATTTAGGGGAGTCCTTATTTGGGGCGTATATATTAAGAATTGTAATATGTTGGCCAAGGAGAGATCCCGCAATTAGAATAAACCTGCCCTCTGAGTCTGGAACTTGATGTTCTAAAATAAAGGGAACATGTTTCTTTATTAGGATAGCAGCACCCTACTGTGAGATTTAAAGGAAGAGAAGAATATCTGCCCCACCCCGTCTCGTTTCAGTTTAATATGCTCATTGTCATTCAGATGTGATTCATGTAATAGTGCTATAGACACCTTCTCTTTCTTAAGGAAAGTAAGAATTTTGTTTATGTTTTATTGGGTGTCCAAGGCCCTTGACATTCCATGTGACAACCCTCAGATTACTTATGGCTATGTAGTATATATATATATATATATATATATATATATATATATATATATATATATATATATATATATATATATATATAAATATTTGGTTTTCGCAAACCAAAAAGCGAAACAAACCAACATACCCTCCCCAATCCCCAGCCAAGTCCCCAAACAACCTGGCAACTACTATCTTCTACATCAGTGAACCCTAGCATGATAAGCGCAATCAAGATTACACATAACAGCATAATTTTCCAGGTCAAGTTAACAACCATGCTCCGTTTAAACATACCCAACCAGCGTTATAGTGAAGAGTACAAATAGTATAATAAGTCACCTCATTAGACAAAAAGAGGAAAAAAAAAAAAACTAAACAAACATACACGCATACATACATACACAAGCACATACATATATACATACTGTATATAGCAGGCCATGCGAGTATGCATCGGTACACATGCAGATAGAAAGAAAAAGTAAAGTACACTGTATTATAACAGCAGTGTTAACAGAATCAATAGTACTCTTAATAGAAATATTAAATATGAAGCAAAGGTTTACATTGATTTTAAATGATCAAGAGTCTGCAAATTCATTAGGCTCTATAAATTTGTGTTGCAACCGAAAAAAGCTCCTATATATATATATATATATATATATATATATATATATATATATATATATAAAACAGTTGGGTGTGCATACATAAAGAACAGAGCAACACAACACGCAAAGAAAATATGTATCACAACAAAAGGGGGTTCTTATGCTTGCTGCAGTTGAAAATGTCAGGTGAACTTAACAAAACATGTTGAGTAAAGCAAGAAACGTACAGTTCTGTACTCATTACCTTACCTTCACTGTTTATAAAAGAAAAGAGAGTTTCATTCTGGGGGATCGACACCGTGGCTTTCAAGCTCCCTCTTCAGGAATTTGTTGGCCATGCTTGACGTCTCAAAAACTTTAATCCTCCGCTTGTGTAGAATCCGAAGTTTAGCTGGATAGGCAAACCCCTGAATATTCCCAGATCGGTGGACTTTTTTCTGTCAGCTGCTAAATCACTCCTCTTGCGTAGCACCTCCATGGACAGATCTTGAAAAAAAATCAGCCTTGCACATTGTGTAAAACCTCTTGTTTAATTCTGAAAGCACTCAGAATGGCCTCCTTGTCAAGATATTTCAGAAAGCGTATTACGATGCTCCTTGGCCTCTGGTTAGCTCCAGGTCTTTGCCCTACGGATCTGTGCGCTCTTTCTATTTCAAACAGCCGATACAAGGGCAGATCAAGCCAGGCAGGCAGCATGTTTTGCAGATATTTAAATAAGGGACATGAACCCTCCTCCCCTTCAGCCAGGCCCATGATTCGAATGTTTGTGCGTCTGCCCCGGTTTTCGATATCGTCGACTTGTCTTTGAGAGAGTTTAATAGCAATTTGTTTGTTAGTATTGTAAATTCTAAACCAGCAATCCCTTCCTCTGTGGTTTCAATGCATGTTCCCAGTACATTGATTCTCTGAACGATCTCAGTCAGCGAGTTTTCTTCAGTAGTAACTGAGGACACAATAGCATTTAGGCGGCTGTCGAACACATCAAATTTAGTGTCAAACCTGGAGCTAAGAGATTTCAGATCAGCTAAAATTTATGGAAGTAGTAGCTGGGGGCTGGAGTAGCTACAGGTGCTGCTTCAATGGCAGCCGAGGTAATAGTCTGAGACGAGTTCTCCAGGCCCTGAGAAGATTCTTTAGTCTTCCCAGCATTGACAGACTTGTGAGAATGAGTTAAAAGTGGGCAGTCTTTAATCCCCTGGTTGTTATCCATGTTTGAAAGTAATTCAAAAATACAGGCGAGTATGTATGGTGGAGGAAACAAGAAAATATAGCTAGTGAGTAGCAGAGTAGATCAAGCGTCCATCTAGATCAGTGGGTCACGAGATCCCCCCGACACCCACCCAATAAAATTATGAAATTTACATTTTGATAAACAAAAATGTGCACACAACAGCAGGGCAAAAGAGCCAAGGCTATGTTCAAACATGAAAGAAATAAGAAAGCTGCACTCTCGATTGCAGTATAAAATTGTACTTATTTAGTGACTTCGTATTTGAAAACACTGATGTTTCAGCACAAGAGTGCCTGCTTTGGCGTGCAATTGGATGTGTGGCTTTCTTCTTTCTTTTATGAGACATTAACAATTTGACCATTTCCTAAAATAATTATTCAGCCTTTATTTTTATGTGGTGCCGGAGTTCACAGATGCTCATGTTTATAGTCTTTCTTATTTCATTGACTTTTGCTGTTGTGTGGTGTTTCAAAACTGCACCTGGAAAGAAAAATTAAACAAGATGTTTACTGCTTGATAAACCCTTGATAAAATTTTCATAATTATTGTTTAGTAATAATAAGAAATCTATGAAACCAAGTTCTACAGTTGGCTAATGAGCAAATTCCCTAGTATTGCTGGGGCTGTAGTTTCCTCATTTCTGCCAAACAGTGAATTGTTCTCTGTGCCATTTCTCTGGACAGCAATATTCATAGATTCAATAGAAAGCTGCTTGAATGGGGCAGGAAAAGAAAGATCCAGCCTTACTCAATAATCAAGGAGAATCCTTCTGACACAGTGCTTTGGTATGCCAAACATTACCAATTAGAGCATCAGTCTTGGTCTTATCCAGTGGTTTTCGACATTCTGCCTCCAGGTTGATTTTGTTCTTTCCACCAGTTAGATTAGATTGAATGAGCACATCAGTCGTAAAAAGGCCAACCAAAGCACACAAGCCATGGCAAAAGGTGTCTTTTGGTCCTTTGCAGTCGCCCAACAGTGTGATGAAACTTTCACACCAGAGTTTCCAAAAATCTGAACCTGAAAAACAAAACATATTTTCTAATTAGTTGTTAAACAATACCAAATAAACAAGCATTTTTTAGTAATTTCTTACAATGTTTAACAAGTTTTTGTATATTCTTTATAATTATACTCTTACAAGTATTAATGAGATGCACTTCATTTCCTTATGAATATTAAGATCATGTGCTGTGTTTTTTGTGCATTCTCAAGCTCTATTTAAAAAAATATGTAACAAACCATGTGTTGGACTGCCCCTTTCTCAAATTCCATGGACCCTGTTGATTCTTGTTCAGATACTTCATCCTGAAGTTGCTCTCCAGGTGAAGCGTTTACGGTTGTTTTTTGAGTACTTCTCTCATATTATTTAGAACATCCGACAAGTCTGTAATAATTACACTCAATCTTAATGGTTCATACCTGGGTTTTATATAAAACATTGTGTCTTACCTGCCTATAATGAGAAACTGCTAACAGGAGAAACATCAGTATTGACATTTAAAAATAGACTTCCTGGTTATGCTTTAAATTCAGTGTCATTCAATGTCAAGAAATATTCAATTAATATTCAATATAACTATACATTAAGTTCCTTAGCATAAAATGTACATATTAATTCAATAGGAACCTTCAAAATATGATATCACTACATATTACCGTATACAGCACTTATCTTCAACAACCTAATGTTAATTTAGGTAAATTAGTCCAGGTCTAATGCTAATCTTTGACACTGAAACAAGTCCAGAAAGTACACTGCTCATCAAATTTACCTTTTGTGACCAAATTCTTGAGTTTTATATTCTCTTAATGTAAATACTTCACTTGATTTAGAAGATTCACAATTTTCTTCCACAAGCTTCTCCACAATTGTCATTGTTTTTACTTCTCTCCAAGCCCTTCTGCTGAAGAAATCCCTGCTTCTGATTTATATGCTCAGATTTGATTGCATGGGTCTTATCTGCAGGGCCTTCAGAAGCTTCTCTTCTGTGCATAGGTGCTGCAATCGTTCTCTGCGTTGCATGAACAAGAATCTCTTCAGATGCCTTTCTTTGTGCTACCTCGTGTATACATTTTTTTTTTCTGAAACATTGAAAGAGACCTATTAAGCTGATATGAATTTAGCCTACTCGCTGACTTAACTGTTTTGCAGCAGCACCGTTACTGTACATTTTTACAGCATACTTGGAACAGATGCAAACCTTGACAGAGCGGCAGGGGCTGCACAGTCTGTGCTGAATTTTCTCAACAAAATAGCATACAACACGTATTATCGTTAGTTACTGATGTTTTTGTACAGCTGTACAAAATATAAATAATTGTAAAGAATATAATTATATAATAATAAAAAATACTACAAATGCATCGTCTAGTCAGGTTAGTGTGACACAATACTAAAATAATTACAAGCTGTTTAATCAAATATATTTTGAAGAGTACTTACTCGTTTACTGGAGTAGCATGATTCTTTTTCGGATTCCTCACTAGTTCCCTTTCAATGGAATGACAACCATTACCGAATGGGAAGAGCCCTCTCTGACTGCCAGTCACTGAGCATATATAAAAAAGCTGCCCTATCAGGGCCCTACTGTGAGGAGGAGGTCCCTCCCACCTTCTGCTGAAGAGGGACGTCCTCACAGTAGCACATCGCCATTTTCTCTCTCACTTCACTGAGACAGGTCACAGATTGCCTTGTGCTTTCTTTGTCCGAATTTGGCTGATTTGTTGGTTTATACCTTCAAATTAATATATATATATATATATATATATATATATATATATATATATATATATATATATATATATATGTACCGACCGCTTGGCGCCGACAGAGCTCTCTACGACGCCACCCCGACCCCATTTGACTCTGAATCAGTGTAAACACCTTTGGTGCCATCTACAGCCCAGCTCCGACCGCGCTCCCCATTGGCACTGACAGCGCTCTCCCTCAGCACCGAAATTGGCGCCGATAGACACTGTACTGACTGCTAGGCACAGATCGCGATTGCTCTTGGCACCGAGCGTAGCAGCACCGCCTACGCACACACCATGTCAGTGCATTCAACTGGGTCCTTC
Organism: Polyodon spathula; assembly: GCF_017654505.1. NCBI lineage: Eukaryota > Metazoa > Chordata > Actinopteri > Acipenseriformes > Polyodontidae > Polyodon > Polyodon spathula. Next base: position 17,989,065 of record NC_054555.1, read on the forward strand.
GCAGGTTTCCACCAGTGTGACCAGTGCATGGCGAAGTTGCCCAGAAAGGACAAGTACATGTCCTGCTCCAGATGTTTAGGGCCAGACCATGCAGTGGCCAAAGCACTGGCAGGTGAGTTGAACTGCTCTCCGTGCAGAAAGTTCTCCAAAATGCCTATCCTCAGCAGAGTCTCTTTCCCCAAGCCATGGGAGAATGAGGTCCGTGGTCCAGGGTCCTCCGCAAAGGTCCCCTAGGACCCCCCACCCCCCACCACAGTGACCAGGGAGCTCCCCCACACACCTGGGTCACCATCCCTTTCTCCACCACCAGTGCAGATGCGCAGGCGCTTCTCAGGAGAAGGGAGATGGTCACCGCCGAGGCGGTACCGCTCGAGGGGGTGTTCACCAGGGGACAGGCGGTCATCGCACAGGTACCGCTCTCCTTCCCCACGCAGATGATCCCTGTCAGAGTTGCCTCGGAGGCATGCAAACTCATCTGAGCTGAGCTGGCAGAGACTGTGAGGGCTCAGCGGGCAATGCTGGAGACCCTACTCAAATCACAGGGTAGACTGCCCCCTACCACTGGGCAACCCCAACTTCCACAGTCTCGTTCCCGATCCCCTGTACCTAGACCATCTAGCCCAGACGAGCTGTCCTTCACAGTGTCGAGGTCAGACGTGTCTGACCGAGCCACTTCTATCAGGCAAGCCACAGCGGGGGGCTCCTTACCACTTCTGCCGCATGTGTCACAGAAGAGTTCCGGGCACTCATGCAGTTGCAGCCATGGACGTTCCCTGGCCGGCAGAACAGGAGGGAAAGGGGAACCGGTTTCTGCAGCAAAAAGGGCATCCACAGCAAATCCTCCCTTTGTACCAGGATTTCCTGGAATTGGGGCACTCCTCTTGGAGCAACCCAGCATCTGCACCCTCAACCTCCAGAACAGTAGAGTCCCTGCTGCACACTGCAGGAGCCCAAGAAGCGGGCCTAGGCTCATTCCCCACTATCTGGGACATGGTCACAGTATTGGTGCAAGGTTCCACCTTCATCAAGGGGGATAAGGACCCAACCTGTCCGTCCAAGCCTTGCAGGACAACGGCTGTGATGCTTAAAAAGGCGTACACATCGGCAGCGCTGTCAGTCCAAGCAGTAAACGCCATGGCTATACTGGTGCTCTACCAGACCCAGTTAGCAGAGAGGCTGCAGGAAAGAACTACGGAGGCAGACAACAGCCAAAGTCCTGGAGTTTGAGAAGGTGGTCATTGATGTGAGCCTTGAGAGGTCCCACAAGGCCATGGAGGTCGCCTCCAAATTCTCACGCCGTCCGTCTTACTGGCAGCACCCAAGGGGGCCTTCACAGCCTGCAGGGGCAACGGGGCCTGATGCCACCCCCCACCCCAGAACAGACAAGCAGGCAGAGGAAGAGCCAGCGGCAAGGTACCACCGCTGGCCAGGGGTAACCGGTTCTCCGGCTGGAGACCGAGACCGGGGCCTAAGAAAGACTCACCCCCTCCCAAGCCCAAGGGAGAGCCCTGAGGGGCCCTGGCTGCCACCAACCCTCCTCAAAACCAGACTGACCCAAGGCAATGACCCATGGCAAGGCTGCACCCAGGACTCACTATCGACAATGAGACACTGATACGCTCTACAATTCCACTTAGGTCTGCCCCCTAAGGCCAAGGGTGTGCTCCTCTCCACCGTCGAACCAGCGAGCGTGATACTCCTTCAACAGGAGATCACCAATCTTCAACAGAAGAACACTATGTGCTTGGTAAATCCAAGCGATACCCTCAGCGGCTTTTACTCCAAGTACTTCCTGGTGCCCAAGAGGGACAGCGGTTTCAGACCTATTCTGGACCTCAGGGTCCTCAACTTGTTCCTCTAACACAGGAAGTTCAACATTTTGACAGCGTAGCATATCCTACAGTCCCTCCAACTGGGCGACCGGTTCACATCGATCAACCTGCAAGATGCCTACTTCAATGTCCCGATCCGTCCTGCGCACAAAAAGTATCTGAGCTTCGCATTTCAAGGCAATGCGTACGAATTCTACGTGCTGCCATTTGGCCACTCGCAGGTGCCCTGCACATTTTCAAAGTGCTTGGAAGCAGCATTGGCTCCACTCAGGATGCGGAGTATTCAGATCCTGATCTATCTGGACGATTGGCTAGTTTGCTCACTTTCCAAAACACGTGCAGAGGCGCACACAAAACAGGTCATAGGTCATGTGACGAAGCTAAGGCTCTCAATGCATCAACAGGAGATCAACTTCAAACTGTCTCAGTCCAGTGTTCCTGCGGATCAAACTGAACTCTGTGAGCATGCTTGCCTCACTGTCGGAAGACAGGATTGGGTCGTTGGAAGCCACACTCTCCTTATTCAGAGAGGATGCTCTCCTACAGGTCAAAATACTGTATATCAAAGGTTGTTGGGGCTGATTGTTGGGACTGATGGCAGCCGCAAGAATTCTTCCACTAGGGTTGCTGAGAATGCGCCCACTTCAAGCCTGGGTAAATACGCTCAAGGTGCACCCGGTCCGAGATTGGTACCGGCTGGTAAGAGTGTCCAGACAATGCTGGAAGACACTGGAGTGGTGGCTCTGTCCCAGCAATCTGCATCTTGGATTTTCCCTCGGATCCACTTAATGAAGGGAAGTGGTCACTACAGATGCCTCCAGCTTGGGCTGGGGAACGGTCTGGAATGGGAGAGGAATAAGAGGTCAGTGGAAGGGACATTGGCAGCAAACGCACAAAAATGCCCAAGAGCTGCAAGCAGTAAACCTGGCTTTATCTCATTTTTGCCAGCAGTTAGTGCATAAACATGTGCTGGTCCAGACGGACAATATAACAGTGGTAGCCTCCACCAAGACGGCCTGCGCTCGCCGGGCCTTCAACACGCAGCGCACAGACTCCTGTCCTGGACGCACAGAAACTTGCATTCCATCAGGGCAGTTCACCTCCCCGGTGTGGACAAGTGGTGAAACAGATTTGGGAGAGGTTCCATACTGCACGAGTCGACCTCTTTGCCATAGCCGAGTCCACTCATTGCCCCCTATGGTTCTCCCTGTAGAGAGACAGGGGCCCCCTGGGTGTAGACGCGCTAGATCATCCCTTGCCACAGGGGCTGTTGTATGTGTTCCCTCCGCTACCATTAATACCCCTGACACTAGAGACAACCAGGGTGGAGAGAGCATAGGTTCTGCTGGTTGCACGAGATGGCCGAGGTGTCCCTAATTTGCTTTCCTCTCTGACATGTTGTCGGGTCAACTTTGGAAGCTCCCGCTACACAAGGATCCTCTGAGCCAAGCGGAGGTGCTATTATGGCACCTGAACCCAGCCCAGATCCAACTCTGGGTCTGACCGTTGAATGGAGCTGTCTATTCATATGTGGTTTGCCAGATGCAGTGGTAGAAATAGTCTGCTCTGGCGGCGAGCACTAGATTCCAGTACTCATACAAATGGAAAGTTTTCCAAGAATGATGCATTGCCAAAGGCCACAATCCTGCCCTATTGAGACGATATTAACCTTCTTACAACACCTGTTTAATGCAGGAAAATCAGCATCTACTTTGAAGGTATACCTGGCAGCAATGTGTGCCACAACAAAATTGACTCTGTGTCCTCTGGGGCACATTTCCTGGCAGTGCAATTTCTTAAAGGAGCTCTGAGGCTTCGTCCTTCCATGAAAAGTATGGTCCCCAAGTGGGATCTAGAACTGGTACTGAGGGTTCTTGCGCCCTGTTTCATTGAAGGTGGCGTTTTTAATAGCCATTATGTCTGCCAGATGAGTAAGTGAGCTTCATGTGCTGTCTATTGTTGACACATGTATGGTTTTCACTGGAAATGACTTGTGGGTAACAATAAGAACAAATCCAGACTTTTTGCAAAAGGTGGTATCATTATTCCATATTAACCAACCAGTGGTTTTGGAAACTTTCAGACCTCTCCTACACGAGTCAGAGGAGGACCGTAGACAGCACACGCCCTGCCCAGTTCAGGCTCTGCACTGTTACCTGGATGGGACAGCGTCCTGGAGACATTTCAACCAGCTCTTTGTCTGTTATGGGTCCCGCTCTAGAGGTAAGGCACTATCGAAGCAACATCTAGTGCACTGGGTGGCAGATGTGGCAGACTCCCCCTTACCGGGGGACATTATGGCCCATTCTACCAGGGCCCAGGCAACTTTGTGGGCTTTCCTTCATGGCGCCTCCTTGGACGAGCTATGCAATGCTGCTACATGGACAGGTAGTCAGACATTTGCGCGTTTCTACCACCTTGATTTTGCAAACCAATCAAGACCCTTGCTGGTCTCTAGGGTGTTGCAGGCGGAATGCCCTTAGGTGTCATGTGGGCTCTGAGGCTATCGCTGTGAGGCTGTACTGTCGGTAATCTGGAGACACGACAGCTTTGGTACAGATTCCTATTTGGTAATGGTTGTCATTCCATTGAAAGGGAACCAGGGTTATGGTAATAACCTTCTGTTTCAGAATCTTCATAAATTAGCGTTTCGGTCTTCTTATTCTTTTTGTTAACTCAACTGAAGATGCTGTCGTCAGTTCCCTTTCTCGTGCCTTAAGCACACTCTCTTTATCTATCAACAAAAGGAAAAAAAATAACTTATGCACAAGCTTAAAAACTTTGCCATTACAATAGTGATGAATGTGTGCACTCTCGGCACTTCTTGTAGTAGAGTAATGCATTCTGGAATTGAAAATATAGTTTTTGAAAGTAAATGTATGTGTATAAAAAACACATAAGTATATTATTGTTTTTTAAATTACAAATATGAAAATAAAAGCACCAACACTTTAATTTTCAAATTTGTAATTAAACATTATTTTACCTGTATTTTTATTGCATTTTGCGATGTGTTGTATTTTATTCACATGTGTTTCGTATGTTTCTACAGTATAATTGCATTATGGCATTGGTGCTTGGACAGAACTTAATTCGATCGAGTAGTAACAATAACGATATGTATACCACACAGAGATGCCAAACCTTAGGAGAAAATACATTTTACATAATTTGTCAGCTGCTGTACCAAACAGAACAGAAATTATAAATAAATAATGTGTTTTAATTTAAATGTAATTAAACTATCTAATTCATTCTATTAATCAATAAAGCATAAAGTTTGAACTAGATCAGGTATTTGTGTAAGTGAATATTTTCTTCAAGAACTAGCTGACTCATTGTTCTATGACAACATTTTAGGAAGCTCAAAGAGAAATATTTATCAAATCCAGAAACATCTGACAGTGGTGAATCACTGGTAAGTTGTGCTTCAGATGCCTTTGTGGGTTTATAGTGTAGCCAATGTAAAACTATTTTTATGTATAATTTGCAAATATTCTGGGTATGTAGACAATTGTGCAGAATTTTTTTGTTTTTGTTAGTAAAGTTTTGCTTAAAGCATAAACTTTTATTATTTACAATTTTTTTGACATCCACACATACCTGTGAGAACTGCTTATGTATGTATTCACTGGGCATCTACATGGGCTTGAGAGTAAGGGCGTCAAAGGGGCAACGCACTTGTGGATGCGAGAGTGCTTGGACAACAATGCTGTTAGACATGAAATGGATAGGACAGGCCCCTGTACTCTAAGGACTGGGTCAGGCAGCAACCTCTGGCTGCTGGGTGGCTTGGCAAGCACGGGGATGGACAAGACAGACAAGACAACTCTAAACTCCCGTGTCTCACCGGGTCAGGCAGCATCCTCTGACTGCTGGGTGACTGCATAAGAAAGAAACATTTAGGACAAAGGGACAGGCCCTCGAACACTGCTCGGGGAGAGAGGGAAAAATTGGTCTCTCGTATGATTGGAGACCTAAAACCTACAGATAGGATAGAATAAACTCCCCTTCATACAGGCCCGCTCGGTGGTGAATGTAGACTCAGCTTATCTCAGGGGAGTTGAATAAAATAATCTGTTATACCATGCCATTAGAAATGCGTGTAGCAAAGGAGAAGCCATACTAATGGGGGATTTCAACTTCCCCCATATAAAATGGGAAAACCTGGCGGGTAGCACGAAGGATGAAATAGAAATGGTGGAAATTACAAATGACTGCTTCCTAACACAACTTTTCAAGGCACCGACTAGAGGGGAGGCATGCCTTGATTTAGTCTTTTCAAATAACAAAGACAGAATAACTAAAACAGAGGTCAGAGAACCACTGGCAAACTCAGACCACAACATGGTCTCATTTGAAGTGTTTTTTAAAACCCCAAAAGTAATGACTAAAGCTAAGGTTTACAATTTTAGAAAAGCAAACTATGAAGGTATGAAACAGAGACTAACAGAAGTAGATTGGAGTAAAATAGAGAAAACATCCACAGAAGAAGGATGGTTGTTCTTCAAAAATGTAGTACTAGAGGCGCAAAACAATTACATCCCTAAAGTAGACAAATCTAAATGTAAAACTAAATGGCCAAAATGGTTTAATAAATCAATTAAAAAATATTCAGTGAAAAAAGGCACTTTACAGAGCATTAAAAAAGGACCAAAAAGAAAGTACACAGAAAGAGTACACGGAACTGCAAACGCAAGTCAAAAAGGAAGTTAGAAAGGCCAAGAGAGAAATAGAAATGAACATTGCTAAGGGGGCTAAATCCAATTCCAAAATGTTTTTCCAATATTACAACAGCAAGAGAACATTCAAAGAGGAGGTTAAATGTTTAAGAGATACAAATGGCAAAATAGTAGATGAAGAAAAAAAAATAGCAAATATATTAAATGATTACTTTTCACAAGTTTTTACAAAGGAAGATACAGACAACATGCCCCACATGTCATCCAGTTCCTATCCAGTTTTAAATAACTTTAGCATAACAGAGGCAGAAGTGTTAAAGGGACTAGGAGCTCTTAAAATAAACAAATCCCCTGGACCAGATGAGATCCTCCCAACAGTACTCAAAGAAATAAAAGAAGTTATTTACAAACCGCTAACCAAGATCATGCAGCAGCCTCTTGACACAGGGGTGGTACCGACAGACTGAAAAATTGCAAACATAATACCGATCCACAAAAAGGGAAACAAAACTGAACCAGGTAACTACAGACCAGTAAGCCTGACTTCTGTTATATGCAAACTTATGGAAACTATAAGATCCAAAATGGAAAATTACCTATATGGTAACAGGATCCTGGGAGACAGTCAACATGGTTTTAGGAAAGGGAGATCATGTCTAACTAACTTGCTTGATTTTTTTGAGGATGCAACATCGATAATGGATAATTGCAAAGCATATGACATGGTTTATTTAGATTTCCAGAAAGCTTTTGACAAAGTCCCGCACAAAAGATTAATTCTCAAACTGAACACAGTTGGGATTCAAGGAAACGCATGTACATGGATTAGGGAGTGGTTAATGTAGAAAACAAAAAGTACTGATTAGAGGAAAAACCTCAGAATGGAGTGTGGTAACCAGTGGAGTACCACAGGGATCAATATTAGGTCCTCTGCTATTCCTAATCTACATTAATGATTTAGATTCTGGTATAGTAAGCAAACTTGTTAAATTTGCAGACGACACAAAAATAGGAGGAGTGGCAAACACTGTTGCAGCAGCAAAGGTCATTCAAAATGATCCAGACAAGATTCAGAACTGGGCAGACACATGGCAAATGACATTTAATAAAGAAAAGTGTAAAGTACTGCACGCACGAAATAAAAAATGTACATTATAAATATCATATGGGGGATACTGAAATTGGAGAAGGAATCTATGAAAAAGTAGGAGTTTTTGTTGACTCAGAAATATCTTCATCTAGACAATGTGGGGCAGCTATAAAAAAGGCCAACAAGATGCTCAGATACATTATGAAAAGTGTTGAATTTAAATCAAGGGAAGTAATGTTAAAAATGTACAATGCACTAGTAAGACCTCATCTTGAATATTGTGTTCAGTTCTGGTCACCTCGCTATTAAAAAGATATTGCTGCTCTAGAAAGAGTGCAAAGAAGAGCGACCAGAATTATTCCGGGCTTAAAAGGCATGTCATATGCAGACAGGCTAAAAGAATTGAATCTGTTCAGTCTTGAACAAAGAAGACTACGTGGCGACCTAATTCAAGCATTCAACATTCTAAAAGGTACACACAAAAACTAAAACTAAATCTAAGAAGCCTGGAAAAATTTAGAAAAGATGTTGTTCCTCACAGCAATGACAGTGATCCAAACTGGAGACTTCAATCTTTACAACGGAACACTAGTAGTTGTGCAACTCATGATTTAAAAAGCATTGTGATTTCTATTCTATTTGGTGCACAGTGAGAAGATTTGGAATCACATTATTCAGGATCACCTGTACTCTTTGCAAATAAAGAGTTTGCAGATGGTGAAAGCCATACCAAACACAAACCTAGATTTAAATTACATGGGAATACTGATTCATCACTTCTCTTTGAATATGGCAGTCCAGAAGAAATTGAAAATATTGCAATCAATCTTTCACAGCAGTGCACAGATGAATATGACCAACACACCGAATTACATTTTGATAGCAGTGGTGACAGATTTCAAGAGGTTGTTCCAACTGACTTGAATGAAGACAACTTTGAAAACATCAGTGACTTCAATGATGAAAGTGAAGATTAATGTCTAGATCCAGATGCTGAACACACACAAATGAAGAGTTACTAGATAATGGCTCTAGTTTAACAAGAGAACAGAGTTTATTATTAATCCTTTCATTTGTTTTGAGACATGGACTAACAGGATCGACACTTTCTGATCTTTTAGATCTAATTAATATTCAGGCTTCGATAATAAAATCAGCAAAGGATGGTTTTAAAGCAAAGAAAACTGTCAATGGAGTAAAAGGTCCTACATGTCTAATTAATATTCCATACTTTGACATCCCTCCAGACCATATGCACAGTGTGCATCTTGGAGTTGTGAGACAAATGGAAAATATGTGGCTTGATAGTGGTACCACGAAAAACCCTACTTTATTGGAGGCATGTTAATAGAACTGGATCAACGACTAATGATAATTAAACCACCCTGCAACATAATACCCTGATCATTTCTTCAAAGTAAATTTTGGTAAGCCAATGAATGGCAAAATTGGCTACTTTTTTACAGTCCTTTTGTGCTAAGGGGGATTCTTCCACATATTTATTATCATCACTGCTTGATTCTTGTCAATTTTATGTTCACTTTATGCTAGGAGGTTATCACTGTTGAAGAACTTAAAAGGACGGAATTTGTTACCATATTTGAAACACTGTACGGAAAAGAACAGGTTTCTTTCAATGTCCATCAATGCCTGCATCTACCTGAACCCGTACACAACTGGGGACCTCTATGGGCACATTCAGGTTATGTTTTTGAGTCTTTTAATGGTGAGATTCTTAAAATATTTCATGGAACTCAGTGTGTACCTTTGCAAATTATGAAAGATTTCACACACAGAAGAGCATTGCCACATTTAGGTGAAAAGCTACTGAAGAATGCTACCCCAGAATGCAGAGAATTGTTCAGAAACTTCACATGAGAAAATAGATGAAAACCATTTACTACGGCATCTCCTGGGGTTGTAACCATAGGAAAGTTTGAAGCTTCTTTCTGGAGAGGAGCTCCTTGCTATTCATTAACAAACATCTGTCACGTCTGATACAATTGTGAAAGTATACAATAGTGTTTTGGTAAACAGGCAGTCCTATTACTCACAAGCATATACCAACGACATGAAGAGGAATAGCTCCACTATTATGTTACAAAACAATAGCATTGTCACGCGGGTATTAAATAATAAGAATTGAATAAGAAGCATACACTTAAACCTTCCGTCTCTGAACTCTCTACATGCACAGGCAGCAGAACTGTCTTGTCTGCTCATGTTATGTTTGGTCTGCTTGGACAAGGCTCAAGTTTGCTTGGCTGATGCTTGTATTTCAGCATAGCATTCTTCACAGATGTGTCAATCATTCCTGGCCAGAGCAGTCGTGGTGCCAGGGGCTGACAACATACTCATCATGAGTGACTGTTGTCCCACCACCACCTCCATAAAAGGACCAATCTTGTCTGTGAGGGCCGAGAACCCGCTAGATTGTTTGTCCCTAGGGGACCTGGAGCGTGCACACTTCCGCGTGGGAGGTGCACGCTCCTTAGGAGTGGAGAGCAAAAGCTGCCCCACGCTCCTGGTAGGTGAGTGAGAGCATCGTCCAAGAGACGGGGAGGGTGACCTGGATAGCTGCAGGAGGGTACGAGATGATGCTGTACCACCTGAAGGGAGAACAGACTCAGAATACAGGAGCAGGTATGTGTACAAGGGCACAGAACAGATGTGCACCGATGTGTGCACGGGGAGCTCGGATGCATGGTCGCACAGGCACCGATATGCACGGAGAGCGCACAAGCCACAGGTGAGCAGATAGATGTACTGGCACGGATGTGCATGGGGCATGGGTGTGCACGGGCACAGAAGTGCACGGGTATGCACAGGGTGCATGGGCATGGATATGCTTGAGGTGCACGGGCACGGGTGTGCACGGGTATGGAAGTGCGCGGCTACACGGAAGTGCACGGGTATGCACGGGGGTGAACAGATGTGCACTGTGTGCACAGGGTGCACAGGCATGGATGAGCACGGCACAGGTCTGCACAGGCACGGATGTGCACGGGCACGGGTGTGCACGGGGTGCAAGGGCACGGGTATGCACGGTGCACGGGCACGGATGTACACGGTCACGGGTGTGCATGGTGCACAGGTGTGCACAGTGCATGGGGTGCATGGGCACGGGTGTGCACGGGGTCCACAGGCACGAATGTGCATGGGTACGGGAGTGCACGGGGCATGGGGTGCAAGGGCATGGATGTGCACCATGGGCATGGGTTTGCACGGGACACGATGCACAAGAGTGCACGGGTGTGCATGGGGTGCATGGGGTGCATGGGGTGCACGGCCACGGATGTGTATGGTGCACGGTGCACGGTTGCACATATGCGCGTGTCGCTGTGAGGGTGTGGTGAGACACACTTGGGGAATAATCTCTCGGGAGATCTAAGCCAACACACAAGGAAAAAACTCTGTGGGCAGCTGGTGTCTGGAGCAGGCTATGATCTAATAAGACCACTGCTGTAATGTGCTGTCTGGCCCAGGGTCAACACACACACACACACACACACACACACACACACACACACACCTCTTGTTTCTCTGAAAGAAAGACAAACTAATGTTAGAACAATTAATAAATATACAGATAACAACAATAAGCTCTCAAAGTAATAATAATAATAATAGTAAGGGGTCCACAGGCACGGATGTGCACCACAGGCATGGGTTTGCACAGGGCATGGTGCATGGGGTGCACAGGTATGCACAGGGTGCACGGACAAGGATGTTCATGGGGCACTGTGCATGGTGCGCGCGAGTGCATGGGTGCGCATGTGCGCGTGTTGCTGCGAGGGTGTGGTGAGACACACTTGGGCAATAATCCCTCGGGAGATCTAAGCCAATACACAAGGAGAAAACTCTGTGTGCAGCTGGTATCTAGAGCAGGCTATGATCTAATAAGACCGCTGCTGTAATGTACTGTCTGGCTCAGGGTCAACACACACACCTTGTGTTTCTCTCTGAAAGAAAGAAAAACTAATGTTAGAACAATTAATAAATATACAGGTAATAACAATAAGCTCTCAAAGTATTAATAATAATAGTAAGCAAGACAGACTCAAAGAGACAGCATGCTGAAAAGAGCGAGAATGCTCAAATAAGCGACTCAGCCGAGTGTTTAAGGGGCAGTGCCAGCCGGCACGTCGAATATGAAAGCTAAAGGCAGGTGAAAAATCAAACACACCTGGTGAATTGCGGCCCGCGCTCAGCAAACGTAACTAGTTTTTTCAGTGAGATAAACCTAGGGGAGGAGCAGCCGACAGCTTCCCGTGCACAACTAAGACAACAGAGTGTACACACACTGAATTGTATTTTTTATTTTTAATAATCAGAGTGTTGTAGAACAACAAATAGATTACGCTCAATCCCGATCAGCAGCTGAAAGCAAAAGAGGCTGGGCTTCCTACGCTCTGCATAGTCATTCAGCACCCGTCAGAGCTATGGACACTAAAGACAGCTTTTATATTAAGCTCAGAATAATCCTATCACCTGACGGTGATACCCATTAGTTGATGGCTATTTCTAATTGAAAGAGAACTAGATTTTAGCAACTTAAGATGTGTTATTGTCACTCCTCAAACTGTAATTCAGATGTGTTATTACCACTCCTCAAACTGTAATTCAGAGGTGTTATTATCACGCCTCAAACTGCACTCATTGCTCCCACTATAATTCAGAGGTGTTATTATCAGATGTGTCATTATCAAACTGTTGAGATGTGTTATTATCACCCCGCAAGCTCAAATAATAGATTATTGCTCCTCAAAGTGTAATTCAGATGTGTTATTATCGCTCTTCAAACTGTTAAGATGTGTTATTATCACCCCTAAAAATGTAATTCAGATGTGTTATTATCATTCCTCAAACTGTTAAGATGTGTTATTATCACTCTTCAAACTGTTAAGATATGTTATTATCACCCCTCAAAGTTTAACTCAGATGTGTTATTATCACTCCTAAAACTGTTTAGATGTGTTATTTACTCTTCAAACTGTTAAGATGTGTTATTATCACTCCTCAAAGTGTAATACAGAAGTGTTATTACACTATGTAACACAATTCTTGTTCCTGGGTAGTAAGTGTTATTTCCTAATTGCTTATGCCTCAAAAGTATAGAAAATGGCTATTATTCCCCACAAACTTTGCTTTTGTGACCAGGACAGTGATATTTTGAAATTTACCTATTTCCAATGAGAAAATGGGCGAATTTGGGTCTTTTTGTTCACATAAAGTCGGAAAAAAACAACATATGAATTCAAATTAACATGAAATTATACTAAAGTAATGCAAAAATGACTACAAAAGATTTAGAAGTGAGTAGTTTTTTGAGATTTACGATTATACTGTAAATCACTTTCACGAATCAGCCCCTAAATGTAGTCTCCCATCATGTTCTCGTTATACTGTCCTTGGTAGCGGCGTTCAAAGTCCAGTATATCCTGGTGGAAGCATTCGCCTTGCTCCTCCGAGTACGCTCCCATGTTCTCCTTGAATTTATCAAGATGAGCATCAAGGATATGGACTTTGAGAGACATTCTACAGCCCATTGTGCCGTAGTTCTTCACCAGAGTCTCAACCAGCTCCACATAGTTTTCGGCCTTGTGATTGCCTAGGAATCCCCGAACTACTGCGACAAAGCTGTTCCAAGCCACTTACCCTCCTTACTAGTGAGCTTCTTGGGGAATTCATTGCACTCCAGGATCTTCTTTATCTGTGGTCTGACGAAGACACCGGCTTTGACCTTTGCCTCAGACAGCTTAGGGAAGAAGTCTTGGAGGTAATTGAAGGCTGCCGACTCCTTATCTAGAGCTCTGACAAATTGTTTCATAAGGCCCAATCTGATATGCAGTGGTGGCATCAGCACCTTCCGGGGGTCCACCAGTGGCTCCCACTTGACGTTGTTCCTCCCCACAGAGAACTCAGTCTGCTGTGGCCAGTCCCGCCTGTGGTAGTGCACCTTGGTGTCCCTGCTGTCCCAAAGGCAAAGATAGCAGGGAAACGGTAAAACCGCCTTGGAGACCCATCAGGAATGCCACCATTTTGAAGTCTCCTATGACCTCCCAGCCGTACTCATCATACTTCAAGGCGTCCAGCAAGGTCTTGATGCTGTTGTAATCCTCTTTGAGGTGCACCGAGTGAGCCAGGGGAAGAGACGGGTACTTGTTACCATTATGGAGCAGCACAGCTTTGAGGCTCCTGGATGAGCTGTCAATGAAGAGGCGCCACTCATTCTGGTTACAGGCGATTCCGATTGCCTCGAACAGACTGGTCACATTGTGGCAGAAGCAGAGCCCATCTTGATGGGTGAAGAAGCTGGAAAAAGGTTGGTGACGCTTCCTCTGATCTGCGACTTGCACACTTTCATCCAACAAGTTCCACTGCTTGAGCCTAGATGTCAAAAGCTCGGCATTGGACTTGGTGAGACCAAGATCTCTAATCAAGTCGTTGAGGTCTTTTTGGTTGGGGTAGTATGGGTTTCTCTCCTCAGCTCCACCTCTGAAATTGTCATCTGGATCTACAACGTCTTCCTCGCTCTCTGACTTGCTGCTCTCTTCTAAAGACGGCTGCTCTCTCTCCGGAGGAGTGGGTACGGGGAGCTCATGGCAGTGTGGCACCGGGGCTATGGATGAGGGAAGGTCCGTATACGTGATAGCAGGTGCATTCTTGCCAGTCTGACGTTTGGAAGGGTCCACCATACAGAAATAGCAGTTGCTTAGGGGATGGTGGGTTCCCACCAAATTCTTGGGATAGTGAACTTCATGGCTCTCTTTTCCCCTCTGTACCATCCTACAAAAATAGATTTATTTCACCCATGACTAATGTGTAAGAGATTCTCGCAACATTTTTCATAAATGATATATTTTTTCAATAACATTGAAAATTGTAAAACATTTTAAAATTCAAAATTTTTACAATTTTAAAAATTTTAACAAATTTTATAACATAAAATTCCGAGCAACAATTGTCCGTCTTACCTTCCAGAGATTTTTTTGCAGTGTTCGTAGGTGAAATGAGGTGCCTAGGGTTTGTCTTGATCCCCGACAGGCATGCCGAAAAATGTCTTGTGGGCCTCACACATTTTAGCAGATGCTTTTTCGCTCTTGTCTTGATAAATTGGCCGCAGACGTAGCAAAATGCATCTGCTGGATGCTTGCAGCCTCTTGATGCCATCTCAGAAAAATGCAGATATGTATCCACTTAGGCAGCTGGAACTAAACTGAACTGGTGGGCTTAAGGCCACTATATTTATACTACTATTTACTACTAAAACTACTATTTACTTTACTGGAAAGTTCTAGAAAGTTCTAGAAGTTAATCCAAGTTTACTCAGCACTGAATCTATCTGGAATGTTCTGGAAAATAGGTAAATTTCAAAATATCACTGTCCTGGTCACAAAAGCAAAGTTTGGGAGGAATAATAGCCATTTTCTATACTTTTGAGGCATAAGCAATTAGGAAATAACACTTACTACCCAGGAACGAAAAAAAAAATAAAATAAATTGTTACGCGGTGTTATCACTCCTCAAACTGTAATTCAGATGTGTTAGTATCACCCTTACTTCTGGCAAACTGTAATGGAAAGTTTTCCGCAAGTTTGCTGCAAACTTAACCTCTTACACTGCCCTGTCCTGCGGGCGGAACATGGTACTGCAATTACACATTACATATCATAAATCATCTGTAATAATAATAAGAAAAAGAGCAAAAAAAGCTGACTCAATATCAAAAAAGGTGTGGTCCTTCCATCAAACAACGAAACAATTTTCCGAATTCGCCATTTCATCGCTGAGATAATCCCACAATGTGTCTAGTACCTCATGGTTCAAAAACAACTCAGATCGACTAGCTCTGCATTTCGCTGCTCTGGCCTTAGAATTATTTGTTGATGGTGAAATCTTCCTGATTACGCTGCAGGGGAGGTCACAAGCTATCCAATCATACTTTGACTTTGTTTGTAGCCTAATCCATTGAAGAGTAATCGATGTGTGCAAGTAAACAGAGCTATATGTATTGCAATGAGAAAGCAGTATTATGCATCGTACATCAAGGTTTCTTACCATTTTCTGATAATGTTTCAAATTTTTTAATTTATAAATCGAACGAAATGTCAAGCAGTTTTCCAAAACATCCCAAAAAAATAGATTCAGTCTTTTAGAAGTTTTGGAGATGGACAGGCGTGAAAGTGACTTTGAAAATGATCAACTTTCTGGGTTTGAGGGCACTGATCCAATGTCTGAAGCAGCATTTGAAGATGGATTGGATCCTCTTCAGGATTTGTAACTATAATGGATCCACACTGCATTTATTATTATTATTATTATTATTATTATTATTATTATTATTATTATTATTATAACATTGAGCACTTTAGGGATGTAAATAGTTCATTTGTTCATTTTCTACAGTTTGTTTTGTTATTAGGTTTTTATTTAGTTGAATTCATTGTTTGAAAAGGAAAATATCTGATTTGAAGTAAACAGTTTATTTTGAAAAAAAAAAATGCTTCTTGACATTTACATACTTTCAAGCAAGTGAGTAACAAATACAGAGTCGGGTACTGAAAATTCAAGTTATAAAAAAGTTACAAAAAAGGCTCAGTAGCAACATTCTCCTTCACAAACATAGTTATGTGAGAGCAATGTGCCTGACAGTTGTGGCTTATGAACTGAAAGTATTTGTCATGCACACTCATCATGGATACATTTTGGGCACCCCAAAGCTCTCCAAAAAGTCCACCTTTAGAATGAAACATTGGACAAAAAAAATAGAGGATTACAAAATCTAATTCATGTGGCAATGTATAGCATGTGAGGTGCCAGAAAGTAACATCCCTTTTAGAACTTGTTCAAGAAACTGGTGTATAACTGGCCATAAAGATTTACACAATATTCATTTTTGGAAAGTTTTGGGGACACCATAATTTGCCCACTTTAATAAATTTTAAAAAGTACTGAAAACTAGCCCAATAGGCAATCATCGGTTCCCATTCACTAAATATTACATTTTAAATGTTAAAAAAAAATCTACATTGTAAACTAAGATAATAATGATAGGGTATCTGTGACAAAGAGAGAATGAATTCTTGTTTTAGATCTCCCTCCCAACCGGTGACGACGTTAGGGAGGAGGAGCAGTCACCCCCAGGGGAGGTGGAAGTTGGCCACCTGGAAAGGGGGCGGAGCTGCGGTGCTCAATGTCATCGACCCGGTCGGGAAGTGCAGTGGCAATCAGGGATTGGTTGATTGTGGTTGCCCTCGCTGACCAATGGGGACGGGATGGAGCATACAAAAGGGGGCATGGCCCAGGGTTCTGTTCCTTCTGGCAAGATACCTTGCGAGAGAGAGAGAGAGACGAGCAGGGAGTTGGAAGACGGCTCGTCTTTGTTGTGGGCTTACCTGCTAACCCATCTCCTTTTTGCATTTTAGAGCACTAACAGGACACTCTGGGAATACTTCGGAGGAGCGAAAACCTGGAAGTGCTGGATTTATTACCCTGTCTGTTTTCCTGTTCGCGGATTACAAAAGGAAGACGGACCGTTTTTGTTGTTTGTTTATTTGGGACTGCAACCCCGTTTCCCTTCATTTTGTTGGGTTACACATTGTTTTGTACCCTTATTGTTTATTGTTATAATTATTTTTTTGAGTGCGTTTTGGTGACCTGTTAAAGGAAATAAAACCAGGCGCATAAACTGGACTGGAGTCTGTTGTTTTACACCTCCATTACGCTCATTCTGCCACAGTATCACAACAAAATAACATTCACATACTTAAAATAGCAGTAGAAAGATACATTTGAAATGTCTTAATCAAATACAAAGCACTCTGTTTATAAGAATCACACCCATCTCGGATGATTTGATTCTCATACACGATTGATTCTTAAAAGCGGACTGATGCTCCTCATCAGCTGGCACGTTCTGTCCCAATTTAAGTTAATTCTGTCTAAACTCATCCTGCGAGAAAATGAATCATTATCATAATGTATTATTGTTGCCATTCTTTTTACTGTTTTCCTCCTGGCACTAAGCCATGAGAAATACATACTGTATCATTGGTTAAATACAGGCAAACAGAGGGAGGGACACTTATGTTATACTGAGCACAATATGGCTATGCTCCCAAGAGTGTCCAGCAATGCACCATAACAAAACCGCAAATCCTTTGCAACTGTAAACATCTAACATAATGTATATCCAGTTGTTCGATCATCATTGCGATGTAGAGCACTCTCCATTCCCTGATGAAATTTCTATTTCAATTTTTTTTTCAAAGCCGTGTTTGTGCGTTTGTACAAGTTTTGTAACAGCGGTTAGCAAACTACACTGCAGACCGGACAACTGATTTGACCACTATCTTTATTAAACTCGAACCATGGGTAAATCTTCAGACAGTTTGCCTGAAAATAAATCATTTTTTAACTTTCTCTTCACTGACATCGCTATAGTGCTGTTGTAACACTAAGGCTGTATTTAAGCCTCTAGTCTAATCTATGTATTAATTAGTGGTGTGTGACTGAATTTAATAAAAATTACCCTTTGTATTTTTTCATTATGAAAGTATGTTTTTAAAATTTGATTTTTTTATACCATTTGATTTTTTACAATGGAAAAGTGATCTATATTTTATTTTTGTAAACATTACTGTGGTTCACTCAGAAAACATTGATTTGTGTTTGTTTGAATTACCATTTCATCAACATAATCAACTATATTTCTTTTTTGTTGTTTTATGAATGAGTATGAAATTGCCTTGGTGCCCTTGGGCTGGATTTATGTTTTTTCTTTTTGCCTCATAGAACTGCCTTGGTGCCCCTGAGTTTTCAAGCCCAACAAAGGCAACATTGCCTTGCCCTTCATAATCTTAACTTCATGCCCTGAGTTAAAAGTGCCTCCACGCATTAGCAGTTTAAATACAATATACAAATGCATATCACCCGCTCAATGAATGTGTATTCACTTTATTAAAACACACTTTCACAAAAAAAAAAAAAACTGCCAATTGCACGTAAACTGCATGATTTTTTTTTTTGGGGGGGGGGGGGGGGGGGGGGGGGGGGGGGTTGCTGCAGACGAGGGATACTTTATACATGCTGCAAACATGCCTAATCACACGAGATGTGTTCAGATTCAGATTCAACAACAGCTTTATTGGCTGTACACATCATTGCACGTAATATAGTATTGTATTACATGCAGTCAGTTTGAACTGAAATGATTCTTATAAGCTGATCTCTTGATTCTTACAAGCAGAATATTTTAACATGGTTACCGTAGGAATGATTTTCTTTGATCACTATATGAGATTGATTCTTTTATCAGTAATTCTTATAAACGGAGCATGTATATGAACCTAAATATGGGTACCTAAAATAAATAGAAAATATTAGATTTGTTACATTTAGACTTATCCTCGATGCAATTTGAAAATAACAAGCATTAGTTATTTAGTTAACACAATTCATCAGAACTGCCCTTTTGGAAATGTGGGCTTTTGAATGAATGGCTTTATTGAAGTCTGAATACTTAATTCTCAGATTGCTGATGGCGTACACTAAAAAATAAATTATATGTGTGTGTGTGTGTGTGTGTGTGTGTGTGTGTGTGTGTGTGTGTGTGTGTGTGTGTGTGTGTATATAAAATTTATTTTTTAGTGTACGCCATCAACAATCTGAGAATCCTTCTGGTCTGACTTCATCGCTCAGCCATTTCCTGCCACTATATATATATATATATATATATATATATATATATATATATATATATATATATATATATATATATATATATATATATAATACACATAGTGGCAGGAAATGGCTGAGCGATGACGTCAGACCAGAAGGAGGCACACACAAAAACAAAGGTATGGTGCAGTGGTGTTTGCGCCGTTTATTTTTAACACAAAAAGAAATAAAATATTTAAACAAAAATAACTACTGCTCACTGAGCAAAATAAAACAATTAAACAAACTAAATTTATTTTTTTTTTCATTTTTAAATATATCTCTCTCCACTCGCTCTCCAGTTCCTCCACCGAACACCCACCTTGAACATGGAGAGCTGCAGGCTTTTTATACAGGTGACCATCTCCCGATAAGCAACAAATTAATCACTTAATTAATCTGAGAATGGCCACCTTCTGCACGGGTTTTTAATGTGGATGGGGCTTCCCATCCACGCTAAAAAACAATACAAAAACAGTAACAAAACTAACACAGCTACGCAGTCATTTAAAAAACACACATTTCCAAAACAATAAGAAACACACAGTGCTTCGCCGTCACATATAAATAAACATACAATAAGTAAATAAGCAAATACAAAATACACGGGCGGAGGGGGAAACTCTGTTCTAAAAATAAATAGAGAGAGAGAGAGAGAGAGAGAGAGAGAGAGAGAGAGAGATAGATAGATACAGTGCCTTGCAAAAGTATTCAGACAACGGACCAATTCTCTCATATTTCCAAATTACAAATGGTACATTGAAATTTCGTTCTGTTTGATATTTTATTTTTAAACACTGAAACTCAGAATCAATTATTCTAAGGTGACATTAATGGTTCACAGGTGGAAGCCAATGGTAAGGTAATTGTGTCCTTGTAAGGGCAATTTCTTTTATCGGTGCAAACTGGGAGCTTCCACAGCACAGGGGTTGAATACTTATACAAGCAAGATATTTCAGTTTTTTATTTTTCTTAACAATATTTCCCAACATAAAACCAATGTCACCTTACAATTATTGATTTTGAGTTTAAGTGTTTTAAAATAAAATATCGAACAGAATGAAATTTCAATGTACCATTTGTAATTCAGTAATATGAGAAAATTGGTCAGGGGTCTGAATACTTTTGCAACTGTATATGTATATATATATATATATCATATATCTATATATATATATATATATATATATATATATATATATATGACACATATATTAGTTGTGTTAGACACAAAAGTTTCAAATCACTTACACATACTAAAATTACTTTCACTTCCATTTTTAAGTACTTCATCAGACTCATTTAGACAGAAATTAATAACATTGGATTGCCTACTATGCTGTTCTGTAAGCATTAACTATCTGAAATGTGTTATTGTCATGTCTTTAAGCGGCAGACCTCCACTGGTGCTAAGACTTTTGTTTGTCAGCCCATGTAAATAACAGCAAGCTTAAATATATACAGTACACAACGTGAAACTAGCATGATTCATGTTGCTGTAGCAGGTAAGTACTTTCATAACAGCAACTGTCAGCAACAGATACACCTGAACCAAAATATACATTTTATATATTTATGAAGCAATTCTGTGCATTTTGCACACTTTTAAACTACATGATTAATATTAACAAACATAAACAAGTGTTTTCCCCAACGACATGATCATGACATCATAATTCTGAAGGTGTAACTATCAACCCCAAACTGTAATTCAAATGTGTGATTATCACTCCTTAAACTGTTATTCAGATGTGTTATTATCACTCCTCAAACTGTTAAGATGTGTTACTATCACTCCTCAAACTGTAATTCAGATGTGTTATTATCACTTCTCAAACTGTAATTCTGATGTGTTATTGTCACTCCTCAAACTGTAATTCTGACTGTAAATGTGGCAGGAAATGGCGTTGCAGTGAAGTGAAGCCAGAAGGCGGAAGAATAACACTCACCAAGTAACTGCTGCAGTTCAAAAGCCGTGTTGCGAGTGCCATTTATTAAACAACAAAAATAAATAAAAGGTTTTAACAAAAATAAACTCTTGCTCACAGAGTGAAATAAAAGAGAAGAACAAACATCACAAACACAAAAAAAATAACAAAAAGGTACCGGTCATAAACTTCACTGACTAAATAACTTTTGATGCTCGCTCTCGCTGTCGCTCTCAGTACTCCTCGCAATCCTCCGTACCCCCCGGAGTGCAGAGAGCTGCAGGTATTTATACAGGTGACCATCTCCTGATTAGCAACAAAATAATCACTTAATTAAATCGGGATACGGCCACCTTCTGCACGAGTTTTAATTAACGTGGATTGGCTTCCCATCCAAGCTGCAAAAGCAAAACAATAACACCCATGGCGATTCACCGTCATACAAATATACAATAAATAATAAATAAACACGAAACACAGTACAGGGGTGGAGGGGGAAACCTCGTTCTAAAATAAATACTGAACAGGGCTGCTCACCCTGTTACATATCCTCCCCCCCACCTTGTGTGCAGAACATATGGCCACACCTCCCCCTCAGTTTCAAAGTCTCAGAAGAGGGGTCCGGAATAGTCTTCCTGGCTGGTAGCTCCCTCTTCTGGTGCTCTGGCCTAACTGTAGCAGGGGGAACTGGTCTCCTGATCTCTCCCTTCCCCCTTCTTCATGGTCAGCAGCTCCCCTTTGTGGAGCTCCGGCCATCGTACTTCCTGCCGCGAAAGTGCGGCTGGGGAAGCTGGTCTCTTGACCTCCCCCCCCTTCTTTGTATCCGGTAGCCCCCTTTTCTGAGGCGCCGGCCTCGGTGCTTTCTGCGGTCTTGCAGAACTAGCAGTGGCCCCAGGCGGCACAAGCCAGGCAGCAGCCCCAGGCGAAGCTGAGCCCTCAGTGACCCCAGGCGAAGCAGGACCAGTAGCAACCCTAGGAAAAGCAGAGGAGAGACAGGCAACCCCAGGCGAAGCAGGACCCTTGGCAACCCTAGGTGATATAAGAGAGACACAGGCAGCCCTAGGCGATGTGGAGCACCAGGCAACCCCTGGCGATACGGAGCACCAGGCAACCCCTGGCGATATGGAGCACTAGGCAGCCCCAAGTGATGTGGGGATACAGGCAGGCCCAGGTGATGCAGAGCACCAGGCAGCCCCAGGCGATGTGGAGCACAAGGCAGCCCCAGGCGATGTGGAGCACAAGGCAGCCCCAGGCGATGCAAAGCACACGGCGCAACAGGCAGCCCCAGGCGATGCGAACATGGTATCCTTGGGCAGGGCGAGGCAGGGCAGCAGCGGTCCCTCTGAAGGCGACAGCAGCAGCGGACCCTCGGGGAGCGATGGCGGGAGGAAAGCCAGGCGTAGGACGTTCGGGCTCCTCCCACTCAGGCGTAAGACATTCAGGATCCTCATCCTCCTCCTCCTCATCGCTGCGGAAGGGACAGGAGGCAAAGTGATCCTTATCCTCGCAGAGGGGGCACAATGGCGATGGCAGCCGGTTGGGTTACCCTCCGGTGGAACATCTCCTCTGTGTCTTCCCCCCAACCCATCTTTCAAGACAATGCCAGCAGCTTTACATGGACAGAGCAGTGCCTGGTGATATGACAAGTTTTGCCACAGGCAAAACACCACAGCCCTGCTTCCTCCTCTCCCCCTTTGCTCTGCTGCTATTGCTGCTTCTTCTCACCCCTCCTTTTTTCTCCCTTCCTCTCTTACACCACACAATAAAACGAGAAAGAGAAAAAAAAAAAAAATGTTGAGGCTGTGATCGATCCCACAATGACACCACTGTTGCAGGAAATGCCGTTGCGGTGGTGTCAGGCCAGAAGGCGGAAGAATAACACACACCAGGTAACTGCTGCAGTTCAAAAGACGTGCTGCGCGCACCGTTTATTAAACAACAAATATAAATAAAAGGTTTTAACAACAAACAAACTCTTGCTCACAGAGCAAAATAAAAGAGAACACAAAAATAATAACAAAAAGGTACTGGTCAGGCTGTTCATTTACTTCACTGACTAAATAACTTTCGGTGCTAGCTCTCGCTTCAAGGAGTGCAGAGAGCTGCAGATATTTATACAGGTGACCATCTCCATGTTTATTTTACACACGCTGTTTAAAATATTTTTTTCAGAGTAAAACAGTTTTAGAAGGCACTGAATTGCAAGTGTACACTTAGTACTGCATCTCCAGCCAAGCCCCACCCATTGTTCGCTTTATTTTTCACATACCTCTTTATAGATGTGCATACTACTAAATCATCTCCTGATCACTCGTTGTATCACCAAACTCCTCAATAATCCGATCCAAGTTATAATTTTTTTACTGTAACATCTCAAAAAGCTCTGCAAATGCCTGTGATATTCTTTGAACGCTGGATCCAGAAGCAGCTACCTCCTTTGTTTGTGTCAGTCTTATTTCTCTGTTGGAGCTGCTAGCTCTGTTGATCAGATACAGCCCTTTTTCAGCTTCATTTGTGTCCTATTGGTCTCACTTGGCCATTGAAAAGTTTTCACTGCTTTTTTCCAGAGAAAACTTGAAAGAATTGTAATGTCGGACCTGGTCCGACATAGGACAGCAAGGGTTAAACCAGGGGTGAAATTCTCAAACTGCCAGATGTAAATAGTAAAAAAATTTGACAATTTTATTGCCAATTAATAAATACTTAATAAATAAAAAATGTATAGATATTGGTATATGATACATTTATAAATACAAAATAAGCCATAAAAAATAACAGATTAATTATAACCAACTCTCCGTAAACAAAGCTGAAAATGCTGAAATATTTGTACCCTCTGCTTGTATCGTTCAGTCATGTACTGTAATATAACACAAGTTAAACCTTAAATGACAAGCTGTGGCAGGCTGGCGAGTGGATAGAGGCCCAGAGACAGACTGCAGTTCAAAAAAATAACTATTTTATTATAAATAAACAAAAATAAAGTGCACAAGGGCAAAATAACAGATACTCAAACACAAATAAAGCAAAAACAAAACTCACAAAAATAAAGTTTCCAGGCTGGGCAATGCCTTCACTGGATTTAGAAAATTCAAAAAACCACAAAACAAACACCAACCTGCTTCCTCAGCTCCCTTCTCCCAGATGAGAAGCTGAGGCCTCCTTTTATATCAGGTGGCTGGGCGCTGATTGATCGTTAATCAACCTAATCAACTAATCAACCCCAGCCACCTGAACATAATAAACCCAGGCAGGTAGGGGAAGTTAACCCCATCCCTGCCAATTTAAAAGGGCAGAGCTTTGCTCTGCCACACACCTCCCCCCATGTACAACGTACACCGGCCGCAATCGGCCAACTCCCCCCTTCCCCCCCCCCCCCACCCTCCTCCCCCCAAGAGTCCAATTATGTCCCTTGGGTGGGCTGTTATGGTGGGTGGTGGTGGGCGGGGTTGATGTCGGAGCCCCCAAGCCTTCTTTGGTTGAGGGGGCCCCGAATGTCCAAGGTAGCATGGCGACGGCGGCGGACCGGCTCCCTCTGGTGGCGGAGGCGGCGACGGCGGACCGGCTCCCTCTGGTGGCGGAGGTGGCCCGGCTCCCTCTGGCTCTGAGAGCGGCGGCGGCTCCTCCCTCTCGGGCTCTGAGGACGACGGCAGATCCTCCTCCCTCTCTGGCTCTGGGAGCGACGGAGGCTCCTCACCCCTCTCTGGCTCTGGGAGTGACGGCGGCTCCTCCTCCCTCTCTGGCTCTGGGAGCGACGGCAGATCCTCCTCCCTCTCTGGCTCTGGGAGCGACGGCAGATCCTCCTCCCTCTCTCTCTCTGGGAGCGACGGCAGATCCTCCTCCCTCTCTCTCTCTGGGAGCGACAGCAGATCCTCCTCCCTCTCTGGCTCTGGGAGCGACAGCAGATCCTCCTCCCTCTCTGGCTCTGGGAGCGACAGCAGATCCTCCTCCCTCTCTGGCTCTGGGAGCGACAGCAGATCCTCCTCCCTCTCTGGCTCTGGGAGCGACAGCAGATCCTCCTCCCTCTCTGGCTCTGGGAGCGACAGCAGATCCTCCTCCCTCTCTGGCTCTGGGAGCGACAGCAGATCCTCCTCCCTCTCTGGCTCTGGGAGCGACAGCAGATCCTCCTCCCTCTCTGGCTCTGGGAGCGACAGCAGATCCTCCTCCCTCTCTCTCTCTGGGAGCGACAGCAGATCCTCCTCCCTCTCTGGCTCTGGGAGCAACAGCAGATCCTCCTCCCTCTCTGGCTCTGGGAGCGACGGAGGCTCCTCCTCCCTCTCTGGCTCTGGGAGCGACAGCAGATCCTCCTCCCTCTCTCTCTCTGGGAGCGACAGCAGATCCTCCTCCCTCTCCAGAGGACACCGCTCTAGGGGACGTTCCCCAGGAGGTAGGTGGTCACCCAGGAGGTACCGCGCTCCTTCCCCACAGAGGCGCAGGCGCTCTCCATTGGGGTCACCACAGAAACACCATAGCTTTGCTGAGCGGCGTTTCTAGGCACTGGCAGAGACAGTGAGGGCTCAGCAGACCATGTTGGAGACCATGTTAAAATCTGTGGGCCGATTGCTCCATAACACTGGGCAGCCCCAACCACCCCAGTCCCGATCTCCATCTCCGGCACACAGACCTCCGAGCCCCGGATGACCTGTCCGACACAGCTTCAAGGTCGGATGTGTCCAAACCCACCACATCAGTTGGGCAGGCCACAGCGGAGCGCTTATCCTGGAGCAACCCAGCATCCGCCCTCTCAGCCTCTAGAACAGCAGGTGGTTTCAGACCTATTCTGGACTTCAGGGTCCTCAACTTGTTCCTCAAACAGAGGAAGTTCAACATGTTGACAGCACAGCGTATTGGCCAGTACGTCCAGCCAGGCGACGGGTTCACATCGATCGAAATGCAAGATGCCTACTTCCATGTCCCAATCCAACCCTCACACAGAAAGAATCTGCACTTCGCCTTTCAAGGCAACGCATATGAATTCTGCATGCTGCCGTTTGGCCTCTCGCTGGTGCATGCAGCACTGGCTCCACTCAGGCTGTGGGGTATTCGGATCCTGAACTATCTGGACAATTGGCTAGTTTGCACGTGTTCCAAAGCAAGCACCGAGGTGCACACAAAACAGATCATACATGATGTGATGAAGCAAAGGCTCTCTATAGAACAACAGAAGAGCAACTTTGTACCATCTGGCTCCGTCCCGGCAATCTGTGCCTCGGATTTCCCCTCGGATCCCCTCGCAGAAGGGAAGTAATCACTGCAGACACCTCCAGCCTTGGCTGGGGAGCGGTCTGGAATGGGAGAGGAATAAGAGGTTAGTGGAAGGGACATTGGCAGCAAGCGCACATAAATGCCCAAGAGCTGCAAGCAGTGAACCTGGCGTTATCTCATTTTCGCCAGCAGTTAGTGCACAAACATGTGCTGGTCCGGATGGACAATATAACAGTGGTAGCCTCCACCAAGGCGGCCTGCGCTCGCCGGGCCTTCAACACGCAGCACACAGACTCTTGTCCTGGACGCACAGAAACTTGCTTTTCATCAGGGCAGTTCACCTCCCCGGTGTGGACAACAAGGCAGCAGACCTCTTGTCCGGAAAAGCTCCAGACAGCTTGGAGTGGAGACTGCATCCTCAAGTGGTAAACAGATTTGGGAGAGGTATCGTACCACACAAGTCGACCTTGTTGCCACAGCCGAGTCCACTCACTGCCCCCTATGGTTCTCCATGGAGAGAGAAGGGGGCTTCCTGGGAGTAGACGCGCTAGCCAACAACTGGCCACAGAGGCTCTTGTATGCATTCCGCTACCATTTTTACCCCTGAAACTAGAGAGGAACAGGGTGGAGAGAGCAGAGGTTCTTCACCCAAATGGCTGAGGTGCCGCTGGTTTGCTCTCCTCTCCGACATGTTGTCGGATGAACCATGGCAGCTCCTGTTGCACAAGGACCTCCTGAGCCAAGCGGAGAGGCTATTATGGCACCCGAACCCAGCCCAGCTCCAACTCTGGGTCTGGCCATTGAAAGGAGCCGTCTATTCAGACGAGGTTTGCCAGATACAATAGTAGAACCACTACAGTCTGCTAGGGCGTCGAGCACTAGAGCCCAGTACTCATACAAATGGAAAGTTTTCCAAGACTGGTGGATTTTGCTGAAGGTCATGATCCTGTGACCTGCCCTATTGAGACAATATTAACCATCCTACAACACCTTTTTGATGCAGGAAAATCAGAGTCCACTTTGAAGGTATGCCTGGCAGCAATATTAGTGTGCCATGACAAAACTGACTCTGTTTCCACTGGGGCACACTTCCTAGCATTGCAATTTCTTAAAGAGGCTAGGAGACTTTGTCCTTCGGACCCTAAGTGGGATCTAGAACTGGTACTGCGGGTCCTTACGGGTCCCCCGTTCAAGCCCATGGCGTCAGCAGAACTGTGCCTTGTTTCCTTGAAGGTGGCTTTTTTAATAGCGATTACGTCTGCCAAACGAGTAAGTGAGCTTCATGCTCTGTCCATTGATGACACATGTATTGCTTTTACTGGAAATGACTTGCGCATAACATTAAGAACAAATCCAGCCCTTTTGCTAAAGGTGGTGTCTTCATTCCATATTAACAAACCAGTGGTTTTGGAAACTTTCAGACCTCCCCTGCACAAGTCAGAGGAGGACCATAGACAGCACATGCTTTGCCCAGTTCGGGCTCTGCGCTGTTACCTGGATAGTACTGTGTCCTGGAGACAGTCCAACCAGCTGTTTGTCTGCTATGGGTCCCGCTCTAGAGGTCAAGCCCTATCGAAACAACATCTAGAGCACTGAATGGCAGATGCTATACGCTTGGCGTATGAACAGATAGACTTCCCCTTACCGGGAGACGTTACGGCCCATTCTACCAAGGGCCAGGCCAAGGCTTTCCTTCATGGCACCTCCTTAGATGAGACATGCAATGCTGCTACATGGACAGGTAGTCATACATTTGTGCATTTTTACTGCCTTGATGTTGCAAACCGAGTGAGACCCTTTTTGGGCTCTAGGGTGTTGCAGACGACATGGCCTGAGGCGTTATGTGGGCTCTGTGGCTATCGCCGTGAGGCTGTACTGTCGGTAATCTGGAGCCACGACAGCTTTGGTACAGTTTATCATTCAGTAATGGTTGTCATTCCATTGAAAGGGAACATTAGGTTATTACCATAACCCTGGTTCCCTGAAAAAGAATAAAAACTATTACCCTTTGAGGTCGTGTCCCCAGCTGACCTCTGATTTCGAAAGAAAATGACAATATGCTACTGTGAGGACGTCCCGCTTCAGCAGGAGGTGAGAGGGACTTCCTCCTCACAGCAGGGCCCTGATAGGGCAGCTTTTTTAAATATGTTCAGTGATTTACAGTTAGAGAGGGCTCTTCCCATTCGTTAATGGTTGTCATTCTTTTTCAGGGAACCAAGGTTATGGTAATAACCTAACGTTTTCTTTCAAGATATCCTAAAAAAAGGGATGATGTTATAAAAATATTGTATAAAAAACAACTGTGCTATGCAAAAATGATACAAAAACGTTTAAGTCAAACAATGTACAATAGGGGCTAAAATACCCCTCAAATATATTATGTAACAGGCACTACTATGATCAGTGATGTATTTGGCCATTTTAGTCTCCATAGTATTCTCTGAAATCATCCCCATACTTTCCAGACCCTGGGTACTCACCTACAAGAAGACCTCATCATGCTACAATGACAGCCTTGGATTAGAACATATATGCCTGTTTCTTTTATTTCTTTTATACTTTTTACTTATCTTACAATAATATGTTCTCTCCTGTGTTTCTGTTTAGATTAGTTATCATGATGTGTTCCAGAAAGAAAAAGATTTTTCAGGCAGAAACAGTATAAAAACATACTTTTAAAAAAAATGTCATCCTTGGTATTGTGGTTGCTGAACAAGAAACAAAGTAGGAAAAGCCACATTTTCATAAAGTAATATCATTACTGTGGTTTACTTCTGCTTTTTTTTAAAGATGTGCACAAAAGTGAAAACTTACATTTAACTTAAATAAACTCTTAAGAAGAACATAAGAACATAAGAAAGTTTACAAACGAGAGGAGGCCATTCGGCCCATCTTGCTCGTTTGGTTGTTAGTAGCTTATTGATCCCAAAATCTCATCAAGCAGCTTCTTGAAGGATCCCAGGGTGTCAACTTCAACAACATTACTGGGGAGTTGATTCCAGACCCTCACAATTCTCTGTGTAAAAAAGTGTCTCCTATTTTCTGTTCTGAATGCCCCTTTTTCTAAACTCCATTTGTGACCCCTGGTCCTTGTTTCTTTTTTCAGGCTGAAAAAGTCCCTTGGGTCGACACTGTCAATACCTTTTAGAATTTTGAATGCTTGAATTAGGTCGCCACGTAGTCTTCTTTGTTCAAGACTGAACAGATTCAATTTTTTTAGCCTGTCTGCATATGACATGCCTTTTAAGCCCGGAATAATTCTGGTCGCTCTTCTTTGCACTCTTTCTAGAGCAGCAATATCTTTTTTATAGCGAGGTGACCAGAACTGCACACAATATTCAAGATGAGGTCTTACTAATGCATTGTACAGTTTTAACATTACTTCCCTTGATTTAAATTCAACACTTTTCACAATGTATCCGAGTATCTTGTTAGCCTTTTTTATAGCTTCCCCACATTGCCTAGATGAAGACATTTCTGAGTCAACAAAAACTCCTAGGTCTTTTTCATAGATTCCTTCTCCAATTTCAATATCTCCCATATGATATTTATAATGTACATTTTTATTTCCTGCGTGCAGTACCTTACACTTTTCTCTATTAAATGTCATTTGCCATGTGTCTGCCCAGTTCTGAATCTTGTCTAGATCATTTTGAATGACCTTTGCTGCTGCAACAGTGTTTGCCACTCCTCCTACTTTTGTGTCGTCTGCAAATTTAACAAGTTTGCTTACTATACCAGAATCTAAATCATTAATGTAGATTAGGAATAGCAGAGGACCTAATACTGATCCCTGTGGTACACCGCTGGTTACCACACTCCATTCTGAGGTTTTTCCTCTAATCAGTACTTTCTGTTTTCTACATGTTAACCACTCCCTAATCCATGTACATGCATTTCCTTGAATCCCTACTGCGTTCAGTTTGAGAATTAATCTTTTGTGCGGGACTTTGTCAAAAGCTTTCTGGAAATCTAAATAAACCATGTCATATGCTTTGCAATTATCCATTATCGATGTTGCATCC
Organism: Polyodon spathula; assembly: GCF_017654505.1. NCBI lineage: Eukaryota > Metazoa > Chordata > Actinopteri > Acipenseriformes > Polyodontidae > Polyodon > Polyodon spathula. The sequence goes on from NC_054555.1 coordinate 18,019,551, forward strand.
TCAAAAAAATCAAGCAAGTTAGTTAGACACGATCTCCCTTTCCTAAAACCATGTTGACTGTCTCCCAGTACCCTGTTACCATATAGGTAATTTTCCATTTTGGATCTTATTATAGTTTCCATAAGTTTGCATATAATAGAAGTCAGGCTTACTGGTCTGTAGTTACCTGGTTCAGTTTTGTTTCCCTTTTTGTGGATCGGTATTACGTTTGCAATTTTCCAGTCTGTCGGTACAACCCCTGTGTCAAGAGACTGCTGCATGATCTTGGTTAGCGGTTTGTAAATTACTTCTTTCATTTCTTTGAGTACTACTGGGAGGATCTCATCCGGCCCAGGGGATTTGTTTATTTTAAGAGCTCCTAGTCCCTTTAACACTTCTGCCTCAGTTATGCTAAAGTTATTTAAAACTGGATAGGAACTGGATGACATGTGGGGCATGTTGTCAGTATCTTCCTTTGTAAAAACTTGTGAAAAGTAATCATTTAATATATTTGCTATTTTTTTTTTCTTCCTCTACGATTTTGCCATTTGTATCTCTTAAACATTTAATCTCCTCTTTGAATGTTCTCTTGCTGTTGTAATATTGGAAAAACATTTTGGAATTGGTTTTAGCTCCCTTAGCAATGTTCATTTCTATTTCTCTCTTGGCCTTTCTAACTTCCTTTTTGACTTGCATTTGCAGTTCTGTGTACTCTTTCTGTGTACTTTCTTTTTGGTCCTTTTTTAATGCTCTGTAAAGTGCCTTTTTTCGCTGAATATTTTTTTTTAATTGATCTATTAAACCATTTTGGCAATTTAGTTTTACATTTAGATTTGTCTACTTTAGGGATATAATTGTTTTGCGCCTCTAGTACTACGTTTTTGAAGAACAACCATCCTTCTTCTGTGGGTGTTTTCTCTATTTTACTCCAATCTACTTCTGTTAGTCTCTGTTTCATACCTTCATAGTTTGCTTTTCTAAAATTGTAAACCTTAGCTTTAGTCTTTACTTTTGAGGATTTAAAAAAACACTTCAAATGAGACCATGTTGTGGTCTGAGTTTGCCAGTGGTTCTCTGACCTCTGTTTTAGTTATTCTATCTTCGTTATTTGAAAAGACTAAATCAAGGCATGCCTCCTCTCTAGTCGGTGCCTTGACAAATTGTGTTAGGAAGCAGTCATTTGTCATTTCCACCATTTCTATTTCATCCTTCGCGCTACCCACCGGGTTTTCCCATTTTATTTGGGGGAAGTTGAAATCCCCCATTAGTATGGCTTCTCCTTTGCTACACACATTTCTAATGTCATTGTATAACAGATTATTGTGCTCACCGTCTGAATCTGGCGGTCTATAGCATGCTCCTATTATTATGCCCTTTGAATTTTTGTCCGTTATTCTGACCCATATTGATTCGGTTTTATTTTCTTTGTCCAGGTTTAACACCTGGGCTTCAAGACTGTTTCTTATGTATAGCGCTACCCCTCCTCCTCTTCTGTCCTGCCTGTCTTTCCTATACAGTGTATACCCACAAATATTATATTCGTCCCCATCACTCTCAGACAACCACGTTTCTGTAACACCTATCACATCATAGTTACCTGTTAGTGCAGTAGCTTCAAGTTCTAGAATTTTGTTTCTGATACTTCTAGCATTTAGATAAATACATTTAATGGTTGTCTTACCTGAGTTGTTGTTCTTGTTTTGATGCGGTCTCCCTTCTGTTTTTTTGTTGATTTCTCCCCCCTTCCTTTCTAGTTTAAATGCTTCCGAACCTGCTCGAGGATCTTTTCTCCAAGTAGACTAGTTCCCTTGTTATTTAAATGCAGTCCATCCCGTCTATACAGATAGTCCTCGTTGTAGAATGTGGTCCAATGATCAAGATAGGTGAAGCCTTCCCGTGTGCACCACGTCTTCAGCCATTCGTTTTGATTAATTATTTCCAGCTGTCCATATGGTCCTTTGCAAGGTGCGGGTAGTATACCAGAAAATACCACAGTTTTGGTTTTCTCTTTTAATTTCCTTCCTAGCTCTCTGAATTTGTTTTGCAGGGATTTTGGTCTGTCTCTTCCAATGTTGTTTGTACCGATGTGGACGACTACTACCGGGTCGTCTCCTGTTCGTTCTAGGAGCCTGTCCACGTTTTCAGTGATGTGCTTGACCGAGGCTCCCGGAAGGCAGCACACTGTTGTAGTAAGGGGGTCCAAACTGCGAACTGAACTTGCTGTGTTTCTCAATATGGAGTCCCCAACAATCATGACCTCCCTTCTTTTTACTGTCTTGTCACCACTGTCAATAGGGTCCTGGATGTTGTTCCTTTCATTCTCTTGTTGTTGGTTCTGCTCATCACAATTCTGAAGTGACTCAAATCTGTTGGTTGTTTTGATTTCTGGTGGTTGTGTTTGACGAAGTTTCTTTTTTTCCCTGCTTCTGCCTACCTGAACCCAGCTGTTCTGACCTTCTATCTCCCTGGTGGCTTTCAGTCTGTTAGGGGTGATGCAGACTTCCATGAATTGTGGGTGTGCCAGTTCCTCAAGATCTTGTTGCTGTCTCACTTCTTCCAGCTCCATTTCTAGCATGCTTACTAGTTTATGCAAATCCTGGATCGCGCGGCACTTTACGCACACTTGGTTTAGCTCCGCTGGGTTTTCTCGGATTTCCCACATCAAGCAGGTGTCACAGATTACTGGCTTGAAGACCATGTTGAGGGTTTTTTTTTTTTTTTTGAAGTTTAGTTTCTTCTGCAGCTGTCAGCCTGCTTTCAAACTGCTTCGAAACTGCTCTGTACTTTTCCACGCTGTACTTCTCCCACTCGCTGTCGCTGGGAAGACTGCCTCGTTTAACTGCGTTGTTCTGCTGTGCTGTCGGCTCCTCCCCTCGCCCGTGTCTCAAAACGGCGCTGAATTTGAATCAGCTGCTCCGAGTTTCAGCTTGTTTGTTATCAGAAAAACACACGCGGCTGCTGTGTGTTTCCCCAATGTCCTCTGTTTTCTGATTAAAGCAATTCAAGATGCAATTTCTCCTTTCTGCTTCGAAACTGCTCTGTACTTTTCCACGCTGTACTTCTCCCACTCGCTGTCGCTGGGAAGACTGCCTCGTTTAACTGCGTTGTTCTGCTGTGCTGTCGGCTCCTCCCCTCGCCCGTGTCTCAAAACGGCGCTGAATTTGAATCAGCTGCTCCGAGTTTCAGCTTGTTTGTTATCAGAAAAACACACGCGGCTGTGTTTCCCCAATGTCCTCTGTTTTCTGATTAAAGCAATTCAAGATGCAATTTCTCCTTTCTGCTTCGAAACTGCTCTGTACTTTTCCACGCTGTACTTCTCCCACTCGCTGTCGCTTCCACTCGCTGTCGCTGGGAAGACTGCCTCGTTTAACTGCCTCGAGCAACTTGACGAACTCTTCAAAGTGTTTTAGAAAAGGGGGAATTGTACAAAGAAAAAATCACCTCACCGTTTTGGTTTTCGTTTATTACAGGCCTCATAACAGAAAATACTAGGATTACAACAAAACAAAATGTTGATCACTATGCTTAACATGTACTTTGCAAGTTGGGCCAGTGTTTGAAAAGCGTGAAGCACACCTCCATCTGTATCTTGATTCTGTCTCACTGACCAAATCTGAAGCAGCACTTTGATCCTGTTTTTTTAAGTTGCGATTTTAGAAAATGTTACGCAAATTCTGGCAATGTGGTAAATCGGTGCAAGGTAAAAAGCGTTATGATAATTATTTCTAATATTTATCAACTATGTAATTCATGGTGAACACTGACCTGGAATTTTGCCTTCAAATTCATGTGCAGCAATGTCAGATAATAAGCTTGGCCAATCAACATGCAGTGATTATACTGACATTAATGGTGCCCAATAGCAGCTAACAGAAACAGAAGCAGTATGAACTGTGCTGAATGAAAGTGCATTTGAGAAACTTTGCGCTAGTGGACTGTGTGAGTGGGTGGAATGCATCCATGTTGGATGAAAAGCGGATTAAATTGATCACGGTACCCAGTATCAAAGTAAGTCCTGTTACGGATTACCGGTGAGTACCGGCAGAATTTCACATCTGCTTTAAACCCATCCCAACTATTGAGTGGCAGCAAATTCCTACATTTCTATTGGAGGATTTTAACACGCTTGCGAGACTTATAATTAGAAATGGAGAATTGAGATTTAAAGCTATATTACAGTTCGAGCAGAAGGATTTACACACTCTGGAATTTAAAACAGAATTGCAAATTGTCGCAAAACATATATACACATAAAAATCCCAGAAAAATATGCCCGCAAATATAAGGATTTTGTTCTGGAAGACAACAAAGGAAAGAATGTACAATTGAAACAGTGTGCAAGTACTGTTGAGTACTGACAGAATAAAAAACATCCAAGCATTTTAGAAAGTAAGACCCTTCTTGTTATGTTAAATGATTGTAAACTACTGTAACGGGAGAGATCTGTGCTGACTCTGCTGGCGTGTTCACGGGCTGCAGGAAGAGGGCGGCAGTCGTCCAACAACCGCCTGTGAGTCATGGCAGTGACACGGGGAGGTGGGAAAGTGGGTGTGTAGACTTTCCCCCTCTCTGAATGGCTGAGAGGCGCGTCTTGGGAGATTGTTAGCCCTATATTAACGCTCCGTTGTTTCCTCAGGTCTGCCCACTTAGACGCACCGAGAGTGCGGAAGCTCTGATCCAGGACGGGGAATCAGGCGAAACAAAGAGAGTTTCACAGCGAGACAGAGAGAGCGGGGAACCCTTGGGCAGACCCCGGCGTATTGTAAAAGAGCAGGCTAGTTAGCCTACAGAGTAGGACGGTGATCCGGGTCGTGCGGATAGCAGCGACCGGGATAATGCTGCCGAGTGCAGCACCTTTTATTTGTAGTTTTATTACTGTTTTATTTTCCATTGTTCTTTTCGCCTTCTGTTTTCATTATTATTTCTTTGAGCACCTGCGAGTTCATTTGCTGTTCACGTACCAGCTGTGGTATTTCCGTGGTGCTGTCTATCATCGTTGATAGGCAGCCCACGGTCTACAGTGCCCTCTGCCAGAAAAAGCAAGAACTGTTTGAAAATAAAACTGGGCACCTGTGTGGTGTTTTCAAGTACACCTGTCTGTCTCCTAGTCAGTGAATTACCCACACCCCTTCCACAACTACATATTAGTTCAATCTCTCTAACAAAAAGTGCATTTTCCAAAAATGTAAATAATGATAAAGGGTTATTACAAACTTATACAGCAAGATAGATTTTTCAGGAAGCAGTATAACTGAAATGGAAGTTATTTACAGTGGCTCTCAAAAGTATTCACCCCCTTGGACTTTTCCACATTTTATTGTGTGGCACAATGGAATCAAAATGGATTTAATTAGGAGTTTTTACCACTGATCAAGACAAAAAAGTCCATAATGTCAAAATGAAAAATGAAATCTACAAATTGTTCTAAATTAATTACAAATATAAAACAGAAAATAATTGATTGCAAAGGTATTCACCCCTTTTGCTATGACACACCTAAATAAACTCTGGTGCAACCAGTTGTCTTTAGAAGTCACATAATTATTTGAATGGAGTACACCTGTGTGCAATTAAGGTGTTTCACATGATTTCAGGTTAAATCCACATGTCTCTGGGAGGTCCCACAGTTGGTTAGTACATTTCCTAACAAAAACTACATCATAGAGACGAAGGAACATTCAAAGTAAATCCAGAATTAGGTTCTTCAAAAGCACCAATCAGGGGTAGGATTTAAGAACATTTCCAAGACATCAAATATCCCCCAGAGCACAGTAAAGTCCATTTTAAGAAATGGAGAGAATATGGCACAACTATGAATCTGTCTAGAACAGGCCGTCCTCAAAAACTGAGTATCCAGACGAGAAGGGCACTAGTGAGGGAGGCCACCAAGAGGCCTATGGCAACTCTAAAGGCGTTACAGTTTTCCACGGCTGAGCTGGGAGACCCTGTGCATACGGCAACAATAGCCTGGGTGCTTCACAAAACTAGCCTTTATGGCACAGTGGCAAAAAGAAAGACATTGTTGAAAAAAACTCACATCAAATCTCGAGAAGTGGAAGAAGATTCTATGTTCTGATGAGACCAAAATAGAGCTTTTTGGCCTCAACGCTAAGCGCTATGTTTGGCGCAAGCCTAACACTGCACTTCATCCTGAGAACACTATACCTACCATGGTGGTAGCAGCATCATGCTATGGGGATGCTTCTCTACATCAAGGCCTGGAAAGCTTGTGAAGATAGAGGGTAAAATGGATGCAGCAAAGTACAGAGAAGTCCTGCAAGAAAACCTGTTGAAGTCTGCAAGAGATCTGGGACTTGGGAGAAGATTCCTCTTCAAGCAGAACAATGACCCAAAGCATACAGCTAAAGCCACACTAGAGTGGCTTAAAAATAAAAAGGTCAATGTCCTGGAGTGGCCCAGTCAAAGCTTGGACCTCAGTCCAAATGAAAATATGGGGAGAGTTGAAAATTGCTGTTCACCAAATGTCCCCACCCAACTTGACGGAGCTTGGGCAATTTTGTAAAGAAGAATGAGCAAAAATTGTAGTGTGCAGATGTGCAAAGCTGGTAGGACTTTGCTATTTGGCTTATCCAAATGGACTCATGGCTGTAATTGCAGCCAAAGGTGCCTCTACCAAATATTGACTCAAAGGGGTGAATACTTATGCAATCAATTATTTTCTGTTTTGTATTTGTAATAAATTTAGAACAATTTGTAGATTTTATTTCACTTTGACATTATGGACTTATTTTGTGTTGATCAGTGGCAAAAGATCCTAATTAAATCCATTTTGATTCCATGTTGTAACACAATAAAACGTGGAAAAGTCCAAGGGGGGTGAATACTTTTGAGCAACTGTAAGCAACACAAATTGAAACATTGTAAAACAATTTTTATAAACTATATGAGGCTTTAAAAATGAACTGGAGAATAAATATATTTGATTGTACATGGATCACATGCATGAATGCACAACAATTCAACCCGCTGAACCATCCATCTTCATACAAATCTTTTCCTTTTTTTTCTTTTTTTTTATGAACGAGTGGTACTAAACTTGGCCAAAACAATTTTATCTATTGATCTGAATACTTGCAAAAAAATTATAAAATACAGTAACTAAATCTCAACATTAGAGTGTATATATATATATATAAATATATATATATATATATATATATATATATATATATATATATATATATATATATATAGCTTTTGTTATAGTTGTCAATCTACATGAATTTTAAAAATGCAGTATGTTGGTTAATACAGCACTCACACAATCCCCCTTCAAAGAGAAAACCACATCGAAATCAAAAATCATTGTGTTAATTTACAGCTGTATACATTCCTCTCTGGTGCACTCTGCTGGAAAAAGATAGTACTGGTTTTACACTTCAGGCTTCACCACACGATAACCGTGGTACACTGTGACATGATTTGAGGTACTGCAAGTTTATCTTGGTACTGGGGAACATTTTCCATGGAATCCACTGCGCTTTTTATTGGGCCAATATAGAAGTTAAAAGTACAAGCTTTCAAGGACTATAGATTCCTAAATCTGTAAAAGTTGTGACAGAGATTGAATGAGTCTTGGTGTTAGATCTCCCTCCCAACCTGTGAGGGTGCTGTGTAAAAGAAACAGAGTACCCTGGACTAAATGACATGACAATTTATTCCTTGGGTTAAGTAGAAGTTGGCCATCTAGAAAAGGAGCAAAGCTACCGTACCCAGACCCAGTTACCCGTGCGGGGAATGGCGTAGCATCTGCAGATTGGAGGAGCGGAGGAGCGGATGAGCTTGTTAATCTAAGGGTCATAGGGGAGGGTATATAAGGGGTCGTAGTGTAAGTAATTTGCTCCTTTGTAAATGGTTAGAAACAACCTAAAAGTATACCCTGTGTACAAAGATACTGTTGTGTTGTGTTAGTTTGTCTTGTTAACTGTCTGTTTTTCAGTTTTCTAAAGACTACTAACACCTATCCGGAGCTGTCACCACAGGCCAGCATTAAACCCGAACACCAGCACCTCCCTTTCACGGAGAAAACTGTCTTTGCACCACAAGCACTAAATCACTCACTGTACGAACTGTGTGTTATGTTTCGATATAAAACGGGACTTTTCATTACCGGTCATACCCAGGGAATTACAAAGAAAATGATACATGCCGCTGTATCACTTTATAACATTTATTATTTACAGTTGTTTGCCATAAGGCTCTGGACATTGTTCAACAATAAACCCCCTTGCACCTGTAAATCATTGTCTGTCTGTTCTTCCTACCCTGCTGCTTTGCCTTCAGCTGCAATCACTTACCCACAAAGTGCATATGTGATGAAATAGTGTAAAAAGGAACTTTAAGCCTCACAGAAACTGTAATCCGTTTAGAAAAGGGGTCTTTTATTTTTAATTCCGGTCTGGCGACCAAAACAATAAACTCTGGCAATACACACCAATGTGTAATGCACAGAGGTAACAATAACAATAGGTTGCATCCCAAACAATAATCACATGGTATCTGCCCCACAATAATAATGGATATGGTCACCAGTACGGGTGTGTGCAGTAGTGCTCGTGGTGGGTGATAACAATTTATTATGTGACTGTGGTGTAGTGTTGTTCCAGCTTTGTGCGGGAAAATAGGAGAAATCATTTTGGCTTCAAAAGTAAACACATCACCAATTCGTTCCTTTTTCTTTTTTTCTGCCACGTTTACATGTGTGGTTGAGGCTGTCATTAATTTAACCATAATTTCTCTATAATTTGTCCAGTCTCGACCCAAAATTATTGGGTGTGGTAGCCTTTCCGCCACCCCAACTACTAGGTGGCATTTTATCGGTCCTACCGATAAATATACTTTTAGGGTGGGGTATGCCGCCGTGTCTCCATGGATACAGATGATGGCCACCTGACCTTATGGCCACCATGACATACTGCCCAAGACAGCTGTTCTAATTAAGGTTTGCTCAAATCCCATGTCCACTAATACGTGGGTTTTCACATTACCTAAAACCACATCAATCATACAAGGCCCCTCCCGACCACCCTATCTCAGGTGCCCAATTACATGTGGCCACGTCACACTCCATGGCAGCGGGGCATAATCCGGTCAGATGTCCTGGTTGGTTATACCTAAAACAAGTTAGGGGGATAGAGGAAGCAATCGTTAGATATCTGTCCCGTTGCTGGGCAGGGGCAGCACCTCTACCACAGCTGGGGGATAACCTTGGTCTTCATGAAGAGGAGGCAAGGAGGCCCATTGGAGTAAGCGGTCTCAGAGGTCTGGGTCCTGGGACTGATGGTGGTGGTGGTGGAGGAGAGGGAAATAGGGGTCGACTGTTCCGAGGGGTGGGAACTGACAGTATCCTGGTCCGGGAGGAGACTAGGGAGTCCTCGAATCTAAATCCTCGCCCAGTTTCACAGCGTCTTCTAGGTTGTTGGGGTTGCGGCACTGTATCCCGGCCTGGGTATTGGCGCCGACCACATGGCCGAACTGCTCCACAACCACTGCTTCCCACATTTGCAGGTTGGTTATCTTCTCGAGGGGTCAGCCAGTGTACCATGTGGTCACAGAACCACTCCGCAACCATCCTGGGACGTGTCTCCTGGGATCTTCGTTACTTCCTAAACCGTACCCGGTGAGTCTCTCCATTAATGTTGAGGTAGCAGAGAATGGCCAGCTTGACCAGGTCATAACTGGCGATGTTGAGGTAGCTGATAGCCTGGTAGGCTGCCTGAGCCTCCCCAATCAGACAGGGTCCCAGCTGGCTTGCGACATCTTCATTGCCTGAGTACGGTGGCACAGAAGTGCAAAGTAGTAGCTAATCTATGACAACACATAGCTTCTGCCAGGGGAGTGAAAGGGGGCTGTGACATCTTAAAAAGGGCAACAAGCAACTAGAAAAAACTGGCGCTGCATGCCTGAGAAAACAGCAGCGGCATTGTTTAGAAAACGTGTGACGGAAGTTGTATTTTGTGACAGAAAATAAAGCGTGATATTTCTAACTAAAGCATGGTTAGGTTGTCATACACGATTTCAATAAGGTAAGTTCGCTTCTAATATCAAACTAAAGTTTAAGTGTCTGTTATTTATGAAATTCTTATCCCGGTAATAGTTATTATGTAAATATTACAGTGATCTTTTAAATGATGAAATAAAAAATGTTTTTAGGTTGTTTCATGGGGGGTGGTATAGCAGTTGTAGTGCTTCAGTAAAATATACACTAACACTAAATTTTAATTTTGAAAAAACTGAGAAAAATCTGTCAAAGGTCAAAATGTACACTTTGCTGCAGCCCTAAAAAGAACTGCATAAAACCTTTTACATAATCATATGCCTACTGTTTACGAACGTGTCCTTTAATGCAGGTTGTTTTAATTCACCCATCTCTGCATAAAACGTTGGAACAAACAACTGCTCGTTCAGGTAATTTGGCTTTTTTATGTATTGCTATACAGGAGAGATAGTGAATATTCTACTTGGCCCAATATCTGACTCTTTACGCTTGTTCTGTATTGTTCTGTGTTTTTAAGAAAATACTAGGGCAAATAAATGCATTGCTGTAGTGTCTGAGTAAAATACATCGCCATGAAGTACAATATAAAGTTTTGTCATTTCTTTTGTTTACAATACTGTTTGTATTTAACACATTTTAATAACACCTTTTTTGCTATTAAATGGCTTTTGTATGTACATATGCTTTTGAATGTTAACTCTTCATACATACAGTAGCTTATCTACTAATTGTATCAGTACCAAAGTTGGGTTAAATCAATAACTTCTAATTAACAAACTATTCAAATGTAGGTCTGTTTAATTTTTTTTTTAAGGAATTCACAGCAATGCACATCGTGCTTCTAATGTTGCGTTGATATGTTACTCTGTTTTAGGATGTTTTGTCCATTTTGTGGAAGCACAGTAGGCGAAGTCCACAAATTTTGTGGTAAATGTGGGAAAAGTTTACATTTCATGCCAGTAAATCCAGAGTCACCACCTTCTTCAGGCATTTCATTACAAATCTCCTCTAAACCAAGTATAATTATTATTTTATATTGTTTCCTTACTGCATGGGGGGAAAAACCTCAAACCTTTACATATACTACATATTGTGTTCATAATATTGTTCTTACTTTGCAGGTTGCTCAAAGCTACAAAGTTCAGAAACTTTGAATGATTTCTTTAAATTTCATGATCTAAAACGAGAAGAAAGAAAAATTTGCCACCAAAAAGACACCCGTCAAAACCAGCGTTACAGTAATTTAAAAAAAAATTATTATTATTATTATTATTATTATTATTATTATTATTATTATTATTATTATTATTATTATTATTATTATTATTATTATTATTATTATTATTATTATTATTATTATTATTATTATTATTATTATATTAATAATAATAATAATAATAATAATAATAATAATAGGCTTTATATTTTTTTCCACATGTAAAGTTCTTTCCGTTGTAAAGCGGTGTATATTTTGTTTCAGATACATGTTGGCAAAATGGCTGAATCGAATGGGAACCTGACAGTTCAAAGAGGGTCAAGTCTCCCCATTACCACAGCAGATGACGCTGGATATGACCAACTTTTAGTTGCAGCTATTGAAAAACACAAGGCTTTTGACCGCAACTTGATTGATGAGGAGTAGTGTACTAGGTGTAATAGGATACCATTTATGTAGATCAACACAATTGAGAGATCTTTCATATATAGCTGTACTTTACCAAAGTTGTGATATAGCATGGCAAATAGAGGGTGCAATGTATGCTTGTGTGTATTGCGGTTACTACAGTACATCTTATTAGAATAATTCCTGAATTATCAGTTACATATTACATATTACAGTAACTTTCAATATTAAATGACTTTAAAAAATGGTGTTCCAGTTATATTTCAATAACAATTACTTTCTATGTACTTGTTTCCTACTGAAGATTAAACGGTTTTGTCATGCTATAGCTATATATGATGATTAGCTACCTGTTTAACATTTTAAGTAATTTAATGCTGCACTGTTTTTTTTTTTTGTTGTTTTGTTTTGTCTAACAAATTATCAATGATATTTTAGTTGAAAGTGATACTGTCAATATTTCGGATGACAATAACCCAGAAATAATTATAAGGCACAGAAGACCGTCCATTAGAGAGGAAATGATTGAAGACACTCTAGTACTGTATGTTTTATATTAATTTATTGTATGCTTTCTATTTCTTAAATGTTATAATGTGATATATGAGAAAGTTTGTGAACCTCATTGAGAATTATGGAAATTCCATAGTTTTACCGTGATAGCCTCCTTGAATCAACGTCTTTTCTTAAATATCCAATAATTTATATTAACCAATTCCATGTCTTTTAAAACCGGGGGCTCCAATGACAGGTGGGTGCTCAAGACTATACGGGCTGGTTACAGCCTTCAGTTCAGTAAGGTCAGACGTGCATCCTGCATACTCCCTTTAGGCCTGTCCCTTGCTCCTCATACCTTTTCCAAGTGCATGGACGCCTGCATTCTGGCCCCCCTGCGGGTTCAGGGCGTTCGATGGATGAATTATCTAGATGACTGGCTCATCTGTGCTCAGTCACAGGAGCAAGCCCTGGCACATACAACGTTGGTCACAGACCACCTCCAGTGGCTCGGTCTCAGGATGAACCTGCAGAAGTGCTGCCTCATGCCAAGCCAGAAATCTGATTTCCTGGGCCTCCACCTGGACTCAGTGTCTATGAAGGCCAAATTTACCGCAATATAATCTTGCCTCTCCCTATGCAGGTTGAGAGAAACAGTAAGCATGGTGCTTTGTCAGCACATGCTGAGGTTGATGGCTGCTGCCTCGCAGGCCCTTTCTTTGGGCCTTCTCCACCAAAGGCCTTTCCAGGCCTGTTTCAATTCGTTTGCACTTCAACCGCAATGAGATAGACATCACAGGCTGCTGATATCCCAGTCCTGCTGAAGAACCCTTTGCTAGTGGAGGATCCCCTCCAACCTTCGTCAGGGTACAACCATGGGTCCCATCTTCCAGAGGGAAATAATCACCACAGTGCCTCCAACCACGGCTGGGGCGCAGTCTGGAACGATGTGTGGATAGGGCCTTGGGCCTCAGCCCACATCATTACCCTGGAACTCAGGGCAGTAGATCTCATGCTACAGTACTTTCTTTCGGTAATCCGGAACAAACATGTGCTGGTGCAGTCAGACAACACCACGGTCATGGCATATATCAACTGCCAGGGCAGCCTGAGATCGCTGAGCCTTCACTGGATGGAGGTTCGGCTGTTACTGTGGTCGCAGCCCCGGCTGGCTTTTCAAGCAGGCTATTTACCGGGTCGACTCAACCATGCCAAGGATCTCCTCTCCAGAGGAGGTCTCCTGGCCTTGGAATGCCGTCTCCACCCCAGGGCAGTGGAAAACATCTGGGAGTGGTTCGGCAGAGCCCTCTTTGGTTCTCGATGAGAGACCTCGACAGTCCCTTAGGAGTCAACGCCCTGGCCCTGAACGACCTGGTTTTCGACTCTGGTGCAAATCCTGAACGGCCAGCCGAGGCAGATCTCCCTGCGGGCAGATCTCGTCTCTCAGGCTCAGGGTGATCTGTGGCACCCATACCCCCAGCTGATGCAGCTATGGGTCTGGCCCCTGAACGGGAACGCCTGTCAGTTCTATGGCTGTCATCGGCAGTTATTGCCACTATTCAGAGCACGAGAGCTCCCTCTACCAGGTCACAAAACGTGACAGTTATTTCAGGACTGGTGTCTGACCCAGGGCCAGGACCCAGTTACCTGCCCCATGGCAGTTATCTTACAGTTTCTCCAGAAACTATTAGATGACGGTAGGTCCCCTTCCACATTGAAGGTGTACCTAGCAGCCATATGTGCTTGTCACATACGCATAGATAGGGTCTAGTGTCTCCATGCGATCAAACACTGCATTTTTGCCTAAAGTAATATCCCCGTTCCACGTGAACCAATCTGTGGAGTTGATGACATTCCATCCTCCTCCCTTCTCTTCTCTGGAGGAGCAACGGTTGCACATCACATGCTCTGCCCGGTGCAGGCATTGAGGTGCTATATTGACTGTACAAGGGGTGTCAAACACACTGAACAGTTTGTGTGCTATGGTTCTTGAATGCTGGGCTAGGCATTAAGAACATAAGAACATAAGAAAGTTTACAAATGAGAGGAGGCCATTCGGCCCATCTTGCTCGTTTGGTTGTTAGTAGCTTATTGATCCCAAAATCTCATCAAGCAGCTTCTTGAAGGATCCCAGGGTGTCAGCTTCAACAACATTACTGGGGAGTTGATTCCAGACCCTCACAATTCTCTGTGTAAAAAAGTGTCTCCTATTTTCTGTTCTGAATGCCCCTTTTTCTAAACTCCATTTGTGACCCCTGGTCCTTGTTTCTTTTTTCAGGCTGAAAAAGTCCCTTGCGTCGACACTGTCAATACCTTTTAGAATTTTGAATGCTTGAATTAGGTCGCCACGTAGTCTTCTTAGTTCAAGACTGAACAGATTCAATTCTTTTAGCCTGTCTGCATATGACATGCCTTTTAAGCCCGGAATAATTCTGGTCGCTCTTCTTTGCACTCTTTCTAGAGCAGCAATATCTTTTTTATAGCGAGGTGACCAGAACTGCACACAATATTCAAGATGAGGTCTTACAAGTGCATTGTACAGTTTTAACATTACTTCCCTTGATTTAAATTCAACACTTTTCACAATGTATCCGAGCATCTTGTTAGCCTTTTTTATAGCTTCCCCACATTGCCTAGATGAAGACATTTCTGAGTCAACAAAAACTCCTAGGTCTTTTTCATAGATTCCTTCTCCAATTTCAATATCTCCCATATGATATTTATAATGTACATTTTTATTTCCTGCGTGCAGTACCTTACACTTTTCTCTATTAAATGTCATTTGCCATGTATCTGCCCAGTTCTGAATCTTGTCTAGATCATTTTGAATGACCTTTGCTGCTGCAACAGTGTTTGCCACTCCTCCTACTTTTGTGTCGTCTGCAAATTTAACAAGTTTGCTTACTATACCAGAATCTAAATCATTAATGTAGATTAGGAATAGCAGAGGACCTAATACTGATCCCTGTGGTACACCGCTGGTTACCACACTCCATTCTGAGGTTTTTCCTCTAATCAGTACTTTCTGTTTTCTACATGTTAACCACTCCCTAATCCATGTACATGTGTTTCCTTGAATCCCAACTGCGTTCAGTTTGAGAATTAATCTTTTGTGCGGGACTTTGTCAAAAGCTTTCTGGAAATCTAAATAAACCATGTCATATGCTTTGCAATTATCCATTATCGATGTTGCATCCTCAAAAAAATCAAGCAAGTTAGTTAGGCACGATCTCCCTTTCCTAAAACCATGTTGACTGTCTCCCAGTACCCTGTTAGCTAATTTAGGTAATTTTCCATTTTGGCTCTTATTATAGTTTCCATAAGTTTGCATATAATAGAAGTCAGGCTTACTGGTCTGTAGTTACCTGGTTCAGTTTTGTTTCCCTTTTTGTGGATCGGTATTACGTTTGCAATTTTCCAGTCTGTCGGTACCACCCCTGTGTCAAGAGACTGCTGCATGATCTTGGTTAGCGGTTTGTAAATTACTTCTTTCATTTCTTTGAGTACTACTGGGAGGATCTCATCCGGCGCCTGTCCCATTGGATAGTGGACACCATTGCTCTGGCTTATGAATCTGCTGTCCTTCCCCTCCCCCGGACAATTGAAGGCGCATTCTACCGGGGGTATGGTGATGTCCTGTACCCTCTTTCAAGGTGTCCCAGTGTCTGAAATATGTGCTGCGGCTAGCTGGGCTACGCCACACACTTTCCTGAGGTTCTACAGACTGAATGTAATGGATTCCTCTACTCCACTTTTTGGAGTATTCGTCTTGGATTCTATTACACCAGTTAGTGTTAGTCTGGATTAGACTGCTGTACTCTCTGAGTACGCTCTCCAGCATTACCCATGTGGTAAGATTATCCTGGTATGATATCGTACTGTTAAAGACCCTCTGTTCATAGAACAGTATTAGAACATATGTCTTTCAACCCAGGCTAAGGCGCTGTTCTGTATATTTTTTACATGTGGACCAATCTTGTCCCTCATGACTGCAACCCCTGTTCTCTGAAACATTAAGCAGCGAGGTCGCTTCAGTAGCCCTTGTGGCCTGAAGCAAAAGAGGCTGAACTTCCTACGCTCTGCATAGTTATCCAGCACCTGATGGGCGGGGCGCTGACATCAGAGCTAAGGAGGCCTAAAAGCAGCTTTTATATTAAGCTCAGCATAATCCTATCACCTGACGGTGCTACCCATTAGTTGATGGCTATTTTCTCTTTCAGAGAACCAGGGTTGCATCTGCAACCTTACGTTCCGTATCATGGGGATAACTACTGAAGTCTGCCCAGATCCACACTAAATCCACAATCTTGAAATCCAAACCTGTGAGGGGGAAAGTCATACAAGACTGTTCAGTTAAAAACTGTTTTCTCAGAGTACTGTAATAATAAAAAAAAGTTTTTTACTAAACTTGTAAAACAGTTCTCAAAGTAATAGTAAGTGTAAAACTGTTAAACAAGCAAAGAGACAGTTCTACAAAAGACAAATATTTTGAATTTAGAAAAATTTGAGAAAACTTTATATTGTAAAAATATCTATAGTCAAACAGCTTATCCCCACCCCCCTTAAAAAACAATTGAGTAGATAGCATACCTGTGGGATGTATTTGAGTGATGCTACGTTTTTTATTAAATACATATGAACTTATTTGCAAATGAATAGTTTAGTGTAAATGCATTAATTTGTTTTTTGAGACCATATTACCGATGTGGAAGTCTGTAGAGTTAATTTGGTATTCCTCCTGGGCATTGTGAAAGTTGAGATGGTCTAATCTGATGAAGATTTCACAGCAATGAAAATTCAACCAAGTTATCCTGAAGCAAAGCAGTGAAACAATACCGCAACAGGCACTGGTGTTCATGACTCCCATTGAAATGACCAAAGTGCCAAAGATCTGCAAAAAGATCCATCCAAAATTGAGCTCTGCAAAAGAAAGAAAAAATAAATCTTGTTAGAATGACATTCAAATAGAGGGAATATTAACTAATCATATTAAACTTTTGAAGTCCTACAGTTCCATGATTGCATAGCACTGATATTCACACCAGTTAAACATCTGGATACCATGGTAATTAAGACCAGTTAAGTTAATAACAAATTAAATTAAATCAGTGGGAGGGAAATTGAAATGAAACCTGCAGACACAGTTGCCCTCTATGACAAGGTGTGAATATTACGGTTGTATAGTGCAATTCATTATTACTATTTTTTTACACAAATCTATATTTTATACTTGGTTAATTCTAAAACAAAATGGAATTGTGTTAACAGAACTACCATTCTGTTATTATATATATATATATATATATATATATATATATATATATATATATATATATATATATATATATATATATATATTAGATACATAATACACATAGAAATAGTAGTTTACAAAATATGTAACTACATATGCCAAATTACATAGTTTTTTCGTTGTCTTTAATATAAACACTTTTGGAAGAAATATTTTACACTGACAAATGATTTTATAAAAAACCTACTTTCCTTTTCTAAATATTGACCACCAACTTTCAATACATTGGTTTAACTGTGATGAACCATACAAGTGACTAGCAGCTTCAAAATAGCAATCACATTGATTTTGCAGTGTGCAGTGCATAGCAGACATTATGCCATTTTCACTCCCACAGTTTGTTCTTAATCTCATGAGGGAAACCTCCATAGACAGCATACATTCTGTATAGGTGTGGGTGAGAACCTTTGGATTATTGATGGTTGAGCCACAGATTAGCCACATTGTGGAGGATGAAGGCGTTCAACATGGCCATGTCAAGCAAGTGGAAGAAAAGCTTTTTGTACCACTTGAGCGACTTCCTTGCACAATCGACAAAACTAATTTGCATGTCCGATTTGTCCACCGAGCCCTTCTACTGGTTGTAGTCCAACACACCCTCCAGTATCACCTTGTTTTCCCCAGTGATTGACTTTGTCGGTCACTTTCATCACTGGCCTGTGCACAGAGGTTAGGACATGCACATCTTTTCTGTCATGCCACATCGCAGCCAGCACCACTTGTCTGTGTGTAAAAACTGATCTTCTTTTTTTTTTTTTTTTTTTTTTTTTGAACTGGGCCATTCTTTTCCTGTTTGCTCGCACAGTGCCACATGCACCAGTGTCTTGGCTGTGCAGACACTCAAATAGCGCCGGGCTGTTATACCAGTGAAGAGTCCTCAGGAGCAGGCCAGACTGACAGATCAAGCCTGAATTTCTTTGACGTGACATCCCTGTGATTCCATGTTATCTCAGCTTGGTGCCAGTTCTTCGCTGAATGCCTGCCACTCGATGTTGAAGGTAAATATTCTTCACTGATATTTTCACTAACACCTGATTCAGCGTAGCAGGGGGTGGGGCTAGGTCAGCCAGGGTGTCCTCGGCTCACATCGCACCAGCGACCCCTGGTGTCTGGCCTGGCACCTGCGGGCCTGCCTGTTAGCTCCCCGGGAGCTGTGTTGGCTGAATGGTCCAGGGTGGCTGAATGGTGAATTCGCAGTTTGTAAAGAAGCGGGTGGCTGACAGCACACGCTTCAGAGGACAGTGTGTATTCATCTTCGCTGCTCCCTAGTCAGCATAGGGGTGGTAGTGGTGAGCTGAGCCTAAATAATAATTGGGCATTTCAAATTGGGAGAAAATAACAAAAATAATTGGCAACGACTAATTTTTTTTTTTTAAAGTTACAGACACCTATTGTTATATCAGATTATCAGCAATTTTGTAGACTAAGTAATTCAAGTTCAAAGTTCAAATTCAAAGCTCAAAATTTGCAAAATGTATCGGTACATTTGTACTACTCAAAGGGTTAAAGGACGCTGTAATATTTACATAATATCTATTATTGGGATAAGATTTAAGTGAATAACAGACACTGGTAGACTTAAACTTCAGTTTGATATTAGAAGCGAACTTACCCTATTGAAATTGTGTATGACAACCTAACCACGCTTTAGTTAGAAATACCATGCTTTATTTTGAAATATGTAATTTCTGTCACAAAATACAACTTCCGTCACACGTTTTCTAAACAATGCCGCTGCTGTTTTCTCAGGCATGCAGCACCAGCTTTATCTAGTTCCTTGTTGCCCTTTTTAAGATGTCACAGCCCCCTTTCACTCCCCTGGCAGCAGCTGCGTGTTGTCATAGATTCGCTACCACTTTGCACTTCTGGGCCACCACAGTGGGCCTTCAGTGCCAATATTGCTGGTGTTGCGGTAGGGACTGGCCCTGTGGAAAATAACAGTCCTACCCGTTCAATGAACACAGTGTATTGCTCCTCTCTCCTTCTCTCTTCTGTGTCCCGTCTGTTATCCAGTGCCTCCAGCAGCTCCGCTAGTGCGTTGCGAGCCATCTTCTGTGTCTGACACCATGTGTGGCAAAGTGGCTGCTGAGTGAGAACAGGTGCAGAGGTGATGTAGTGCAGAAATAATCACAGACAGAAACTGTAATCCCTTTGGAAAAGGGTTCTTTTATTTTTAATCCGGTCTGGCAACCAAAACAATAAACTACAATAATACACACCAATGTGTAATGCGCGGAGGTAACAATAACAATGGTTTGCAGCCCAAACAATAAATACATTGTTATCTGCCCCACAATAATATTGGACATGTTCATCAGTCACTGTGCAAGCAGTATTGCTTGTGGTGGGTGATAATAATTTATTTTGTGACTGGTGTAGTGCTGATCCGGCTTTGTGCTGGCCCAAGGCGACAGCACCGGATACCTGTTAGCCATCTGATGGTTCACAAACAAAGACAATTAATAACAGTGACAAACAAACAGTTTTTTTTGCAGTTTTCACTGGGTCTTTCATGGTCTTTCTAGTTCTGTATATAAAAACCAAGCGAAGCAAGGATTGCAATTCTCCATCCCCTTTTATGCTGTCACGCATGACCCCTTGGTAAACGAGTTCAGCTGTCTCTCCAATCTGCAGCTGCTACGTCATTTCTCTTCTGGGTCAATACGTTCTTGCAACAGAGTCTCGCCTTCTTCCAGACTGA
Organism: Polyodon spathula; assembly: GCF_017654505.1. Lineage (NCBI taxonomy): Eukaryota > Metazoa > Chordata > Actinopteri > Acipenseriformes > Polyodontidae > Polyodon > Polyodon spathula. Next base: position 18,039,682 of record NC_054555.1, read on the forward strand.
CCAACTTCCTCACTGTGGAAAGAACTGTCAGGCCAGCCCGTCCAAAGAACATTACTTTTGCTGCTTAGTGTCCTCACAGGTCAGGAGGGAGATTTACAACCAAGATTCATTGTATTTCTGTCACAATGAGTCATAAGACAGGAGAGATATTGAGAGTCCTGGACAATCTGGGGACCAGGTGTGACAAAGTGACTGAGTGGATTCAGGCGCAGGAGTGATGCAGGTGCAGGAGTGATGCAGTGTGTGAATGAAACAGACAGAGACAATTGTAATCAGGTTTGCAAAATATTTTATACATTGTTTCCAGGTCTGGCGACCAAACAATAGTACCCTGTCAATATAAAACAATGTGTACTACACAGGGTAAATAACAATAGGATTGCAGTCCCAAATAATAAACAATGGTCACCGGTCCTGGGTGTGTGCAATAGTGCTTGTAATGGGTGATACAAGGTTAGTTTGTGACAGTGGTGAAGTTTTGTTCTGGCTTTCTGCTGGTCTAAGGCAACAGTTGCACAAATGTGTTAGCCGTCTGGTAATTTACAAACAAGACAAATTGCTAAAAGACACGAAAATCAAACAAAACATTCACAAAACTGTTACGTTCTCTGGGGTCTCTCACAGTCCTTCTTGGTTCTAATACAAAACCAAAGCAAAGAAACAGATTACAATTTTCTGTCCCCTTTTATGTTGTCACACATGACCCCTTGGTAAACGAAAACAACCGCCTTTCCAATCTGTGACTGCCACTTCGTTTCCCTTCCTGGTCAATGCATTATTGTAATGGAGTCTCGCCCCCTTCCAGGCTGGCTGACTTCCCTTGAACCGTGGGAAAGAACTGTCACAACCAGTCATAAGGCAGGAAAGATATTGAGAGTACTGGACAGTCTATGGACAAGTCATAAGGCAGGAGAGATATTGAGATTCCTAGACAGTCTATAGACCAGTCATAAGGCATGAGAGATATTCAGAGTCCTGGATAGTCTATGCACCAGTCATGAGGCAGGAGAGATACTGAGAGTCCTGGACAGTCTATGGACAAGTCATGAGGCAGGACAGATATTGAAAGTCCTGGATAGTCTATGGACCAGTCATGAGGCAGGAGAGATATTTTGGAGGATGACCATTTAAACTATTGAATTATTTTACCTTCAGTTTTCTTCCCAATTTAGAAAGTCCAGTTATGTTCCCTCACAACAGCTCAGAGAAACTAAAGGTCACTGGGCATCTTCCGTTCCCACAGCCAAACCAATTGCCTCTTACATGAGGAACTCAAGAGTGGATGTCAGCGACCTACCGAAGGCCTGCCATTAGGATCCGCTGATTGTTTTGTCTACCTAACTTTGTGACTTTGCACAGCCAGGGAGTGAATGAAACATTGACTGTATATATCAAAACTAACCAATGGTTCCTTTTGCTGACAACCACATCAAGTCAGGATAGATATTGGTACCTCTCAGGAAGATGGACTGCATGGAATGTGGTTTCTTACTTTGTAACTCGAATAGATACACATTGCGCCAGAGCAAGCAGTTTCATTACTTTGCTGTGTGGTCCGATGATTAAAGAAACAGGGTTATAATCAGGAGGTCCCTAGTTCAAATCCCACCTCAGCCACTGACTCATTGTGTGACCCTCAGCAAGTCACTTAACACTTTTTCAGATGAGACATTGTTGTAAGTGACTCTGCAGCTGATGCATGGTTCACACACCCTAGTCTACTAACTAGTAAAGTGCTTTGTGATGGTGGTCCACTATGAAAGGTGCTATATAAAGATTATTTTTCAGTGTTGTGGTGTCTTTAGATGATTTACTGTGGGCTTTATTTTAATATTCCTTTTCATAAGAACATAAGAACATAAGAAAGTTTACAAACGAGAGGAGGCCATTCGACCCATCTTGCTCGTTTGGTTGTTAGTAGCTTATTGATCCCAAAATCTCATCAAGCACTTTCTTGAAAGATCCCAGGGTGTCATCTTCAACAACATTACTGGGAAGTTGATTCCAGACCCTCACAATTCTCTGTGTAAAAAAGTGTCTCCTATTTTCTGTTCTGAATGCCATTTTGTCTAATCTCCATTTGTGACTCCTGGTCCTTGTTTCTTTTTTCAGGCTGAAAAAGTCCCTTGGGTCGACACTGTCAATACCTTTTAGAATTTTGAATGCTTGAATTAGGTCGCCACGTAGTCTTCTTTGTTCAAGACTGAACAGATTCAATTCTTTTAGCCTGTCTGCATATGACATGCCTTTTAAGCCTGGAATAATTCTGGTCGCTCTTCTTTGCACTCTTTCTAGAGCAGCAATATCTTTTTAATAGCGAGGTGACCAGAACTGAACACAATATTCAAGATGAGGTCTTACTAGTGCATTGTACAGCTTTAACATTACTTCCCTTGATTTAAATTCAACACTTTTCACAATGTATCCGAGCATCTTGTTAGCCTTTTTTATAGCTTCCCCACATTGTCTAGATGAAGACATTTCTGAGTCAACAAAAACTCCCAGGTCTTATTCATAGATTCCTTCTCCAATTTCAGTATCTCCCATATGATATGTATAATGTACATTTTTATTTCCTGCATGCAGTACCTTACACTTTTCTCTATTAAATGTCATTCGCCATGTGTCTGCCCAGTTCTGAATCTTGTCTAGATCATTTTGAATGACCTTTGCTGCTGCAACAGTGTTTGCCACTCCTCCTACTTTTGTGTCATCAGCAAATTTAACAAGTTTGCTTACTATACCGGAATCTAAATCATTAATGTAGATTAGGAATAGTAGTAGTACCTAATACTGATCCCTGTGGTACACCACTGGTTACCACAATCCATTCTGAGGTTTTTCCTCTAATCAGTACTTTCTGTTTTCTACATGTTAACCACTCCCTAATCCATGTACATGTGTTTCCTTGAATCCCAACTGCGTTCAATTTGAGAATTAATCTTTTGTGCGGGACTTTGTCAAAAGCTTTCTGGAAATCTAAATAAACCATGTCATATGCTTTGCAATTATCTATTATCGATGTTGCATCCTCAAAAAAATCAAGCAAATTAGTTAGACACGATCTCCCTTTCCTAAAACCGTGTTGACTGTCTCCCAGGTCCTTGACCGAGGCTCCCGGAAGGCAGCACACTGTTGTAGTAAGGGGGTCCAAACTGCGAATTGAACTTGCTGTGTTTCTCAATATGGAGTCCCCAACAATCATGACCTCCCTTCTTTTTGCTGTCTGGTCACCACTGGCAATGGGGTCCTGGATGTTGTTCCTTTCATTCTCTTGTTGTTGGTTCTGCTCATCAAAATTCTGAAGTGACTCAAATTTGTTGGTTGTTTTGATTTCTGGTGGTTGTGTTTGATGAAGTTTCTTTTTTTCCCTGCTTCTGCCTACCTGAACCCAGCTGTTCTGACCTTCTATCCCCTTGATGGCTTTCAGTCTGTTAGGGGTGATGCAGACTTCCATGAATTGTGAGTGTGCCAATTCCTCAAGATCCTGTTGCTGTCTCACTTCTTCCAGCTCCATTTCTAGCATACTTACTAGTTTATGCAAATCCTGGATCGCGCAGCACTTTACACACACTTGGTTTAGCTCCGCTTGGTTTTCTCGGATTTCCCACATCAAGCAGGTGTCACAGATTACTGTCTTGAAGACCATGTTGAGGGTTTTTCTTTTTTGAAGTTTAGTTTCTTCTGCAGCCGTCAACCTGCTTTCAGACTGCTTCTAAACTGCTCCATACTTTTCCACGCCTGTACTTCTCCCACTCGCTGTCACTTCCACTCGTTGTCGCTGAGAAGACTGCCTCGTTTCACTTCGTTGTTCTGCTGTGCTGTTGGCTCCTCCCCTCTCCCGTGTCTCAGAACGGCGCTGAATCTGAATCAGCTGCTCCGAGTTTCAGCTTGTTTGTTATCAGAAAAACACATGCCGCTGTTTGACTTTGAGCTGCTGCTGTGTTTCCCCAATGTCCTGTGTTTTCTGATTAAAGCAATTCAAGATGCAATTTCTCCTTACAGCTTCTAAACTGCTCCGTACTTTTCCACGCCTGTCCTTCGACCAGGTGAGTAATAATTAATAGGTTTTCAATTACAAAATTTTTTAAATGACAGAGCAGTCCGCCTTAAGAAGTGATCAGTGTTTTGCTGACATAACTTTTATTTTCTTTTTATGCGCTAGTGGGCTACCAGGTACATGTTTACAAAACTGATTCTAGACATCCTGGGAGATAATATTTAGTGGCATTGTTGACCCCTGGAAGCAATACAAGTGAATATTAGGATGTCAAGTACAAGGATATCACCCTGATTTCTACAGGTAGTAAATGGTACAAAACTATTCATTTATACTATTCATACATTTTGTTGAATTAACTTTGTCTGCTGGAAATTGTAGGAAAATCAATCACGTTTTGCATGAACCAGTCGATAATTAACCAGACTAACAAAGTGATTAGTACAGTAACTATATATGACATTTCTTCATTTCTCGAGACCTGTTAAAAATTATTATATTGAGATTAAGGAAATTAAATGCGACACATGCAAGGGGGTTCTGTAACACTGATAACCGATAACCAATAGGCATTTCTTCATCTGCCTAAACGTTTCCCTGGTGCTGTGCAGTCTGCTTCCAGGTAAAGGTAATCAGCAGAGGAAACACAGTTCCTGTACAAACACTGTCCCTGTGCAATTGTAGTGTGCAGAGGAATCAAATCTGCATTAATGAATTGATTAGCTTCCATTCAATTTCAACTGGGAGTGGAATCATAATGGAGGCTGTTAACACTAGAGGACTGGAGATATACTCATACCTAGAAGCCCTGTAGCAGTCTTTCTGATGTCTGTATTCAAAACACTGTAAATAGGATAACAAAGCGCACAGCACAAGAAGGTATAAAAAATACATTATTTATTTATTTTTTTTAGACAAAATGGCATCCCTTTACCTAGTCTAAGGCTGTTCCGCAATCAACATGGATAATGTGCTTCTCCACAGGGAACAGCTGTCCGGAGTCTTATTTTTATTGCACTTGCCAACCTGGCATTGATATCTCAGATGTGGGTACACACTTGTCAGTCTCCCTCTGTTCCAAATGCTTCCAGCAATGTTCCTGTGCTAACTATAAAATATATTCTCTCCAATGCTTCCAGCAATGTTCCTGTGCTAAATGTAAAATCTATTCTCTCCTTGGTAAATTCTTCTCCGTGTATTCCTTATAAAGTACCCAGGAGTTGATGGCTGCATCAGGTCCAACACATTGTAGAACACTTGAAGAGACCACTGTTAGGAGCCAGCTTTCATAGAATACTTCTGTGCCATCTGATACAAAACATCATCTCCATATTTTGTTGTGTTTTAAAACTCTACAGTCTCTGGCATTTATTTTCCCTAGTCCTGATGCTAATCGACTGACCAAAGCAGCGCAAGCAGGTGCCAGCCTTTCAAACGGTGCTGCATGGTACACGTGGGGCCTGGTGCATGTGGTGCCTGGTACGTATGGTGCGCACGGTACACATGGTATCTACTGTTCCACAGTACTCGATGCTCCTTAGACCTGGTGCCAAATGACACTCAGTGCCCACGGTGCTCGGGGGATGCAATGCACACTGTGTTCGGTGCACACGGTGGTTTTTCTATCCCACACTATGACGGGTAGAGCTGGCTTCCATGCCTGTGAGGTCATGTGGGACCAATATCCCGCAGGAGGACAGGCACAAACATGTGCGCTCAGTTCCTAGGCCCCAATCATGCCACCTCAGCCCTGAAAGGCTCCTATGACATCTGTGCAGCTTTTCAGCCCCACGTGCCTGCGAGTTCCTGGAAAGAGTTGCATGGGGGCGTTCTTCATCCCCCACAGGGGGCCCCTCCCAACCAAGCCTCCAGACACCGCCTCCTGTTCCGGTCGCAGTCGCTGTACCACCCCTTGACCCCTCTGTGGGAAAGCAGGGTGAGCGGATCGACCGGACGCACTGTTCGGACGAGGATGCGCTCTCTATAGCCGTCTCGTGGAGGAATTATGCTTTCCCTCCAGATATGGAGGTTGAGACGGAGCTCGAATTCCAGGCTGATGGCCCCTAGTTTCGAGGCTGCCTCAGTTACTAGCACGCCGCCACTGGCAGGGTCCGTGCCCTTGCGGCGGTGTACCTGCAGGTCCCCTAGACAGGACAGTCAGAGCCATGCTGTTCCATCTTTCAACTGCATGACGTGGCAACCTGAGCTCAACCTTTCCCAGCTTTCCCCTATTTTATGGAGGAGGTGCATTCCTCTTGGAACAACCCAGCCACAGCGCCGGAGCAATTGAGACATGGTTCTCCTCTGGCCTCGGTGGAGGGTGCAGAGAAGCTGGGCCTGGCTGGGTTTCCCTATGTGGACTCCACCATCTCAGCCTTGCTTAAGGCTCCATCGATGGGAGGTTTGCCCAAGGACCCCGTGTGCCCGAACCTGCAGTGCAGGTTTACAAAGACATATGTCTGGAGAACTTACATGGCGGGAGCCCAAAGTACCTATGAAGGAACCAAACAGGATAGCATGATCAATCAACAGTCATTTGGGTGCGGTTTTACAATGTTTAGTAAGGAATTTGTGAAAGGAGGGGGGAAGGGTGGAATGTTTTAGTACACCATTAGGTTGGGTCAGATGTCCAGGGGCAGTGGGGGGATGGTAGAAGAAGGGCAATGCCTGCTTGCTTGCTAGATCGTAAATTCCAGGCTGAAGTGAACATAACAACTGCAACGGAGGGGACAATCATGCCCCACAGCTATCATCTATTGGTTGAGTATATGAGTTTAGGGGGTAGGGATGGATGAATTGTCTGCTGCGTGCCAAATCCTGATAGGAGCAGGAAATTTTATGTAGAAACTATATAACCCATGTATGTGCTTTACCCCGGCAGAATACACTAGTTACTGATGAAGTGACTGTTATTCTCCAGAGCGCTCGGTATTTTGATGACCACTGCAATAAACCTTTGATGCAACGATCGGTGTGATTGATTGTCTCTGAACATCTATGCACTTTATTTTGCGACCCTACACCTACTTAGCGAACACATCCAGCATGCAGACTGTGTACTTGGATGGGATTGGATGCCCCGCTCCCAGAGCCGGTGGCCACCGAGTTGCGATTACTATCGGATACGTTGCTCCAGATCTCTGGCCTGCAGGATCAGACCCTGGGCTGGAGTCTAGAGGGTTTAGTGGTTGCGCGCAGACAGCTGTGGCTGTCACAGACGCGGGTGCCTGATGCTGATAAGGCCACACTGTTGGACGCGCCTTTATCACCTATATCACCAGACTACACCTTTGGCCCAGCAGTGGAGGGGATCCTACAGCCCTCATCTCAGGAAAAAGGCAGGACCCTCCCTCAGCATGGTGGACGTGGCCGTAGCCAGCCCAAGCAGCAACAGTCTAGAAGGTGGTTCCAGGGTTTCCGCCCTAGACAACTGCCACCGCTAGCCCTGCCCCAGCAGGTCCCCTGAAGGCTGCTGGCCTCAGACCCAATTCACGGCACAACAGCTGCATTACTGACACGCTAGCACCTCCGATGTGTGGGTGCTCGCAACCTTACAATACGGTTACGGGCTCCAGTTTCTCTTGGGACCCCCTCCTTTTCATGGCGTCACGATTACATACGTGACGGGTCCGCTTCAGGCTTCGGTGTTCTAGAGCGAAGTGGCAGCCTTGCTGGACAAGTGTGCCATTTGTCTCGTAGATCCCATCTCTCTCGGAGAGGGGTTCTACTCAAGATACTTTCTAGTACCGAAGAGTAATGGTGGCTTTCGCCCCATCCTGGACCTGCAGTTTCTCAACCGGTTTCTGAAACAGAAAGGGTTTCACATGCTGACTCATCGTCACATACTCCAGTCTGTCCAGCCGGCATTTACCACGGTGGACTTACGGGATGTGTATTTTCACATTCACATTCGTCCACAGCACAGGAAATAACTCCACTTCGAATTTAAGGGCAGCGCTTACAAGTTTTCCGTGCTGCCATTCGGCATCTCTCTAGCTCCCCAATCATTTTCAAAGTGCATAGACATTCTCCTCACCCCCTTGTGGCTGCAAGGAGTCAGAGTGATGATTTACCTCGACAATTGGTTGATCTGTTCCCAGTCGGGGGAGGGAGCGGTGGCCCACATGGCTCTAGTGACAAAGCATCTAGTGAGGCTGGGCCTCACCATCAACGATGCCAAAAGTTGGCTGACACCAGTGCAGTGAATAACGTATGTGGGGCTCCTGCTGGACTCCACTACGATTTGTGCATACCTGTTGAATGACAGGATAGCAGCTCTACAGCACCACCTCTCCCTATTTTGACAGGGATCGAGTGTTCCCCTTGTTTCGTGCCAGCAACTACTGGGTCAGATGGCAGAAGTAGTATCTGCCATCGAGCTGGGTTTATCGCGCATGCGCCTTCTACAGGCATGGCTCAATGCATTCCAGTTACATCCCAAACACAACAGACACCGTCAGCTGACAGTGTGCCTCGCGTGTATGCCGGCCCTGCGCTGAAGTCTGAATGAGTGTGGCTTACAACCACAGGGTGGTGACGACGGATGCCTCTAACTCACTACAGGCAGTGTTCCTTGCCCTTCAGCACTTCCTACCCGTGGTGCGGAACAGACATGTGCTGATCCGCACAGACAGTAGAACAGTGGTGGCATATGTCAACCACCAGGGTGGTATTCGGTCCCCAGGGTTGCATCGCCTAGCCTTCAGGCTTCTGATTTGGGCCCAACAGAACCTACTGTCGCTATGGGCAATGCATGTCCTGGGAGTGGAGAATTGGGCAGCAGACCTTCTCTCGAAGGAGGGCCTGCATCCGTTGGAGTGGCGGCTCCAACCTCAGGTGGTGGAGTTCATTTGGGAACGGTTCTGGAAAGCGCAGGTCGATCTCTTCTCCTTGGCGGAGTCAACACATTGCCCTGTGCCAGCTATTGAACGGTCCGCTCTGGGAAATCCCACTTTGCCGGGTTCTTCTCAGTCAGACGAGAGGCACACTTTGGCACCCAGAGCCGGGCAGGCTCCAACTATGGGTCTGGCCCCTGAAAGGGACCGCTGGTCAGCCTTAGGGCTTTCGGATGCGGTCGTGGGTACACTGCAGAATGCTTTGGCTCATTCCAACAGATCACTTTATGCCTGTAAGTGGAAATATTTTCAAGATTGGAGCCGTACTAATGGTCATGATCCAATCTCCTGTCCCATGCCTGTCATCTTGCAGTTTCTGCAAGATCTGCTTGAGGCTGGTAGATCACCTTCCACACTGAAGGTTTACCTAGCGGCTATTTCTGCTTGACATGCACCCGTTGACTCAATGCCCCAGAGCGCGCATTTTCTGTCTACCTGGTCTCTCCGAGGCATTCGGCGATTGCACCTTCCTAGGAGGGCTACTCTCCCCGGATGGAGCCTTGTGATTGTATTGGAAACTGGCCCCGTTTGAGCCTATATACTCCATTGAGTTGAAGCACCTGTCCATGAGACAGCTTTCCTCTTGGCTATTACATCTACAAAGCGGGTTAGTGAGCTGCAGGCGCTGTCTGTGCATAGCTCCTGCATGCATATTTGGGATGATGGTGTCATTGCTTGCAAACCTTGTTTTTCTCCCCAAGGTGGCAAAGCCTTCCACTTGAATCAGTCTGTGGAACTGGAGTTCTTTCATCCTCCACTGTTTGCTACGGAGGAGGATAAGAAGTTAAACCTTCTCTGCCATGTTCAGGCATTGAGATGTTATGTGGATAGGACAAGAGCACTGCATCAATCTGACCATCTCTTCGTCTGCCATGGATCACGGACCCTGGGACAGCCCCTTTAAAGGAGCGACAGTCGCATTGGATTGTGGACACAGTCTCAGCTGCGTATGACGGTGCTGGCTTACTCCCGTCTGGATGGGTAGCCGCACATTCCACAAGGGGTGTGGCTACGTCATGGGCCCTCTTTCGAGGTGCTTCCTTGGCTGAGATTTAGTTTAGTTTAGTTTACCTATTGTAAACTTGGTTCCCTGAAAGAGAAGATGGCCACCAACCGTGAGGTCGCTTATGTCGACATCATGGTTTCGTCGCGAAAGAGAGCGAATCTCCCTTACGTGATGGTTAAGTACCCTCGGTAGGCGGGACCGAGGGGGGTCACCGAGGGGAGAGGGCCTATCAGCAGCATTGATAGAAAGAGCTCAATGACACCTACCAATAGGCAGGAGTGTATCCCATAACAATGTTTTGGTGGCCATCTTTTCTTTCTTGGACCCAGGTTTACGGTAGGTAAACTAACGATAGCTATAAACAGCACACCAGCAGTCCTGTTTATGCTCCTATACATGTACATATGTGTGCATTTTTATTAGTATGTCATTTTATCCAGTGAAACTGTTTACTTACATGTCATTATTCTACACGTGTCAATAACAGAAAATGTGACAAGTACCAAATGTGAAAAGTACCAAATAACAACAATTATTATTTTAGTATTTGTTATGTAGTACATCTTTTAAAGCTGCTTTAAGGACAGTGGCACATTAATTAAATTATAACATACCAAAAATATATTTCAGTAAAATAACTTTTACATCATTTTTTGCAGCTGTAGAGTTATAACAGGATTTGACTTTGTGAAACCAATAAGAAGTTAAAGTAAACCAGAAAACAAGTAACATTTTATATACTTTACCAAGACCCAAAACAACAATAATACATTTTGCTGGACAGAGACACATACCCTTTGTGACAGTAGTTGTGATAATATATGGAACACCCCAACACCAGTGCAACCCATGAATCAAAACAATATTGGACCAGATGGAGATTCAGCTTGTGTGAACAGCATGCAGTATGCAATTCCAGCTGCCAGATGTTTATACTGGAGTTGTTGAGCACTGCCCATTTTATCACCAACTCGACAAGATATTTTTACAGTAACGTAACCATACACACCTGAAGTGACACAGACGTGATGTGACAGGTTTGAAAACTGCCAGATCTGTAACACTATGCGGGCAGGATTTTAAAAAGTTTGTAAATGAAAACTCCAGTGTTAATCAAGAAATCGACATTTTCAAGAGCTAATTATGCCGATTTCGTTATTAAATAATTATCCTAATGTGATATCCGATATTATATTGATTTACAAAATAATGTTAATACCTTAACGAGCATTGCTTCTTGTGATTTATTTTGTTTGTGTGGAAATTTAACAGCAAATTTGTATTGTCATAATTTATCAGGAGTTAATTTTCACTTGGAAAAGGAGGGTTTTAATTAACTATATTGTATATAACTCACCTTGAATAAGAAATGTAACAGACCGCGACTGATGATATGATGAGGGTTTTCTGATCTTCAATTTAAATATGCACTCCATGGAATTTTTGTAACATACAGTAATCTATGACTAACGGAACACCCCTCAGGAAGCAAATGCAGTGTTCTCTAGCCAAAGTGTTCTCTAAGACAGAGTTGACCACCGGACACAATATGCTAAGGCCAATCACGATATCAATTAATAATTAAAATGTATTTATTACTTATGTCATGACACACGTGTATCAGCATATGAAATTAACAGAACAAGAGAAAAACAATAGGTAAGCCTATGTTAATAAACGATAATAATAAACTAAATGACAAACTAACATTAATAAACTAACTGACAAGTTAAATTAACAAAACACCCCTGCATACGATAACTCTATATTTTTCTGGACCCTGCTACTTACTCTTTAAGTTTACTGTGGTCATTTTGCAGTTTCTCTTATTCATGCTATGATTTGCATATAGAATAATATACAGGGTGCAGTGAGTTGCAAGGTTATTTTCTCCATCAAGGATTCTAATGACATTATAAATCACAAGAGTGTTGATCACAAATCTAACTCCCACCTGGAGCCTTCTCCTCTTCTCTTCTCTCATCTTCCCTCATTTCCTCTCCTCTCACCTTCTCTTCTCTTCCCTCCTCTACTCTTCTCTCATTTCCTCTCATCTCTTTTCTCATCTCATCTCCCCTCCTCTCCTCTCCTCCTCTCCTCTCATCTTCTCTTCTCATCTCTCCTTGCGTCTCTTCTCCTCTCCCATCTCCTCTCCTCTCTTCTCCTCTCATCTTCTCTTATCTTTTCTCTTCTCTTTTCTCATCTTCTCTTCTCTATTCTCTCCTCTCCTCTCCTCTATTCTTTTCTCTTCTCCTCTCTTCTCATTTTCTCTCTTCTCTTCTCCTGCTGCTACACTGGAAGCAGTACTGCAGTATAATAAATGCAACATATTTGTGGGGTTCACAAACTAATACAGTGGCCCTCACATTTTTCTTTTAGACTGCTGTTGCATTTATGGCTTTTTTCAATATTTTTTTTCAACATGTTTTCAGATCAGATGAGGTCAGTGTGCAAGCATTCCTACTGTGCTTTGAACTCAAGGCTAGTTCTCCATTGTGAAGACCACAAGGAGTGATGGCGCATTAATTAGGCCAATTCACACAAAATACATTTTTAAAAAAATCACTTTACAATACTTTGGTTATAGCATAATACTGTACAGAAAACATTTATTGGGGAGACAAGATCTGTTTTTTTCCTTATTTCAGAGACCTTCTGTTTTCCTGTTTTGTCTGATTTCTTTGTAACTGCAGTGCAAGTGTGTGGTTTAGATTCCCTGACACTCAGCGCGTAGCGGGAGCTTGAAACAGCAGATCCTCTCAGCTGAAACTCTCCAGCTCTGTTTCCCCAGATATAATGGGGGCTGGTGCCTAGCAACACCTGTCCACTCAATTAACCCTTCACTCGCTGCTTCATACATTTTTAAAGGCTAGCAGCAAATCCGAAAGCAATCTAGCCTTTTGAAAGAACACAGTTTATTAATGCTGTGATTTAGTAATTGTGTAAAAAAATGTGTGTAATGTAAAATAAATACACATATCCATGTTTTGTATATGTATCTGCTTCAATGCACTTTTAAGAGACTAATTATCATTCAAAAACATTTTCTGCATTTCTTCTGCAATCATCTTTTGCACCACTTAGCTAGCTGGAGAACTGAATGAAATAAAAATAGCCTTTAATTCTGCACTTTATAAGTGCAGGCCAGTGGAATTGAGCACTGACTGACAGATGGACAAAGTCCACCCTGTTGGACTGAAGCCCATAAAAAAGGAAATAAAAAACAGACACAATTTGGCTAAATTGACGGTCTTTGTTCAAAGTAGACCCTTTATTTAATAAGCCTGTTGACTGAACTACTAGACTGAAAAAACAGTAGAAAACTTGCTATGCTGTGACTGAGGCTCCCCTAACCCATCAGTGGAGAACTGAACAAATTTCTTCCTCCCTGCCTGCCTCCCTGCCTCTCTCAATGCCTGCCTTCCTTCCTCCCTGCCTGCCTTAATCAACATTATCAGCAGCTTGGTAAGTAAAACTAAAGAGACTGTGGTCCATTGCAAAGAGCTTTGTTTACTGTTTTATTGAGGTACTAAAATGTTTATATAATTTATTTCTAGTTTAGCCTTTGAAGTTATAGGTAAACCAAACACAAGTGATTTTTCATAGATATTTAGCCTGGTAAGAATCAGCCATTTACAATGAAGTAAGTGGAATTACATACATGCCAAAAGTCCCTATATGGTCAGGACAATCCTGATTTCCCAGCGAATGTTCCATGTTGTGATGCATAAGAAGAAAGTCCTGATATTTACCCATAGAAAAAAATTAATTTATTCTGCACAGTAGTTAGTGAAAACCATACTGTGCTCTTCGTGTGGCTGACACATCTTCTGATTACTAACTTGTACAAAGCCTGTTTATGTCTTATGTCTGTTTTTACTGTCATGATGGTCATGTTGAGTTGAGAGGCTACGTCTATTACACCTCTACCATGTGTATGATGGGAATGACACCCTTAATATTTATTAGACCTCACTTGTGCACTAGAGGTCTGCTTGGGCTTAAATTTAAAACCCGATCTGAACCCGACCTGACCAAACAAAATCCAAACCCGATCCGAGCCCGAGACCTTTGAAATATTTACATAGCTGACCCGACCATCTCCACAAATATATTCCTAACACATATGCTCAACTAACTACCTTTGCATTCCTGGTTTCTAGTTAAAATGTAAATAAAGAAAAAAACACTCTCAGTTAATCATATCTTATTTACTTCCTTTCCTGCATTGTTTACAAGACAACAACAGGCTTCTTCAGAACTTTGTCACCATAAATAGCCACACAGAACCTCTTGCAAATTCACACTCATCACATGGCTAAATTAACATTCAACAACAAACATCACACCACAACTACGACTTTTAAAACAGCTACAGGACGAATACATCCCTTTTCAGTGTGCCGCTGCAGAGATGAATTTCCTGTCTTTTGCTGTCATATTTCAGTAGTATTTTGCAAGATTTGCATTGTACAAAACCACGTGGACTTTAGTATTGCTGAATACAACAATTGTCTTATACAAATGCAGAAATAAACATCAAGTGCAACGCCTAATTGATAGCTCTCATCAGTTGACAATTCATGCCTGTTTTAGATAGAGACAAACTGTTTCGTTCCAGTTAATGATACGAAATATATGTGTCTGTAGTAAACTATGTGCATTTGTTTAAATATAAAAATGACTAAATGTGGTTTTCTTTCTTTTTTTTTTTTAGCACTCATAATGTGGTGTCAGTGTGAAACTCGGTTTACTATATCACGACCCACTTCATATCCCGAACTATGCCTGCACAGCAATCAAGATATAAAGTGGGTTCATCTGTATATTGAGGCTGAGGGAGTGAGAAAATAAATCAACTATCAACAGGAGAATGTGTAGCAGGGAGCGTTCCGGTGCTGGAAAGGGTGCGTCTAAATCTACTTTTTGGAAAAACAACCCTGACCCTGACCCTGAATGCAAGTCACATTTAACTCAATGAAAAAAAAACAATAATTAATGGTTAAATTACTTTTAAATTTGTAAGTGCTGGCAGGGAACACTGTATCACTGTACATTAATGCATCAGAGTACATCACCTACTATATTACAAATGCAAATGAGAAAAGAAAATATCTACAGTACTTTCATTATTGAACGAAATTCATTGCAATTTATGGTAGCTGTGAAAGGGAAAATTACCTAGAACTTTATTTCAGTCTGTTTTATTGTCCTTGTTTGTTTAAGTTGGCCAAGCAAAATTAGTGCAAGACAGAAATGTGTCAGGACTTTGGAGTTTACATTAGTGGGGTTCTCGTAGTTAAACCAGACACAGACCATAATAACAGTGAGTAAGTTACAGAGTCAGAGAGTGATGGAGAATCCACCATTAAGCAGTGTTTCTGTTTCCTGTGCTCCTCCAGATAGAAAGATATATAAATAAAATATTTTTCATTTTGAAGCCGGACCTGTGATGATCATTTCAACAAGTACTATAATGGTAATATTATACTATTGCATAGCCTTTCGATTGTGTGTCCATCTTCTTAGACATAGCCGCAGTTTCTCTTCTCTTCAGCAAAAAAAAAAAAAAAATTTAAAGCTGCATCAAAAAAATGTTCATGAAGTTCACTGTGGAGTCTATGGAGTAATATCTGTAGTGGGCAGTAATGCATACAGTTGGTCTTGTTCAAGCACAACAGAATAATTGACATGCACCAATGAAATTGGTACCCTAACTAAAAACCTTGAGTCCAAGTTGCTCCTCCCAAATTTGAATTTTCATTTTGGCCACAAAAGTGCAACTTAAATTTGAGTAAATACAGTAATTATATCCTGTGGTTACTTAGGAAGCCCGGTGATGCAGCATTTGACAGGCTACACAAAACAAATAAGTGGGTTTGTGAGACGATATAAGAGAGGTAATTTCTTAAAGAACCTATAGTGCATGGCAAGTGGTTTTTCTAAAATCATGAAGCAGGAAGTGAGTTTTAGGAAGCACTTGCACACAGAGGAAGAAAAAAATACTTAAAATTAGAAACACCATAACCACTCATTGAAAACACACTAACCCGACCCAACTCGAGCCCGAACCATAATATACAAACTACACCTGACCCGACCCTTATTGACGGGTCCCGTTAGGATCAAGTCAGGTAGCAAGGCTCTGTTGTTCACAGCATTCTGCCCATATTGAGGTCATAAACGCAGTATAACAAAGCTTTATACTGAACAATAAACACATAATGTTTGTTAATTAAACCAGCTGCTGATTATTCAGATCATATTTAATAGACAGGCTTGTTCAGATTTGAGCCATGACCTTGATAGGTCACAATATAGGAAAGGGTAGCTGTGTTGCCCCTCTTCAGTACAAGAACTATGTGCTTACAATGATGCTTCTCTCTCTTCCCATTGACAGTACATGAACCAAAGGAAGTAGTGTGGTCCAGTAATTAAAGCTAGGGCTTGTAACCAGAAGGGCACTGTTTCAAATCCCACTTCTGGCACTGACTGACTCACTGTGAGACTCTAAGCAAGTCACTTAACCACCAGTGACTCTGCATGTAATGCACAGTTTGCAGCCTACCTCTGTAAAGAGCTTTGTGATCCACTATGAAAGGTGCTATATAAAAGTAAAGATATTTCTTATGTGCTTACAGTGATACATCTCTCTATGCATTGTCAGTGAAAGCTGTGTAAATAAATTGCTTTTAATGTGGTAAAGAAGAACCTGCATGAGAGTCTTTGTAAAAACACTTTACACTTTGTTTAGTTTTGGGTTTTTCTTTTTTTATCTTGGCCCTGGTTGTAAATCTATGTTTGCATGTAGTGACCATACAGGAGCAATGAAAAGGATGAATAACAGCACAAAGCACCAGTGCCTGGAGAGTATGAATCCCCTATCAACTGACTGACCCATGTGCTATTGACCAGATAACACAGAAACAAAAGAATAAGTTACAACACACACCAAGCAAGGCCTGACCTTGTGCTAGTCAGCCAATACATTTCCCTCTTCTCCAGTCTTTGAGGTGCCACAGAATTTAATATGTATGAGGATGTCACCAACAAGATCTTTGCAGAACTGTGACCATGAGCTTTGAGTTGGTTTAATGTGAAATCAATGAGGGTGTATAGTTTTACAGGAGATGCAGGCAGCATTGAAACAGTTAAAGGGAAAAGATCTGCAGGAGACTATAATGTGCTCCCATGTGCAGGAGACTATAATAACATGTTCCTGTGTGCAGGAGACTATAATAACATGCTTCCATGTGCAGGAGACTATAATAACATGCTCCTGTGAGCAGGAAACTATAATAACATGCTCCCATGTTCAGGAAACTATAATAACATGCTCCCTTGTGCAGGAGACTATAACAATGTGCTCCTGTGTGCAGGAGACTGTCATAACCTGCTCCCGGGTGCAGGAGACTATAATAACATGATCCTGTGTGCAGGAGACTATAATAACGTGCTCCCAGGTGCAGGAGACTATAATAACATGATCCTGTGTGCAGGAGACTATCATAATGTGCTCCCATGTGTAGGAGACTATAATAATGTGCTCTCATGTGTAGCAAAATGTCTACCTCTAAATGAGGTTGGCGCGGCTGCCCCAGTTCTTCAGTTTAATGTATCTGACTGGAGTCTCTTTTACTATCCCGGTTATTAATTACACTATGTAACACAATTTTTGTTCCTGGGTAGTAAGTGTTATTTCCTAATTGCTTGTGCCTCAAAAATATAGAAAATGGCTATTATTCCCCACAAACTTTGCTTTTGTGACCAGGACAGTGATATTTTGAAATTTATCTATTTCCAATGAGAAAACAGTCTTTTTGTTCACATAAAGTCCGAAAAAAACAACATATGAATCCAAATTAACATGTATTTATACTAAAGTAATACAAAAATGACTACAAAAGATTTAGAAGTAAGTCGTTTTTCGAGATTTACGATTATACTGTAAATCACTTTCACGAATCAGCCCTCAAATGTAGTCTCCCATCATGTTCTCGTTATACTGTCCTTGGTAGCGGCGTTCAAAGTCCAGTATATCCTGGTGGAAGCATTCGCCTTGCTCCTCCGAGTACGCTCCCATGTTCTCCTTGAATTTATCAAGATGAGCATCAAGGATATGGACTTTGAGGGACATCCTACAGCCCATTGTGCCATAATTCTTCACCAGAGTCTCAACCAGCTCCACATAGTTTTCGGCCTTGTGATTGCCCAGGAAGCCCCGAACCACTGCAACCAAGCTGTTCCAAGCCGCTTTCTCCTTACTAGTGAGCTTCTTGGGGAATTCATTGTACTCCAGGATCTTCTTTATCTGTGGTCCGACGAAGACACTGGCTTTGACCTTTGCCTCAGACAGCTTAGGGAAGAAGTCTTGAAGGTACTTGAAGGCTGCCGACTCCTTATCTAGAGCTCTGACAAATTGTTTCATAAGGCTCAATTTAATGTGCAGTGGTGGCATCAGCACCTTCCGGGGGTCCACCAGTGGCTCCCACTTGACGTTGTTCCTCCCCACAGAGAACTCGGTCCGCTGTGGCCAGTCCCGCCTGTGGTAGTGCGCCTTGGTGTCCCTGCTGTCCCAAAGGCAAAGATAGCAGGGAAACTTGGTAAAACCGCCTTGGAGACCCATCAGGAATGCCACCATTGTAGCCTCTTGATGCCATCTCAGAAAAATGCGGATATGTATCCACTTAGGCAGCTGGAACTAAACTGAACTGGTGGGCTTAAGGCCCCTGTATTTCTACTACTATTTATATTACTGGAAAGTTCTAGAAGTTAGTCCAAGTTTACTCAGCACTGAATCTATCTGGAATGTTCTGGAAAATAGGTACATTTCAAAATATCACTGTCCTGGTCACAAAAGCAAAGTTTGTGGGGAATAATAGCCATGTTCTATACTTTTGAGGCATAAGCAATTAGGAAATAGCACTTACTACCCAGGAACAAAAAAAAAAAAAAAAATGTTACATGGTGTTATTCATTTGTGAATGCACAGAAAACTTATGATAACAATGCAGTTATTGTGTGGTTAATCCCACTGCATGGAGCCCGATTTTGCATGCAATGAACTTTATTCAACCGAGATTTTTTCTTTGTTTTCTCATATTTTTAAGTACTGAAAGAGACTGCAGACATCTACAGATCTGAAGAGAGGGAAGGTATGTGTACTATATACAGTATTTATGAATAATATTAATGATTCATTTCATGTATGGCAGGTACCTGGTTATTTGTCAGACTGAGTACCAGGTTCTGGGAAGACTTGAATTCCTCAGCCATAACCTTCCTCTGGGCTTCATTTTCATGACATCAACACCCAGACTCGCAAGGACTGTCTGAACAGTTTCCAGTGAAAACGAAAAGGAATCAACTGTGTATTTGTACAAAATGTTTGTGTAATCGGATAATGTGTTCTACACTTATTTTGAGTTGAAAGTTGAATGAGCCTATTTCTGACGGTTTCCATGACCTATTTTT
Organism: Polyodon spathula; assembly: GCF_017654505.1. Classification (NCBI taxonomy): domain Eukaryota; kingdom Metazoa; phylum Chordata; class Actinopteri; order Acipenseriformes; family Polyodontidae; genus Polyodon; species Polyodon spathula. Next base: position 18,059,057 of record NC_054555.1, read on the forward strand.
GCTCGACTTACAACTAAGCTCCTACCTAAGTAAACCTGCACAAAAATGGATCCCAATTGGATCGGCAGTTCTACTAGTGTGCTTGGGCCTGTACATACAGAGGGCATCGTCTAATAATTGAATAAATCAAAAGTTCATGGGATTATAGAGGGTGACAGTACAGGGAAATCCCTCCACTACATCCACCAAAGAGTCTGTGAAAAGGTTAGCAAAGACTAGAGCAAGTCAAAATAGATACATTGTTCACATCTCCAGATTAAAAGTGACTGTGTTAAATGCTGAGCTGTTGATTTGTATTTGGTTCCCTTTGCTAATTTCCTGATTCAAACACAGAGCAATGATTCCATACTACTCTCAGCCTCACTAGAATGACCCTTTTAAAAGGGATTAATAAAATAGTGATGAAGCAGCCCCTCCACACAAGACTGTGTGAAGCAGCAGCTCCCAGCAGCCCTCATTAACAATGCAGTAACAGGACAGGAGAGCTGGGGAGCCAGGCAGTCTACAGGAGTCGAGTCAAGCAGTAAAGTGACAGCCCACCTCAGAAACGAGGAGTCCACTAAGAATATGGATGGAGTTGCAATTGTGGTTGCTCTCTATTAACAAATAACTCATATTTTAGAGCATAAATAGTTTTTAAAATCCAAACAGTTTTAAAATGTAGTGCACAAACAGCAAAGTGATACAAAACAGTACGTTCACAAATAGAGATGCAGACACATGATTTATTCATATTTTTGTGGCAACCTATTTCACTATTTTTAACTCTTTGACTCAGGAGATAAGAAGGCGCTGTAATGCTGCATAGGTTATATAAGACGTCTGATTAAATAAGCTTCATACTTACTGTGTCAGTATTTTAAAAAGGTCAGGTTCAGGTGAAAACCATGTATTAACACGTAGAAGGTCAGGGGGTAGAAATATTTTTGGGTTTAACTCTTAAATTAGCAACCCTCTTCATACAGTACAATAAATATAGGGATGACTTCTGTATCATGAATCATGATCCATTTTAAATGCTGCTCTTTTGAATGGTTAGTGGTTAGGTCTGGCTATGGAAAGCCATTTTAAAATATCGCCTCCCATGTGGTTGTTGGTTTCAGCTTAATGATTTATTTTTTTTTTTTTCTGAAACACAACTCAGTCTTTTTTTTTTAGGAAAAGTCATTTTCTAGGAGTGGGATTATAACATGCTTATTAGTAAATTCAGTTTCATGTCTTATTGAAATACTGCAGGCCTGCTATTTATAATTTTATATCTGTCACTTTCGAGAGATTTTAAGAGCATTTTTTCTTCATTAAAGGTATACAGATACTCACGGATACACACAGATACACACAGATACATAAAGATACACACAGATACATACAGATACACATAGATACACACAGATACACACAAATGCATATGATACACATGGATACACAGAGATACATATGGACACATACAGATTCATACGGATACACACGATGTGACAGGGTAGGAGGTGTCCCTGCCAGCATCTGGTGAAAGAAAGCCATTTTTTTCAATGTATTTTCACCTGCTGTGACAAGTCATGGCCTGGTAATTTGTTAATTTCTTGCTTTATTTTACCTGTCTCTGAGTTGGGGTAGGGAATTGGTTACAGCTGGATAAGTACCAATCAATTTAACAATTTGGACCCAGCTGTAGCCTATATAAAGTGCAAGCCAACAGACAAAAGGTGGCTGTTTGTCAGGCAGGAGAAAGCTGTGTGGAAGCAAGAGAATGGTAAATCTCAACCCTTAAGAAGTGGTGAGTTTTTCCCAAACATCTCCTCCCGCACCTTAGAATGCCTCTCAGCTTCTCAACTTGGACACATTCTCACCACCTCAAACTCAACCTCTCTAAATCTGACCTCCTCTACTTTCCTACTGCTTCCCCCCTTCATCTGACCTCTCTATTTCAGTATCCCTTGATCCCTTAACCCCCTAGGTGTTGTTCTTAACCTTTCCCTTTCTTTCTCTTTCTTAGCAACATCCATCCAACACCTTAAGCTCATTCAAAATTCTGCTGCTTGTCTTGTTTTCTCCCAACCTCACTACTCCCATCCTACCTCTCTTCTTTGTACCCTCCACTGGCTAACTGTCTCTGCTTGCAATTTATTTCAAGACCCTTGTTCTTGCCAACCACTCTCTTCACCACACTGCCCCCTCTACTGGCCGAGTGGTCATGCCTTCCCTCCACTCTCCGTCCTCCCATTCCCGCTCCTTCCCTAGCCCCTTTATGGCGGAACCAGCTACCAGAGAACTTCAGGATTGCTCCCTCTCTCATTGCCTTCTGCTGCCTCTTCAAGACCCATCTGTTCAGACTGCACTTGTAGAATTCTTGAACCACACCTCCTACTTTGCACTGGACTTCCTTGACTTAATCACCATGTTACTTGATCCTCGACTATACAATAACTACACACAGTTCTCACACTTACCACACAATTGGTTCCTGAAAGTTGCATTGTAAGTGGAAGCGTTGTAAGTCAAAGCACATTTTTCCATAGGAACAATGTTATAAATTGGGGTTACATTCCTGACTCTTCAGCCAGATAATATAGTTTTACAAAAATGACCCTTTATATTGTACTCATGCAAATATTTATTTAACTCTTTACACTCTGTGATTACGCATATATTACTCAGACACCTACCTGGCTTGTTTATAAGTACAGACTCTGGGCTTTCCAAAGATGTATTCATTGTGTGTATGTGGTACTCGTAGCAGGAAATATGGTCACCTGAAGTTAAGCCCTTCATCATGTGACAGAGTTCACAGCTTAGGTTTCATTTTGAGTCAGTTGCTCTAGTCAGACATTGTTAACGGCAAATAAATTAAAGCAAAAAAAAAAACCCAGTTACATGCATTAAAAAAAAAAAACACTAGGCTAATTCAGGGCGACCACGACAGTTACTGCAGTTCGGACACCGAGCCGCGTACAGGATGCATGGCTCAGGTCTTGCTGGGTCGTAAATGTCATAAGTCAAAGTGTCGTAAGTCGAGGATTGCCTGTATTGCACTACTATTATGTCATTGCTGATAAAACTTGTTGTAATCATAACATCCTGCATCCTAGTTCATATTGTAGTTTAGTAGTATTATTTGCAGTTACTGTAAACTATACTGTATTCTATATTAATCTTACATTTTAACCAGGGCTGGTAAAAGGATTTTTGCCTCCCCAGTCAAATGAAATGTTGCCACCCTCCCTTCTCACTATATATATATATATATATATATATATATATATATATATATATATATATATATATATATATATATATATATACACACACACACACAAAGTGGTTTGCAGAAGTATTCACGCCCTACCAATAATGTCACATTTTGCTGAATTACAAATAATGTGTGCACAGTTTTTCAAACAATTTTTTTTACTCAAAGCTGTAGTGGTTAAACTGAACATTGTTTAGATGGAGGAGGTCAAATGACAGCAAAACTTGCAAAGAAAATGTACAAAATGAAATTTAATGTTTGCATAATTATTCAGTCAGTACTCAGTAGAAGCATCTTTTTCAGCAATTACTGCTATGAGTCTTTTTGGATAGGTCTCTACTAGCATTGCACAGTAGGATGGTGAGCTTTTTGTCCATTCTTCATGGGAATATTGCTCCAGCTCTGATTAGCTTGTTGGGTATCATCGATAGATTGAAATCTTCAAATCTTGCCATAAATTTTCAATTCGATTCAAGTCAGGATTTTGACTGAGACACTCAAGAACATTAATTCTCTTTTTGTTCAACCACTCCAATGTAGTTTTGGCTTTGTGCTTCGGGTCACTGTCCTGCTGAAATGTAAATTTCCTCCCCTTTTTCAGAGTCTTGGCTGACTCAAACAGGTTTTCCTCAAGGATTCTCCTGTACTTTGCACCATCCATTCTCCCCTCTATCCTGACACGCTTCCCATCCCTGCTGAAGAGAAGCATCCCCATAACATGATGCTGCCACCACCATGCTTGACAGTTGGGATCTTGTTGACTGGGTGATGTGCAGTGATGGGCTTGCGCCAGACAACGCTTGGAATTTAGATCGAAAAGTAAAATTTTTGTCTGTCTTTTTGAGTAATGGCTTCTTTCTTGCCACCCGTCAATACAGGCCAGCTTTGTGTAGGGACCGGCTTATTGTTGATGCGTGAAGACTGACTCCCGTCTCAGACACAGAACTTTGCAGATCTCTCTAGGTCATTGTTGGCTTCAGAGTGACATCCCAAACCAGTTTCCTGCTTGCCCGGCTGCTCAGTTTGGGAGGGTGACCTGATCTGGGTAGTGTCTGGGTGGTATGATGCATCTTCCATTTCTTGATGATGGACTTCACTGTGCTGAGAGGGATAATCAGCACCTTTGAAATTTTCTTGTAACCATCTCCTGCTCGCTGCCTCTCTACCACTTTATCCCTGATTTATTTCAAAAGCTCCTTGGTCTTGGTGGTTGCTTTGTTGGATCACTATGTGAGTTGCAGCTTGAAAGTCTTTATATACCTGAGGGAAATTATCAACAAGTTAAACCACACACACACACACACACACACACACACACACACATACATATATATATATTTTGTTTGGTGTGTTTGTCACTTCTCCGGACCTTTTACACTGTCCTCTAGCAAAAAAAAAGAAATTCAAACTTCCAGGAATGCAAGTTAAACAGGATGGTACCTGTGTGTTTATTATTTGCAATACTTCAAAACACCCAAAATAAACAAACAAAAGCCTAACTCCTTAATAGAGTACTAACTATAACAGAAAGATTCCCTAACTAACTGTCCGGGCAGCTAAGCTGCTTACCGGCTCCAAATACCAGGACTCTTTTCCAGCTCACTCTCTCACTCTCCAACTCTCCAATTGTGCAACTCTCCTCAACCAACAGGTTGACCCTACCCTTTTTAAAAGGCTCCCAATTGTTTAACTGATGGCAGCTGTTCAATCAATTACACAGTCACCTTGTCTAAGTATGCCATCTAACATGGCCTCCTGGGAATTGAAGTCCTGCTGCGCCAGATCAGCAGGACTACATTTCCTTAAAGTGGGTACAGACTGTGCATAATCCGTGGCCCAAAATATCGGCCCTCGACCACAATGCCCCACACTTCATTACACATCCCCCTCCCCAGCTCAGACTCGAGGGGTTGAGCGACACCGGACAACAAACAGTGAACTCTGGATAACCCGTCTGCATTCCCCTGCTTTGCACCAGCTCTATGTTCAATTACAAAGTTGAATGTCTGTAAACTTAAGAACCACCTTGTAACCCTTGCATTCTTTTCCTTGCTTTGGTGCATCCAAGTAAGAGGGGCATGGTTGATAATCAATGTAAACTGTCTTCCTAAGAGATAGTATCTTAATGTTTCCAGTGCCCACTTAATGGCTAAGCATTCTTTTTCTACCACTGCATAGTTTCGTTCCTGTGGATTAAGTTTCCTGCTCAAGAACATAACAGGGTGTTCTTCGCCATCCATCTCTTGTGATAATACTACCCCTAGCCCAACCTCAGAGGCATCAGTTTGCACAATAAACCTTTTATTAAAATCAGGGGTGATTAACACAGGCTGTGCACACAGAGCATTTTTAAGAATTTGAAATGTGGACTCAGCCTCTGCACTCCACTTTACCATTAGTGGCCCTTTTGCTTTGGTCAGATCTGTAAGGGGGGCAGCGATTGTGGCAAACTCAGCAATAAAGCGCCTATAATACCCAGCCAAACCGAGGAAGGCCTTCACCTGTTTTTTATTGACAGGTCTGGGCCACTTCCTAATGGCCTCCAGCTTGTCTATTTGGGGTTTGATCACCCCACATCCAATTATGTACCCCAAATACTTTGCCTCCTCCAGACCAATGGTACATTTGGCTGGATTTGCAGTTAGCCCAGCAATTCTTATGGAATTTAAAACAGCCTGAACTTTCTGTAAATGCGTGTCCCAGCTAGTACTATGCAATACCACATCATCCAGATAGGCGGCGGCATACTCCCTATGGGGTTTTAAAATCTTATCCATTAAACGCTGGAATGTTGCGGGAGCCCCATGAAGACTGAAGGGTAGTACATTGTACTGGAATAGGCCCTCAGGAGTGGAGAATGCTGTTTTGGCTTTAGCCCGTTCAGTGAGTGGTACTTGCCAGTAGCCTTTAGTTAAATCTAAAGTGGTGAGATACCATGCATCTCCTAACCGGTCTAACAATTAATCAACCCTGGGCATAGGATAAGCATCAAACTTTGAAACTTTATTTAGAGCCCGATAATCATTGCAAAACCTGAGTGACCCATCTGGCTTTGGCACCAACACAATTGGACTGGCCCACTCACTGTCGGATTCCTCAATTACCCCCAAATCTAGCCTTTTTTTTATTTCCTCACCTATGGCCTTCCTACGGGCTTCTGGGACACGGTAAGGTTTTAAGGTTACCCTTTTCCCTGGCTCTGTTACAATGTCATGTTTGATAACATCTGTTTTACCCGGTTTAGTCGAAAAAATATCACTATTTCTCAGAACTAGGGCCCTAACTTCCTTCTTCTGAGAACTAGACAAACCTTCTGCAATCCTTACTGGGGGCTCATGTTTCTTATCTTTGGGAGGTAAGTTATCATTAATTGCGATCAGTACCTCCTTATCTTTCCATGCCTTTAAGAGGTTTACGTGATATATCTGTTCTGGCTTCCTTCTCCCTGGCTGCCGTACCTTATAATTGACCTCACCGACACGTTCAATAACTTCATACAGACCCCTCCAGGTAGCCAAAAACTTGCTTTCTACAGTAGGCACCAAAACTAAGACCCTGTCCCCTGGCTGAAAAACTCGTACCTGAGCTGTGCGATTGTATGCACTTCTCTGGGCCTCCTGTGCTTGACGCATATGTTCACGTACAATGGGCATCACTGTGGCAATCCGATCCTGCATTTGCGACACATGCTCTATTACACTACGTAAGGGAGTGGGCTCACTTTCCCACGTTTCGTTGGCAATATCCAAGAGACCTCTGGGATGTCTCCCATATAACAGCTCAAAGGGAGAAAACCCTGTCAAAGCTTGCGGTACTTCTTGGACAGCAAACATCAAGTAGGGCAATAAAAAATCCAAATTTTTCCCATCTTTATCTATTACTTTACGCAACATAGATTTTAAAGTCTTGTTGAACCTCTCAACGAGACCGTCGCTCTGGGGATGGTAAACAGAAGTTTTTAAGTGTTTGATTTTTAACAACTTGCACAACTCACTAGTGACTTTGGACATGAAGGGAGTCCCCTGGTCAGTCAATATTTCTTTCGGGATACCGACACGGCTAAATATGAGCATGAGCTCTTTAGCAACCATCTTAGCACTAGTGTTGCGAAGCGGTATTGCTTCGGGATACCGAGTGGCATAGTCTAAAATGACTAAAATATGTTGGTGCCCCCTAGCAGATTTCCCCAGTGGTCCTATGAAATCCATTGCTATTCGCTCGAATGGCACCTCAATTATTGGCAGTGGCACTAAAGGACTACGGAAAGCTTTAAACGGGGCTGTCTGTTGACACTCAGGGCAAGACGTGCAGTGTTGTTCTATATCGGCGTGTATGCCTATCCAATAAAACCTTCTCAAGATTCTGTCCTTTGTTTTCTTAATACCCAAATGTCCTCCAAGAACATGTCCATGGGCAAGATCCAGTACTGTACGTCTATATGAACGCGGCACCAGTAACTGTTCTATGACACCTTCCCTGGTTTTTTCTACACGATACAACAAATCATTTTTTTGTATAAAATGAGGGTAGAACAAGGGAACCTCTGGGTTAACAGGAGTTCCGTTTACTATCCTTATACCTTCCCTTGTACTGTTCAAAGTGGGGTCCCTTAACTGGGCAGTAGCAAAATTCTCTGAGTTAACCTCAGGTAAGTTTATCTCAGCGACACTGTCAGTGTCATTATCATAGGAGGTACCTGGGATTTCTTGATCATGTTCTTCTCCTAATAAAACCTTCGCTAGGTGGGTTTTCTCACACAAATTAAAAGGAAACAGTTCCCCTAGCTCATCACTCTGTAACTCCAATTTGGCCACGTCATTTCCATTGGGCAGTTCCAATTTGCCCTTTTTGTCCCACAACTCCAAAAAGTTAGGGAAATCCCTTCCCAGTATTACGTGATAGGGTAAAGTCGGTACCACACCCACTCGATAATCCACAGACCCGGCGGTGGTTTGTATGTGGACTACAGCTGTGGGATATGGGCGGGTATTACCATGTACACATGTAATGCTGAGTTTACGGGACTGATCCAATTTGGTATGGTCTACTAACTTTTCAGCCACCAAAGTTACCACGCTTCCCTA